>NC_089991.1:26324959-26643531 GCF_036417845.1 Apteryx mantelli
TGCCGGGGAACTCAGCCTGCCTGCGGCGGCGTCAAGGCTGCAGGCGGTGCAGAGCTGCCGGGGCAGCTGCCCGCAGCACAGCAGCACGGGAGGTGGGCGAAAGGGACGCCGCCTGCGCGGGGCAGCTCTGGGGCCGAGCGGCAGCAGCTGCTTCGCCTTGGCACGGCAAACGAACAGCAGCGCCCTGGAGCTGGCCCCACAGCTCCTGGCTTGCGTGGATGGGGAGCCCGAGCTGCCGCTGCCCCTTTCCCGACGCAAGAGGCCCGGAGGCAGCGGGGCCGGGGGCGCTGCAGAGCGGTGCTGCCAGCCAGCGCCGCACGAAGCTCTGCTGTGCCAGGGTGGCGTGGGGGTGCGGGGCTGGTGTCGGGGCAGCGAGCAGAGGGGGCTGCCTGTGACCGAGCTCTGCCTTCGTCCCTGCGCTGTGCCCAGGCAAAGCCCAGGAGCCCAGGAGACCCGGCTCAGCCGCCTGCCCTGCCTTCGGCTCCTCATCAAGTCTGTCGGCTTCGACGCTCCCGTAAGTGTCCCGGGGGGTTCCGCTGCGCCCCGAGCGCCACGGGGCTTTGGGGAAGGGCCCCCGCCACCAGCTGCTCACGTGGCTTCTCTGCTCTCTTGCCTAGTCGGGGTCGCCGACTGCCCGCAGCGTGGAGGCCTTGACTGCGGCGGAGGTGAGTAGGGGCTGCCTCTGCCCCGGCCCTGGCTGGGTGCTGGCGGGAGGCGTCGGAGCTTCGGGAGGGCACGTGGCAGGGCCCGAAGCCCTGCAGACACCGGTCGGTCGCTGCTGCATGGGGCCATTCCTGCAGCCCAGCATCTCCTCCACAGGAGTGTGACGACCTCGGCTCTTCGCTGCAGCTGCTCACAGCTCTCTGCGCTCCTGAAGCAGCTCCGGAGGCACCCGAGCACACGGGCAGCTCCGCAGGTAGGACGATGCACTGAGCATTGGCACCGAGCAGGGCTGCTGGTGCCAGTTGTGCAGCTGGAGATCGCAAGGTGCCTGTGGCCATGCCGAGGGGGGCAGAGGGCTCGAGACCTTCTGGCAGTGCTTTCCTCCTGCCACACTTCCCAGAAGTTCACAACGACAAGACTCACTGCACAAAAGGCATCGCACGTGCTGAACCTCTGTAGCCCTCTGCTCTTCACAGCGCTGCTCACTAGGGACTGCAGCTGCACTCCCCGGGCAGGATACTGCCCCCGCGGGCACTTGGCTCTCCTCCTGAACTGCTCCTCACCTCCATAGCTGCTAAGGTTGCCCCTTGCCATGTGCCATGTGCCATGTGCCATGTGCGGGGCTGCGTGCTCCCACCGGGAAAGTGCCCTTTTGGCCCTTCAGAGGCCCAGGAAAAAGGAGCTGACAGCCTCTTTCTCCCCACAGCACACCCAGGTGCTGCTCTGGAGGACGCCTCTGCCCTCCACAGCCCAGAGGCTGAAGCTGCCTGCGGCCCCCCAACCGCTGAGACGCAGCAGCCCAGAGGCAGAAGCCCCAGCGGGAGGCGCAGAAATGCCGCTTGCGTCTCTGCTCCTCCGCTGCCTGCTCAGAGCAAGGAGCTCGGCACGCTGCGCAGGAGCCTCTCGGAGGCAGCCCTGTCCTTCCCGGGCCGCTGGCGAGGCTGCAGAAGGCGCCAGAGGGGCACCAGCCGGGCGCCCAGTGTTGCGGATGGTCAGCAACAGCTGGGCATGGAGAAGGGGGCCCTGGAAAAGCCACCTGCCATGGAGGCGGCACCACTCTCGGCTGCCTCTGCACCCGCACCGTCCTCCAGGTGCTCCCTGGAGAGCTGCCGGGCTGCTTCGCGCGGCCCCTCCATAAGCCTCCTGGGAGCTGCTGCCATTCCCGCTTGCTGCTTGCCAGCGGCGAGAGCTGCGAGAAAGAGAAGGAGACGGAGGAGGAGACAGAGAAGGAAAAGAAGAAGGAGAGAGAGAAGGAGAAAGAGGGAGACAAAGAGAAGGCGAAAGAGAAGGCGAAAGAGAAGGAGAAGGCGAAGGCAAAAGCAAAGGAGAAGGAGAAGAAGAGAGAAAGAAAGAGAAGGAGGAAGAGAAAGGGAAAGGGAAGGAGAAGGAGAAGAAATGGAGAGCAAATAAAGGGAGGAGAAAAGAAAGAAAGAAAAGACATGGAGAGAAAACCAAGAGAGAGAAAAGAAATGGCGTAAAAAGAAATGGAGAGAAAAGAAAGGGAAAGAAAAGGAAGGGGTAGGGCAAGAAAGTGAAGAGAAAAAAGCGGGGAGAAAAAAGGTGTAGAAAGGAAGGGGGAGAGAAAAGTGAGGGCAAAAAAGGGGGAGAAAAGGGAGAAGAAGCAAAGGGAGCAAAGAAGATGGAGCTAAGAGAAGAGGAGAAAGAGGAGGGAGAAAAGGAAGAGGGAGAAAAGGAAGAGGGAGAAAAAAGGAAGAGGGAGGAAAAAAGGGGGGGGGAGAAAGAAAGGGGAGCAAAAGGGTGAAAAAAGGGGCCAAATGAAGGGGTGCTAGAAAAGGGGAGGAAAGGGAGAGGGAGAAAAGGGAGGAAGAAGAGAGGGGGAGAAAAAGAGTGAGAAAAGGGAGAAGAAAAGGAGGGGAAGGGGAAATAAGCAAGAGAGAAGCAAAGGGGGACTAAAAAAGGAGGGTGGAAATGGGAGAGAAAGGGGAACAAAGAGAGGAGGAAGAAAGGGGAGCAAAAAGGAGGGAGATAAGCAAGCGAGGGAAAAAATGGAGAGAGAAGAAGAAGGGAGAAGAAGGGGGAGGTAAGAAAGGGTGAGAAAAGAGGTGTCAGGAAAAAAGGGGGAGAAAAGAGTGAAGAGAAATGGGGAGGAAAAGCAAAGGGAGAAGAACGGAGGAGAAAAAAGGGGGAAGAAAAACGGGGAGAAAGGAGGGGGAAATAGCAAAAAGGCGGGGAGGGGGGAAGAAATAAAAGGGAGAGAAAAGAAAGGCAGAGAGAAAAATGAGGAGAAAAAAGGGGTGGGAGAGGGGAGCTAAGAAAAGAGGGAAGAAAAGAGGGGAAGCTGAAAGGGGAGAAAAGCAGGGAGAGAGGCAGAGCAAAAAGGGGGGAGAGAAAAAAGGGGGAGCAAGCGTGAGGAGGAAAAAGAGGGAGAGAAAAGGGAAGAGGAGAGGGGAGAGGAAAAAGGAGGAGGGGCAAGGGGGCAAGAAGCAGAGGGGAAAGGGCAAAGGGAGAAGAAAGGGGGAGAAAGAAGGGGGAAGGAAAAGGGGAAGGAAAGAAGGGAAAGGAATAGAAAAAAGGGGGCGAGAAATGGGAGAAATCAAAGGGGTAGAAAAGGAAGGCAGAGCAAAGACGGGGAGAAAAAGGGGGTGGAAAGGAGGAGCTAAGAAAAGAGGGAAGAAAAAAGGGGAAGGAAAAGGGGTAGAGAAAAAGGGGGAGAGAAATGGGAGGAAAAGGGGAGAGAAAAGGGGGAAGAAAGAAGGGGGGAGAAAAGAAAGCAGGAGAAAAAGAGGGGGAGAGAGAAAGGAGGAGGAAAGGGTGAGAGAAAAAGGGGGAGCAAAGAAGAGGGGGACCAAAAGCAGGGAAGAAAAGGGGGGAGAAAAAAGGTGGGGAAAAATGGAGAGGAAAGAAAGGAGGGGAGAAAAAGAAGGGAGATAAAAGGTGGAGAAAAAAGGGAGGGAGGAGGGGGAGAGGAAAAGGCGGAGAAGAAAGGGTGAGAAAAGCGGGGAGAGAAAAAGGGGGTGGAAAAAAAAGGGGGGAGAAAAAAGGGAGAAAATAAGCGAAGGCAGAAGAAAAATGGGAGACAAAGGGGAGGAAAATGGTGGGAAAGGGGGAGAAAAGAAAAGAGGGAAGAAAAGAGGGGAAGATGAAAGGGGAGGAAAAAGGGGGAGATAAGAAAGCAAGAGAAAAAAGGGGGAGAGAAAAAAGAGGTAGAAAAAATGGAGAAAAGAATGGAGAAAAAGGAGGAGAGGAAAAAGGGGGAGAGCAATTGAGGAGAAAAAAGGGGGACAAGAAAAAGGGGGAGGAAGGGGGAGAAAAGGGGGGGAGAAAGAAGAAAGGGAGAAAAAAGGGAAGAAAGAAGGGGGAAGAAAGAAGGGGGGAAAGAGGGGGGGAGGAAGAGAAAAGGGGGAGAAAAGAAAGGCAGAGCAAAGGTGGGGGGGAAAGGGGGGCTGGAAAGGGGGAGATGAGAAAAGAGGGAAGAGAAAAGGGGAAGAGAAGGGAGGACAGGAATGGGAGAAAAAAGGGGGAGAAAAGGTGGAGAGGAAAGGGGGCAGGAAAGCAGGGGGAACAAAAAGGGAGGAGAAAAAGGTGAGGAGAAATGGGGAGAACATCAAAGAAGGGAGGAAAAAAGGGAGCTAAAAGGGGGAGAAAAAAGGGGGGAAGGGGGAGAAAAGAGGGAAGAAAAAGTGGGAAGAAGAGAAGGGGGACAAAGATGGGAGAAAAAAGGGGGAAGATGATAAAAGGGGGGGGAAGGGAGGAAAAGGGGTGAGAAAAAAAGGGAGGAGAAGGGAAGGGAAAAAAGGGGAAGAAAAAATGGGGAGAAGAGCTGGTGAGAAAAGCGGGGAGAAAAGAAACGGGGAGATGAGCAAGGCGGATAAGGGGGCAGATTAGCAAGGGGGAGATAAGGAAGCAGGGAGAAAAAGGAGGGGAAGAGAAGGAGGGGAAGCAAAGGAAGGGGAAGAAAAGCGGGGGAAGAAAAGAAAGGGGCCAAAGAAGAAAGGGAAAAAAAGGACAGGGAAAAGGGAAAGGAAAGAGAAAAAAGGAAAGACAAAAGGAAAGACAAAAGGGACGAAGGAAAGGAAAGGAAAAAGGAGAAGGTAAAAAGGAAGGAAAAAAAGGAAAGAACAAAAAGGAAAGGAACCCCTCCCCCCCCCCAACCCCGCCTTTGGCGGCATCCTCATCCCCTTGTAACAGCGGGAAGCCTGCCGGGACGGGCAGTGTGCTTCTACCTGTGGGAACTTGTCTGTGGTTAGCACTGACCTCCCCGCTGAGGGCCCCGGGGAGCCTCGGACCAGGAGCAGGGGGACTTTGGATTTACGCCCGTGTAACTTCACTGCAATAAAGCCCTTTTCCGCAGGACGATTTGACGGCTCCTTGTCTCTCCCTGCAACACTCGGGCGCCAAATGTCCTCCACCGACTTTGGGATGGTTCTGCAGGTGCGGCGGGGCTGTTTGCATGCCCTGGCGTGCACACCGCCCTAGCAGCAGGGCAAGGCACTGAGCAGCGGTAGCACTGCTGCTGCTGCTGCTGCTGCTGCTGTTGTGGGAGAGGGCAAGGGAGATTTGGGGAAGCAATGCCTCTGTGCCAGGGAGTCAAGGGCCACCGCCGAGAGCAGCAGTCCCCAGGGAGGGGCAGAGAGAAGCTGCCGAGAGGTGATGCTGCTCCAGAAGGGGCGTGCGAGAGAAGGAGGCCACGGGCACGGCAGGGCTGCTGCTTCCCGGGTGCGGCTGTTGCCCGGACACCGAGGAAAGGGGCAGGAGAGCACCTGGCCTGGCAGGAGGCGCGAGCGGCAGAAGCCGCATGCTGGCAGGCTGCAGCTAGGGAAGGTGCCCCCTCCGTCGGCCCCTGTCGGCAGGGGCACTCTCCTCGCAAGGCAGCCGAAGGAGAGGGGCCCGCTGCCACTTGCAAAAGGCATTGGCCATCCTCGGCCATCTGCAGCTCTTCCGTCGCGTGGCGTTCAGCTCTTCCTTGCAGAAACCAGAAGCATTTTGTCCTGCTGGCACGCGTGGGCAGGAAGGGACGGCCCATGCCGTTGGTGCAGAGGAAAGACCCAGAGGCCACAGAAGCCTCCAAGTGCCTCTAAGCAGAAACACAAGGATTTCTTTGGCAGGGGCTGACTCACTGCAGTATGGGACTGTGAGCAGCCTGGGGGTGCCAGGAAGAGGACGTGCCCGTTTCCTGGCCTCTAAGCAGCCCAGACAACCCAGGGAGGAGGAGCCCAGGCACTTGCCCAGAGAGGAAGGCGGTCTCTCTTTGGGCCCAAGGGGGTGGCCCAGGGCCGACGGGACAGTGATGCTCAGCAAGCTTAGCCGGCCTCCCAATACTCAGCACACATGGGCCTGAACCTTCCCACTTGCAGCTTCTGGCTAAGAAAAGAGGCCTTGGTCCTCTGGGAGCCTCTTTCCAGGCACTTGCAGCACGCCGAAGGAAAGCAAGAGAGGGGCACCAAACGCAGAGGAGCTCTACACATCGGTCACAAGCAAGGGCTAGGGGGAAGGAGTTGCCTAAAACTGTGCTCCAGCCCCTCTCAGCTTGCTCTTGCAAGTGCAAGAAGCACCACGATCGAACAAGACCTAAATGGAAACGCACCCCACAGGAGATGTAGCCCCTCCCTCCTCTCCAGAGAGCCTTTGTCTCCCTCCATCTCTTTCCTTAAGGACTTGCCCTGTCAGTCCACCTGTCCCTTTACACAGGTGACCTCCAGACACGCACTTGGCAGGCCTCCAAAGACTAGAAGCCCACAGAAAGCAGAGGGCTTTGCTTTAGTGCGCCACGTTCTGCCTTCAGCTCGGAAAACTGCTTTACCCAGCTACCAGAGCGCCCGACCACAAGCACGGGGCCAGCCCAGCCCTCCTGGCCTCCAAGGCTAAGGCCCCCGAACCACTGTAGCCAGCAGGGGAATTCTCTGGGGGCCTTTGCCAAAGCTGCCTTTGGCTCCCTAGCCACAAAGACCAAAAGCCCTTTGACCAACAGCTGCATCGACGGGAGCTGCCTTTGGGCACAGGAGCCAAGTGATGTCGGCGAGGCCCCTCTGCTCCTTGGGCTACTCCGTGACGACTATTGCACCCCATGCTTCGCACATCCCGTTTTCTGTTTAAGTGCCAGGAAGACACTCTAATCATACCAGCATGAGTAAAGCAGAAGAGGCAAGCATTGCCGTGGCAGACAATGCTGGAATTAAGCCTCCTGCTGGGGCCGCCTGAGTGAAGCTCCTGGCGTCTGCATCCTGCGGCTGTTTTAAGTCACACGATGCACTCTCTTCTTGCCAACCAAATGCACCTGCCCTGGGGAGGAAGCATGGCTGAGCTGCAAAGGGGAAAAGCTGAGCTCTGGCATTGCCCAGCTCAGCTCGCCCAGCACAGCAGCCTGCCTTTGAGCAGCACGGCACGTCTGGTTTTCTAGGCTTTGCAAGAGCAAAGAGAAGAACAAGGGAGTTCAGAGAATCGCACAACGGTGGAGGCTGGAAGGCACCGTCAGAGACCATGCGCTCCTAGCGCCCTGCTCAAGCAGGCTCACCTAGAGCAGGCTGCCCAGGACCGTGTGCAGACAACTTCTGAATATCCCCAAGGATGGCGTCTCCACACGCCCTCTGAGCAACCCGTGCCAGTGCTCAGGCACCCTCACCGCAAAAGAGTTTTGCGTAGCTTCAGACGGAATTGCCTGTGCAATTTCAGTTTGTGCCCGTTGCCTCTCGTCCTGTCGCTGGGCAACGCTGAAAGAATTCAAGCGCAGGGAGGCTTTGGCCTTCCCAGCCCTAGTGCTGCTTGCTCCAACAATGTCCCTGCGTTCCTCCCAGGTCACCTCTCCCTGCTTCCACCTTCTGCACACTTCCTTCTTCTGTCTGGCTTTTGCCGGCACCTCCTTGTTCGTCCAGGCAGGCTTCCCATGCCCTTTGCTCAGCTCCTGGCTCAATGGCATGGACTGTTCTGGAGCTTGGCAGAGGGGATGCTGGACTATCAAGCAGCTTTCTCGGAGCCCTCTTCCCTCTCGAGCCTTGTCCCATGGGACACTTCCTCCTGGAGCAGCACACCCTCGTGCACCAGCGAGCTGCAATCTCTTGCTCTGCCACACACATCTCAGCCACTTGCTGAGAGGAGAGCAATTGCAGCAAAAGCACTTTGGCATCCCCTCGAGAGCCGAGCACCGGTGAAGGCTGAGAGAAGGACCATCGCTGCCGCTTTCACAGCCATTGGGACTGGCACTCGCATGCAGACCGCACACATGGCTACCTCCGTTTCCCTAGCTGTATACAAGCATTTTCGTGAGCCTGCCTCATCTCCTGCGCAGTCTGCCTTTGAGTCTCTCTGCAGACTCCTGGGACGCACCTGAGTCGAGGTGGGATTCAGCTGCCCAAAAGCCCGTGTCTACAGGCATTTGGGTATGCCAGGGCACCGCCAGGAATTGCCAAAGGCATCACAAATGGATGCCGGTCCTGGAGCTTAGGCAGCTGAATCCTGCCCTAAACTCTTCTCTGACTGTGGCTGGAGGCGAGATTCCCACTTCACATGGGGAGGCCACATGTTGGCACCTGGAGGGGAGGTCACTCTCATCGCCGGCTCACCACTACCGGGACTGAGTGCAGAGGAAGCGTGAAAGCTGGGAAAGTTGGGACACCGCCTGGGCCCTGATGTGATCTCCAGCGGGCACAGGCCCCCTTGCTTGCCCCCTCCACAGCTTGAGGCCTCCTGTCCCAGCAGCAACAGGGCATGTTGCAGCCGTGCGGGGAGGCGTGTGCATTGGGGGTTTTCACTGACACAGAGCCAGCTGCTGAAGCCGGCAGCTCCTGCAACACCAAGCCCGGAGACGCAGAGCAAAGGGGGCATGGCGGGAGCCAGCAGCGGTGCCCGGCCCCACCAGCCGCGCTCCCACCCCGCAGACGGGACAATGCCGTGGCGGCGTCGGAGGTGCCGGGCAGCGGGGAGACTCCCCTTTGCGCCCGCGGCCCCCGGCCCACGCCCCGGCGCTGCCCCGCGACCCGGCCGCCGCATCACAATGTGCCACAGTGGCACCCGGGTGGCCACGGCCACCAGCGCCCGCCCGGCCCCAGTGCGGCGCTGTGCCAGTGCGGGGCAGCGGGGAGACGCAGGCTCCCGGCCCAGCGCAGCGGCACTGCTCGGCACAGGCGCACCGCTCTTGCCTTGGCGCAGGCCTGACCGGCGCCTGGCGCTGCCCGCCGCGGGGCACGCACGCACCGCAGCCCTCTGCGTGCGCACGGCGCCATGGGACAGGCCAGCTGCTGCGGCACCCGGGGCGCTGCCGGCCCCGCTGCCGGCACGCAGGCACAGCCTGGGGACCCTGGCCGCGCGGCTCCTCGCGCCGGCCTCGGGCTCGCGCCCAGGGGAGCCTCCCGGCCCCCGGCGCCGCTTGGTGCCTTTGTGTCGCGCAGGAGCCCCCGGCTCCTGCTCAGCGAGCGCGTGCGGGTGACTCGGCACCAGCGGACGAGGGACAGGCACCTCCTGCTCTTCTCCGACGCCATCGCCGTCGCCAGATTCAGGTAAGAAGAGCAACCAGAGCCGTCCTCCCCCCCGCCACCGCCTCTGCCACCTGCCCCCAGGCACCGCTGCTCCCCGCATCTGCTCCCACCGGAGCAGAAAGTGCCTCCTCAGGGCTGCTCTTCCCATTGCTTCCTTCCTCAACAGCACCTCTCGACAAGGAGCAGCAATGCCGCCAAATCCTGCTGCTCACAGCCTCTAGCATCCAGTCGCCCGCAAGGAGGCCTTCCTCCTCTCCTCACTGCCTCGCCCAGGGCTCCATGCCCTTTGCTCCCCACGACCACTTGTGCTCCATATGGCCTGCAGCCCCCTGCATGGGTGCACCTGCGCTGCGGGCAGGGACAGCCTTGCCCTTTAATTCGGGGAGGTGTGAGCGGAAAGGGGCAGGCTCCGCGTGTTGCCACCCTGACCGGCAGCCCCTGAGCAAGCGCCCGCCAGCACTGCTTTGCAGCAGCGACTTCTCCAGAGCGCCCTGTGTGCGTGCTGGCACGCAGGCTGCTTTCTGCCGCCCGAGCCCCGCGCTGGCTGCCCCGAGCCTCTGCCCCCGGCACACGGCTCTCCCCGGGAGGCCTGCTGCGGCTGCCCCCAGCACACAGCCTCCAAGGCGGTCCCTGCTCTTCCTCCTGGCAGATGTGGTTCCACCTTCCTGCTCAAGCACCGGGTGCCTCTCAGCGACCTCTGGGTGCTGTGCGAGAAGGACGAGGCAGCGTGCGGCTGTGAAGACGAGGAGGACGTTTTTGGCCTCAAATGCGCCAATTCCCTCGTCCTGGTCTGGACCACCAAGGTCTGCGTGGTCACCTTCCGGTGAGTCTTGGGGGCGCGTCCAGGGCTGGGGGGGTGCAGGGCACCGTGCTCGCCTTCAGTCCTCTCCGGGCTTGCTGGGGCTCAGCCCCGGCTGCGGCAGAGAAAGCAGAGGCCCCGCTGCGCTTTCAGACGCACCCACGGGCACCTCCAGGCGTGCACAAGCCACCCGCCACTGCCGCCACGACCCTGCAGCTCTGCTCAGCCCAGCGACACGGTGGGGGGACACCGAGCGGGGGCTCTGCTGTATGGCGGTGTGGAGCGGTGCCAAGCAGGCCAGCTGTGTCTGGGGCCCTGTGCCACTCCCCAGCAGCAGCAGCAGCAGCAGCAGCAGCAGCAGCAGCAGCAGCAGCAGGAGCGGGCTCTGAGGCTGTTTGTCCTTCTCGCTGCAGGTCGCAGGAGGTGAAGGAGCGGTGGCTGAACACCATGCTCAGGTGAGCCCTGCCGGGGAACTCAGCCTGCCTGCGGCGGCGTCAAGGCTGCAGGCGGTGCAGAGCTGCCGGGGCAGCTGCCCGCAGCACAGCAGCACGGGAGGTGGGGGAAAGGGACGCCGCCTGCGCGGGGCAGCTCTGGGGCCGAGCGGCAGCAGCTGCTTCGCCTTGGCACGGCAAATGAACAGCAGCGCCCTGGAGCTGGCCCCACAGCTCCTGGCTTGCGTGGATGGGGAGCCCGAGCTGCCGCTGCCCCTTTCCCGACGCAAGAGGCCCGGAGGCAGCGGGGCCGGGGGCGCTGCAGAGCGGTGCTGCCAGCCAGCGCCGCACGAAGCTCTGCTGTGCCAGGGTGGCGTGGGGGTGCGGGGCTGGTGTCGGGGCAGCGAGCAGAGGGGGCTGCCTGTGACCGAGCTCTGCCTTCGTCCCTGCGCTGTGCCCAGGCAAAGCCCAGGAGCCCAGGAGACCCGGCTCAGCCGCCTGCCCTGCCTTCGGCTCCTCATCAAGTCTGTCGGCTTTGACGCTCCCGTAAGTGTCCCGGGGGTTTCCGCTGCGCCCCGAGCGCCACGGGGCTTTGGGGAAGGGCCCCCGCCACCAGCTGCTCACGTGGCTTCTCTGCTCTCTTGCCTAGTCGGGGTCGCCGACTGCCCGCAGCGTGGAGGCCTTGACTGCGGCGGAGGTGAGTAGGGGCTGCCTCTGCCCCGGCCCTGGCTGGGTGCTGGCGGGAGGCGTCGGAGTTTCGGGAGGGCACGTGGCAGGGCCCGAAGCCCTGCAGACACCGGTCGGTCGCTGCTGCATGGGGCCATTCCTGCAGCCCAGCATCTCCTCCACAGGAGTGTGACGACCTCGGCTCTTCGCTGCAGCTGCTCACAGCTCTCTGCGCGCCTGAAGCAGCTCCGGAGGCACCCGAGCACACGGGCAGCTCCGCAGGTAGGACGATGCACTGAGCATTGGCACCGAGCAGGGCTGCTGGTGCCAGTTGTGCAGCTGGAGATCGCAAGGTGCCTGTGGCCATGCCGAGGGGGGCAGAGGGCTCGAGACCTTCTGGCAGTGCTTTCCTCCTGCCACACTTCCCAGAAGTTCACAATGACAAGACTCACTGCACAAAAGGCATTGCACGTGCTGAACCTCTGTAGCCCTCTGCTCTTCACAGCGCTGCTCACTAGGGACTGCAGCTGCACTCCCCGGGCAGGATACTGCCCCCGCGGGCACTTGGCTCTCCTCCTGAACTGCTCCTCACCTCCATAGCTGCTAAGGTTGCCCCTTGCCATGTGCCATGTGCCATGTGCCATGTGCGGGGCTGCGTGCTCCCACTGGGAAAGTGCCCTTTTGGCCCTTCAGAGGCCCAGGAAAAAGGAGCTGACAGCCTCTTTCTCCCCACAGCACACCCAGGTGCTGCTCTGGAGGACGCCTCTGCCCTCCACAGCCCAGAGGCTGAAGCTGCCTGCGGCCCCCCAACCGCTGAGACGCAGCAGCCCAGAGGCAGAAGCCCCAGCGGGAGGCGCAGAAATGCCGCTTGCGTCTCTGCTCCTCCGCTGCCTGCTCAGAGCAAGGAGCTCGGCACGCTGCGCAGGAGCCTCTCGGAGGCAGCCCTGTCCTTCCCGGGCCGCTGGCGAGGCTGCAGAAGGCGCCAGAGGGGCACCAGCCGGGCGCCCAGTGTTGCGGATGGTCAGCAACAGCTGGGCATGGAGAAGGGGGCCCTGGAAAAGCCACCTGCCATGGAGGCGGCACCACTCTCGGCTGCCTCTGCACCCGCACCGTCCTCCAGGTGCTCCCTGGAGAGCTGCCGGGCTGCTTCGCGGGGCCCCTCCATAAGCCTCCTGGGAGCTGCTGCCATTCCCGCTTGCTGCTTGCCAGCGGCGAGAGCTGCGAGAAAGAGAAGGAGACGGAGGAGGAGACAGAGAAGGAAAAGAAGAAGGAGAGAGAGAAGGAGAAAGAGGGAGACAAAGAGAAGGCGAAAGAGAAGGAGAAGGCGAAGGCAAAAGCAAAGGAGAAGGAGAAGAAGAGAGAAAGAAAGAGAAGGAGGAAGAGAAAGGGAAAGGGAAGGAGAAGGAGAAGAAATGGAGAGCAAATAAAGGGAGGAGAAAAGAAAGAAAGAAAAGACATGGAGAGAAAACCAAGAGAAAGAAAAGAAATGGCGTAAAAAGAAATGGAGAGAAAAGAAAGGGAAAGAAAAGGAAGGGGTAGGGCAAGAAAGTGAAGAGGAAAAAAGCGGGGAGAAAAAAGGTGTAGAAAGGAAGGGGGAGAGAAAAGTGAGGGCAAAAAAGGGGGAGAAAAGGGAGAAGAAGCAAAGGGAGCAAAGAAGATGGAGCTAAGAGAAGAGGAGAAAGAGGAGGGAGAAAAGGAAGAGGGAGAAAAAAGGAAGAGGGAGGAAAAAAGGGGGGGGGAAAGAAAGGGGAGCAAAAGGGTGAAAAAAGGGGCCAAATGAAGGGGTGCTAGAAAAGGGGAGGAAAGGGAGAGGGAGAAAAGGGAGGAAGAAGAGAGGGGGAGAAAAAGAGTGAGAAAAGGGAGAAGAAAAGGAGGGGAAGGGGAAATAAGCAAGAGAGAAGCAAAGGGGGACTAAAAAAGGAGGGTGGAAATGGGAGAGAAAGGGGAACAAAGAGAGGAGGAAGAAAGGGGAGCAAAAAGGAGGGAGATAAGCAAGCGAGGGAAAAAATGGAGAGAGAAGAAGAAGGGAGAAGAAGGGGGAGGTAAGAAAGCGTGAGAAAAGAGGTGTCAGGAAAAAAGGGGGAGAAAAGAGTGAAGAGAAATGGGGAGGAAAAGCAAAGGGAGAAGAACGGAGGAGAAAAAAGGGGGAAGAAAAACGGGGAGAAAGGAGGGGGAAATAGCAAAAAGGCGGGGAGGGGGAAGAAATAAAAGGGGGAGAAAAGAAAGGCAGAGCCAAAAATGAGGAGAAAAAAGGGGTGGGAGAGGGGAGCTAAGAAAAGAGGGAAGAAAAGAGGGGAAGCTAAAAGGGGAGAAAAGCAGGGAGAGAGGCAGAGCAAAAAGGGGGGAGAGAAAAAAAGGGGGAAGGAAAAAGGGTAGGAAAAGAGGGGAGAGAAAAAAGGGGGAGAAAGCGTGAGGAGGAAAAAGAGGGAGAGAAAAGGGAAGAGGAGAGGGGAGAGGAAAAAGGAGGAGGGGCAAGGGGGCAAGAAGCGGAGGGGAAAGGGCAAAGGGAGAAGAAAGGGGGAGAAAGAAGGGGGAAGGAAAAGGGGAAGGAAAGAAGGGAAAGGAATAGAAAAAAGGGGGCGAGAAATGGGAGAAATCAAAGGGGTAGAAAAGGAAGGCAGAGCAAAGACGGGGAGAAAAAGGGGGTGGAAAGGAGGAGCTAAGAAAAGAGGGAAGAAAAAAGGGGAAGGAAAAGGGGGAGAGAAAAAGGGGGAGAGAAATGGGAGGGAAAGGGGAGGGAAAAGGGGGAAGAAAGAAGGGGGGAGAAAAGAAAGCAGGAGAAAAAGAGGGGGAGAGAGAAAGGAGGAGGAAAGGGTGAGAGAAAAAGGGGGAGCAAAGAAGAGGGGGACCAAAAGCAGGGAAGAAAAGGGGGGAGAAAAAAGGTGGGGAAAAATGGAGAGGAAAGAAAGGAGGGGAGAAAAAGAAGGGAGATAAAAGGTGGAGAAAAAAGGGAGGGAGGAGGGGGAGAGGAAAAGGCGGAGAAGAAAGGGTGAGAAAAGCGGGGAGAGAAAAAGGGGGTGGAAAAAAAAGGGGGGAGAAAAAAGGGAGAAAATAAGCGAAGGCAGAAGAAAAATGGGAGACAAAGGGGAGGAAAATGGTGGGAAAGGGGGAGAAAAGAAAAGAGGGAAGAAAAGAGGGGAAGATGAAAGGGGAGGAAAAAGGGGGAGATAAGAAAGCAAGAGAAAAAAGGGGGAGAGAAAAAAGAGGTAGAAAAAATGGGGAAAAGAATGGAGAAAAAGGAGGAGAGGAAAAAGGGGGAGAGCAATTGAGGAGAAAAAAGGGGGACAAGAAAAAGGGGGAGGAAGGGGGAGAAAAGGGGGGGGAGAAAGAAGAAAGGGAGAAAAAAGGGAAGAAAGAAGGGGGAAGAAAGAAGGGGGGAAAGAGGGGGGGAGGAAGAGAAAAGGGGGAGAAAAGAAAGGCAGAGCAAAGGTGGGGGGGAAAGGGGGGCTGGAAAGGGGGAGATGAGAAAAGAGGGAAGAGAAAAGGGGAAGAGAAGGGAGGACAGGAATGGGAGAAAAAAGGGGGAGAAAAGGTGGAGAGGAAAGGGGGCAGGAAAGCAGGGGGAACAAAAAGGGAGGAGAAAAAGGTGAGGAGAAATGGGGAGAACATCAAAGAAGGGAGGAAAAAAGGGAGCTAAAAGGGGGAGAAAAAAGGGGGGAAGGGGGAGAAAAGAGGGAAGAAAAAGTGGGAAGAAGAGAAGGGGGACAAAGATGGGAGAAAAAAGGGGGAAGATGATAAAAGGGGGGGGAAGGGAGGAAAAGGGGTGAGAAAAAAAGGGAGGAGAAGGGAAGGGAAAAAAGGGGAAGAAAAAATGGGGAGAAGAGCTGGTGAGAAAAGCGGGGAGAAAAGAAACGGGGAGATGAGCAAGGCGGATAAGGGGGCAGATTAGCAAGGGGGAGATAAGGAAGCAGGGAGAAAAAGGAGGGGAAGAGAAGGAGGGGAAGCAAAGGAAGGGGAAGAAAAGCGGGGGAAGAAAAGAAAGGGGCCAAAGAAGAAAGGGAAAAAAAGGACAGGGAAAAGGGAAAGGAAAGAGAAAAAAGGAAAGACAAAAGGAAAGACAAAAGGGACGAAGGAAAGGAAAGGAAAAAGGAGAAGGTAAAAAGGAAGGAAAAAAAGGAAAGAACAAAAAGGAAAGGAACCCCTCCCCCCCCCCAACCCCGCCTTTGGCGGCATCCTCATCCCCTTGTAACAGCGGGAAGCCTGCCGGGACGGGCAGTGTGCTTCTACCTGTGGGAACTTGTCTGTGGTTAGCACTGACCTCCCCGCTGAGGGCCCCGGGGAGCCTCGGACCAGGAGCAGGGGGACTTTGGATTTACGCCCGTGTAACTTCACTGCAATAAAGCCCTTTTCCGCAGGACGATTTGACGGCTCCTTGTCTCTCCCTGCAACACTCGGGCGCCAAATGTCCTCCACCGACTTTGGGATGGTTCTGCAGGTGCGGCGGGGCTGTTTGCATGCCCTGGCGTGCACACCGCCCTAGCAGCAGGGCAAGGCACTGAGCAGCGGTAGCACTGCTGCTGCTGCTGCTGCTGCTGCTGTTGTGGGAGAGGGCAAGGGAGATTTGGGGAAGCAATGCCTCTGTGCCAGGGAGTCAAGGGCCACCGCCGAGAGCAGCAGTCCCCAGGGAGGGGCAGAGAGAAGCTGCCGAGAGGTGATGCTGCTCCAGAAGGGGCGTGCGAGAGAAGGAGGCCACGGGCACGGCAGGGCTGCTGCTTCCCGGGTGCGGCTGTTGCCCGGACACCGAGGAAAGGGGCAGGAGAGCACCTGGCCTGGCAGGAGGCGCGAGCGGCAGAAGCCGCATGCTGGCAGGCTGCAGCTAGGGAAGGTGCCCCCTCCGTCGGCCCCTGTCGGCAGGGGCACTCTCCTCGCAAGGCAGCCGAAGGAGAGGGGCCCGCTGCCACTTGCAAAAGGCATTGGCCATCCTCGGCCATCTGCAGCTCTTCCGTCGCGTGGCGTTCAGCTCTTCCTTGCAGAAACCAGAAGCATTTTGTCCTGCTGGCACGCGTGGGCAGGAAGGGACGGCCCATGCCGTTGGTGCAGAGGAAAGACCCAGAGGCCACAGAAGCCTCCAAGTGCCTCTAAGCAGAAACACAAGGATTTCTTTGGCAGGGGCTGACTCACTGCAGTATGGGACTGTGAGCAGCCTGGGGGTGCCAGGAAGAGGACGTGCCCGTTTCCTGGCCTCTAAGCAGCCCAGACAACCCAGGGAGGAGGAGCCCAGGCACTTGCCCAGAGAGGAAGGCGGTCTCTCTTTGGGCCCAAGGGGGTGGCCCAGGGCCGACGGGACAGTGATGCTCAGCAAGCTTAGCCGGCCTCCCAATACTCAGCACACATGGGCCTGAACCTTCCCACTTGCAGCTTCTGGCTAAGAAAAGAGGCCTTGGTCCTCTGGGAGCCTCTTTCCAGGCACTTGCAGCACGCCGAAGGAAAGCAAGAGAGGGGCACCAAACGCAGAGGAGCTCTACACATCGGTCACAAGCAAGGGCTAGGGGGAAGGAGTTGCCTAAAACTGTGCTCCAGCCCCTCTCAGCTTGCTCTTGCAAGTGCAAGAAGCACCACGATCGAACAAGACCTAAATGGAAACGCACCCCACAGGAGATGTAGCCCCTCCCTCCTCTCCAGAGAGCCTTTGTCTCCCTCCATCTCTTTCCTTAAGGACTTGCCCTGTCAGTCCACCTGTCCCTTTACACAGGTGACCTCCAGACACGCACTTGGCAGGCCTCCAAAGACTAGAAGCCCACAGAAAGCAGAGGGCTTTGCTTTAGTGCGCCACGTTCTGCCTTCAGCTCGGAAAACTGCTTTACCCAGCTACCAGAGCGCCCGACCACAAGCACGGGGCCAGCCCAGCCCTCCTGGCCTCCAAGGCTAAGGCCCCCGAACCACTGTCGCCAACAGGGGAATTCTCTGGGGGCCTTTGCCAAAGCTGCCTTTGGCTCCCTAGCCACAAAGACCAAAAGCCCTTTGACCAACAGCTGCATCGACGGGAGCTGCCTTTGGGCACAGGAGCCAAGTGATGTCGGCGAGGCCCCTCTGCTCCTTGGGCTACTCCGTGACGACTATTGCACCCCATGCTTCGCACATCCCGTTTTCTGTTTAAGTGCCAGGAAGACACTCTAATCATACCAGCATGAGTAAAGCAGAAGAGGCAAGCATTGCCGTGGCAGACAATGCTGGAATTAAGCCTCCTGCTGGGGCCGCCTGAGTGAAGCTCCTGGCGTCTGCATCCTGCGGCTGTTTTAAGTCACACGATGCACTCTCTTCTTGCCAACCAAATGCACCTGCCCTGGGGAGGAAGCATGGCTGAGCTGCAAAGGGGAAAAGCTGAGCTCTGGCATTGCCCAGCTCAGCTCGCCCAGCACAGCAGCCTGCCTTTGAGCAGCACGGCACGTCTGGTTTTCTAGGCTTTGCAAGAGCAAAGAGAAGAACAAGGGAGTTCAGAGAATCGCACAACGGTGGAGGCTGGAAGGCACCGTCAGAGACCATGCGCTCCTAGCGCCCTGCTCAAGCAGGCTCACCTAGAGCAGGCTGCCCAGGACCGTGTGCAGACAACTTCTGAATATCCCCAAGGATGGCGTCTCCACACGCCCTCTGAGCAACCCGTGCCAGTGCTCAGGCACCCTCACCGCAAAAGAGTTTTGCGTAGCTTCAGACGGAATTGCCTGTGCAATTTCAGTTTGTGCCCGTTGCCTCTCGTCCTGTCGCTGGGCAACGCTGAAAGAATTCAAGCGCAGGGAGGCTTTGGCCTTCCCAGCCCTAGTGCTGCTTGCTCCAACAATGTCCCTGCGTTCCTCCCAGGTCACCTCTCCCTGCTTCCACCTTCTGCACACTTCCTTCTTCTGTCTGGCTTTTGCCGGCACCTCCTTGTTCGTCCAGGCAGGCTTCCCATGCCCTTTGCTCAGCTCCTGGCTCAATGGCATGGACTGTTCTGGAGCTTGGCAGAGGGGATGCTGGACTATCAAGCAGCTTTCTCGGAGCCCTCTTCCCTCTCGAGCCTTGTCCCATGGGACACTTCCTCCTGGAGCAGCACACCCTCGTGCACCAGCGAGCTGCAATCTCTTGCTCTGCCACACACATCTCAGCCACTTGCTGAGAGGAGAGCAATTGCAGCAAAAGCACTTTGGCATCCCCTCGAGAGCCGAGCACCGGTGAAGGCTGAGAGAAGGACCATCGCTGCCGCTTTCACAGCCATTGGGACTGGCACTCGCATGCAGACCGCACACATGGCTACCTCCGTTTCCCTAGCTGTATACAAGCATTTTCGTGAGCCTGCCTCATCTCCTGCGCAGTCTGCCTTTGAGTCTCTCTGCAGACTCCTGGGACGCACCTGAGTCGAGGTGGGATTCAGCTGCCCAAAAGCCCGTGTCTACAGGCATTTGGGTATGCCAGGGCACCGCCAGGAATTGCCAAAGGCATCACAAATGGATGCCGGTCCTGGAGCTTAGGCAGCTGAATCCTGCCCTAAACTCTTCTCTGACTGTGGCTGGAGGCGAGATTCCCACTTCACATGGGGAGGCCACATGTTGGCACCTGGAGGGGAGGTCACTCTCATCGCTGGCTCACCACTACCGGGACTGAGTGCAGAGGAAGCGTGAAAGCTGGGAAAGTTGGGACACCGCCTGGGCCCTGATGTGATCTCCAGCGGGCACAGGCCCCCTTGCTTGCCCCCTCCACAGCTTGAGGCCTCCTGTCCCAGCAGCAACAGGGCATGTTGCAGCCGTGCGGGGAGGCGTGTGCATTGGGGGTTTTCACTGACACAGAGCCAGCTGCTGAAGCCGGCAGCTCCTCCAACACCAAGCCCGGAGACGCAGAGCAAAGGGGGCATGGCGGGAGCCAGCAGCGGTGCCCGGCCCCACCAGCCGCGCTCCCACCCCGCAGACGGGACAATGCCGTGGCGGCGTCGGAGGTGCCGGGCAGCGGGGAGACTCCCCTTTGCGCCCGCGGCCCCCGGCCCACGCCCCGGCGCTGCCCCGCGACCCGGCCGCCGCATCACAATGTGCCACAGTGGCACCCGGGTGGCCACGGCCACCAGCGCCCGCCCGGCCCCAGTGCGGCGCTGTGCCAGTGCGGGGCAGCGGGGAGACGCAGGCTCCCGGCCCAGCGCAGCGGCACTACTCGGCACAGGCGCACCGCTCTTGCCTTGGCGCAGGCCTGACCGGCGCCTGGCGCTGCCCGCCGCGGGGCACGCACGCACCGCAGCCCTCTGCGCGCACACGGCGCCATGGGACAGGCCAGCTGCTGCGGCACCCGGGGCGCTGCCGGCCCCGCTGCCGGCACGCAGGCACAGCCTGGGGACCCTGGCCGCGCGGCTCCTCGCGCCGGCCTCGGGCTCGCGCCCAGGGGAGCCTCCCGGCCCCCGGCGCCGCTTGGTGCCTTTGTGTCGCGCAGGAGCCCCCGGCTCCTGCTCAGCGAGCGCGTGCGGGTGACTCGGCACCAGCGGACGAGGGACAGGCACCTCCTGCTCTTCTCCGACGCCATCGCCGTCGCCAGATTCAGGTAAGAAGAGCAACCAGAGCCGTCCTCCCCCCCGCCACCGCCTCTGCCACCTGCCCCCAGGCACCGCTGCTCCCCGCATCTGCTCCCACCGGAGCAGAAAGTGCCTCCTCAGGGCTGCTCTTCCCATTGCTTCCTTCCTCAACAGCACCTCTCGACAAGGAGCAGCAATGCCGCCAAATCCTGCTGCTCACAGCCTCTAGCATCCAGTCGCCCGCAAGGAGGCCTTCCTCCTCTCCTCACTGCCTCGCCCAGGGCTCCATGCCCTTTGCTCCCCACGACCACTTGTGCTCCATATGGCCTGCAGCCCCCTGCATGGGTGCACCTGCGCTGCGGGCAGGGACAGCCTTGCCCTTTAATTCGGGGAGGTGTGAGCGGAAAGGGGCAGGCTCCGCGTGTTGCCACCCTGACCGGCAGCCCCTGAGCAAGCGCCCGCCAGCACTGCTTTGCAGCAGCGACTTCTCCAGAGCGCCCTGTGTGCGTGCTGGCACGCAGGCTGCTTTCTGCCGCCCGAGCCCCGCGCTGGCTGCCCCGAGCCTCTGCCCCCGGCACACGGCTCTCCCCGGGAGGCCTGCTGCGGCTGCCCCCAGCACACAGCCTCCAAGGCGGTCCCTGCTCTTCCTCCTGGCAGATGTGGTTCCACCTTCCTGCTCAAGCACCGGGTGCCTCTCAGCGACCTCTGGGTGCTGTGCGAGAAGGACGAGGCAGCGTGCGGCTGTGAAGACGAGGAGGACGTTTTTGGCCTCAAATGCGCCAATTCCCTCGTCCTGGTCTGGACCACCAAGGTCTGCGTGGTCACCTTCCGGTGAGTCTTGGGGGCGCGTCCAGGGCTGGGGGGGTGCAGGGCACCGTGCTCGCCTTCAGTCCTCTCCGGGCTTGCTGGGGCTCAGCCCCGGCTGCGGCAGAGAAAGCAGAGGCCCCGCTGCGCTTTCAGACGCACCCACGGGCACCTCCAGGCGTGCACAAGCCACCCGCCACTGCCGCCACGACCCTGCAGCTCTGCTCAGCCCAGCGACACGGTGGGGGGACACCGAGCGGGGGCTCTGCTGTATGGCGGTGTGGAGCGGTGCCAAGCAGGCCAGCTGTGTCTGGGGCCCTGTGCCACTCCCCAGCAGCAGCAGCAGCAGCAGCAGCAGCAGCAGCAGCAGCAGCGGGCTCTGAGGCTGTTTGTCCTTCTCGCTGCAGGTCGCAGGAGGTGAAGGAGCGGTGGCTGAACACCATGCTCAGGTGAGCCCTGCCGGGGAACTCAGCCTGCCTGCGGCGGCGTCAAGGCTGCAGGCGGTGCAGAGCTGCCGGGGCAGCTGCCCGCAGCACAGCAGCACGGGAGGTGGGCGAAAGGGACGCCGCCTGCGCGGGGCAGCTCTGGGGCCGAGCGGCAGCAGCTGCTTCGCCTTGGCACGGCAAATGAACAGCAGCGCCCTGGAGCTGGCCCCACAGCTCCTGGCTTGCGTGGATGGGGAGCCCGAGCTGCCGCTGCCCCTTTCCCGACGCAAGAGGCCCGGAGGCAGCGGGGCCGGGGGCGCTGCAGAGCGGTGCTGCCAGCCAGCGCCGCACGAAGCTCTGCTGTGCCAGGGTGGCGTGGGGGTGCGGGGCTGGTGTCGGGGCAGCGAGCAGAGGGGGCTGCCTGTGACCGAGCTCTGCCTTCGTCCCTGCGCTGTGCCCAGGCAAAGCCCAGGAGCCCAGGAGACCCGGCTCAGCCGCCTGCCCTGCCTTCGGCTCCTCATCAAGTCTGTCGGCTTTGACGCTCCCGTAAGTGTCCCGGGGGTTTCCGCTGCGCCCCGAGCGCCACGGGGCTTTGGGGAAGGGCCCCCGCCACCAGCTGCTCACGTGGCTTCTCTGCTCTCTTGCCTAGTCGGGGTCGCCGACTGCCCGCAGCGTGGAGGCCTTGACTGCGGCGGAGGTGAGTAGGGGCTGCCTCTGCCCCGGCCCTGGCTGGGTGCTGGCGGGAGGCGTCGGAGTTTCGGGAGGGCACGTGGCAGGGCCCGAAGCCCTGCAGACACCGGTCGGTCGCTGCTGCATGGGGCCATTCCTGCAGCCCAGCATCTCCTCCACAGGAGTGTGACGACCTCGGCTCTTCGCTGCAGCTGCTCACAGCTCTCTGCGCGCCTGAAGCAGCTCCGGAGGCACCCGAGCACACGGGCAGCTCCGCAGGTAGGACGATGCACTGAGCATTGGCACCGAGCAGGGCTGCTGGTGCCAGTTGTGCAGCTGGAGATCGCAAGGTGCCTGTGGCCATGCCGAGGGGGGCAGAGGGCTCGAGACCTTCTGGCAGTGCTTTCCTCCTGCCACACTTCCCAGAAGTTCACAATGACAAGACTCACTGCACAAAAGGCATTGCACGTGCTGAACCTCTGTAGCCCTCTGCTCTTCACAGCGCTGCTCACTAGGGACTGCAGCTGCACTCCCCGGGCAGGATACTGCCCCCGCGGGCACTTGGCTCTCCTCCTGAACTGCTCCTCACCTCCATAGCTGCTAAGGTTGCCCCTTGCCATGTGCCATGTGCCATGTGCCATGTGCGGGGCTGCGTGCTCCCACTGGGAAAGTGCCCTTTTGGCCCTTCAGAGGCCCAGGAAAAAGGAGCTGACAGCCTCTTTCTCCCCACAGCACACCCAGGTGCTGCTCTGGAGGACGCCTCTGCCCTCCACAGCCCAGAGGCTGAAGCTGCCTGCGGCCCCCCAACCGCTGAGACGCAGCAGCCCAGAGGCAGAAGCCCCAGCGGGAGGCGCAGAAATGCCGCTTGCGTCTCTGCTCCTCCGCTGCCTGCTCAGAGCAAGGAGCTCGGCACGCTGCGCAGGAGCCTCTCGGAGGCAGCCCTGTCCTTCCCGGGCCGCTGGCGAGGCTGCAGAAGGCGCCAGAGGGGCACCAGCCGGGCGCCCAGTGTTGCGGATGGTCAGCAACAGCTGGGCATGGAGAAGGGGGCCCTGGAAAAGCCACCTGCCATGGAGGCGGCACCACTCTCGGCTGCCTCTGCACCCGCACCGTCCTCCAGGTGCTCCCTGGAGAGCTGCCGGGCTGCTTCGCGGGGCCCCTCCATAAGCCTCCTGGGAGCTGCTGCCATTCCCGCTTGCTGCTTGCCAGCGGCGAGAGCTGCGAGAAAGAGAAGGAGACGGAGGAGGAGACAGAGAAGGAAAAGAAGAAGGAGAGAGAGAAGGAGAAAGAGGGAGACAAAGAGAAGGCGAAAGAGAAGGAGAAGGCGAAGGCAAAAGCAAAGGAGAAGGAGAAGAAGAGAGAAAGAAAGAGAAGGAGGAAGAGAAAGGGAAAGGGAAGGAGAAGGAGAAGAAATGGAGAGCAAATAAAGGGAGGAGAAAAGAAAGAAAGAAAAGACATGGAGAGAAAACCAAGAGAAAGAAAAGAAATGGCGTAAAAAGAAATGGAGAGAAAAGAAAGGGAAAGAAAAGGAAGGGGTAGGGCAAGAAAGTGAAGAGGAAAAAAGCGGGGAGAAAAAAGGTGTAGAAAGGAAGGGGGAGAGAAAAGTGAGGGCAAAAAAGGGGGAGAAAAGGGAGAAGAAGCAAAGGGAGCAAAGAAGATGGAGCTAAGAGAAGAGGAGAAAGAGGAGGGAGAAAAGGAAGAGGGAGAAAAAAGGAAGAGGGAGGAAAAAAGGGGGGGGGAAAGAAAGGGGAGCAAAAGGGTGAAAAAAGGGGCCAAATGAAGGGGTGCTAGAAAAGGGGAGGAAAGGGAGAGGGAGAAAAGGGAGGAAGAAGAGAGGGGGAGAAAAAGAGTGAGAAAAGGGAGAAGAAAAGGAGGGGAAGGGGAAATAAGCAAGAGAGAAGCAAAGGGGGACTAAAAAAGGAGGGTGGAAATGGGAGAGAAAGGGGAACAAAGAGAGGAGGAAGAAAGGGGAGCAAAAAGGAGGGAGATAAGCAAGCGAGGGAAAAAATGGAGAGAGAAGAAGAAGGGAGAAGAAGGGGGAGGTAAGAAAGCGTGAGAAAAGAGGTGTCAGGAAAAAAGGGGGAGAAAAGAGTGAAGAGAAATGGGGAGGAAAAGCAAAGGGAGAAGAACGGAGGAGAAAAAAGGGGGAAGAAAAACGGGGAGAAAGGAGGGGGAAATAGCAAAAAGGCGGGGAGGGGGAAGAAATAAAAGGGGGAGAAAAGAAAGGCAGAGCCAAAAATGAGGAGAAAAAAGGGGTGGGAGAGGGGAGCTAAGAAAAGAGGGAAGAAAAGAGGGGAAGCTAAAAGGGGAGAAAAGCAGGGAGAGAGGCAGAGCAAAAAGGGGGGAGAGAAAAAAAGGGGGAAGGAAAAAGGGTAGGAAAAGAGGGGAGAGAAAAAAGGGGGAGAAAGCGTGAGGAGGAAAAAGAGGGAGAGAAAAGGGAAGAGGAGAGGGGAGAGGAAAAAGGAGGAGGGGCAAGGGGGCAAGAAGCGGAGGGGAAAGGGCAAAGGGAGAAGAAAGGGGGAGAAAGAAGGGGGAAGGAAAAGGGGAAGGAAAGAAGGGAAAGGAATAGAAAAAAGGGGGCGAGAAATGGGAGAAATCAAAGGGGTAGAAAAGGAAGGCAGAGCAAAGACGGGGAGAAAAAGGGGGTGGAAAGGAGGAGCTAAGAAAAGAGGGAAGAAAAAAGGGGAAGGAAAAGGGGGAGAGAAAAAGGGGGAGAGAAATGGGAGGGAAAGGGGAGGGAAAAGGGGGAAGAAAGAAGGGGGGAGAAAAGAAAGCAGGAGAAAAAGAGGGGGAGAGAGAAAGGAGGAGGAAAGGGTGAGAGAAAAAGGGGGAGCAAAGAAGAGGGGGACCAAAAGCAGGGAAGAAAAGGGGGGAGAAAAAAGGTGGGGAAAAATGGAGAGAAAAGAAAGGAGGGGAGAAAAAGAAGGGAGATAAAAGGTGGAGAAAAAAGGGAGGGAGGGAGGGAGGGAGGAGGGGGAGAGGAAAAGGCAGAGAAGAAAGGGTGAGAAAAGCGGGGAGAGAAAAAGGGGGGAGAAAAAAAAAGGGGGGAGAAAAAAGGGAGAAAATAAGCGAAGGCAGAAGAAAAATGGGAGACAAAGGGGAGGAAAATGGTGGGAAAGGGGGAGAAAAGAAAAGAGGGAAGAAAAGAGGGGAAGATGAAAGGGGAGGAAAAAGGGGGAGATAAGAAAGCAAGAGAACAAAGGGGGAGAGAAAAAAGAGGTAGAAAATATGGAGAAAAGAATGGAGAAAAAGGAGGAGAGGGAAAAGGGGGAGAGCAACTGAGGAGAAAAAAGGGGGAGAAGAAAAAGGGGGAGGAAGGGGGAGAAAAGGGGGGAGAAGAAAAGGGGGAGAAAGAAGAAAGGGAGAAAAAAGGGAAGAAAGAAGGGGGAAAAGAGGGGGGGA
Source organism: Apteryx mantelli (assembly GCF_036417845.1). Taxonomy (NCBI): domain Eukaryota; kingdom Metazoa; phylum Chordata; class Aves; order Apterygiformes; family Apterygidae; genus Apteryx; species Apteryx mantelli. The sequence continues at coordinate 26,349,709 of NC_089991.1, forward strand.
GGAAGAGAAAAGGGGGAGAAAAGAAAGGCAGAGAAAAGGTGGGGGGAAAGGGGGGCTGGAAAGGGGGAGATGAGAAAAGAGGGAAGAGAAAAGGGGAAGAGAAGGGAGGACAGGAATGGGAGAAAAAAGGGGGAGAAAAGGTGGAGAGGAAAGGGGGCAGGAAAGCAGGGGGAACAAAAAGGGAGGAGAAAAAGGTGAGGAGAAATGGGGAGAACATCAAAGAAGGGAGGAAAAAAGGGAGCTAAAAGGGGGAGAAAAAAGGGGGGAAGGGGGAGAAAAGAGGGAAGAAAAGGGGAAGAAAAAGTGGGAAGAGGAGAAGGGGGACAAAGATGGGAGAAAAAAGGGGGAAGATGATAAAAGGGGGGGAAGGGAGGAAAGGTGAGAAAAAAAGGGAGGAGAAGGGAAGGGAAAAAAGGGGAAGAAAAAATGGGGAGAAGAACTGGTGAGAAAAGCGGGGAGAAAAGAAACGGGGAGATGAGCAAGGCGGATAAGGGGGCAGATTAGCAAGGGGGAGATAAGGAAGCAGGGAGAAAAAGGAGGGGAAGAGAAGGAGGGGAAGCAAAGGAAGGGGAAGAAAAGCGGGGGAAGAAAAGAAAGGGGCCAAAGAAGAAAGGGAAAAAAAGGACAGGGAAAAGGGAAAGGAAAGAGAAAAAAGGAAAGACAAAAGGAAAGACAAAAGGGACGAAGGAAAGGAAAGGAAAAAGGAGAAGGTAAAAAGGAAGGAAAAAAAGGAAAGAACAAAAAGGAAAGGAACCCCTCCCCCCCCCAACCCCGCCTTTGGCGGCATCCTCATCCCCTTGTAACAGCGGGAAGCCTGCCGGGACGGGCAGTGTGCTTCTACCTGTGGGAACTTGTCTGTGGTTAGCACTGACCTCCCCGCTGAGGGCCCCGGGGAGCCTCGGACCAGGAGCAGGGGGACTTTGGATTTACGCCCGTGTAACTTCACTGCAATAAAGCCCTTTTCCGCAGGACGATTTGACGGCTCCTTGTCTCTCCCTGCAACACTCGGGCGCCAAATGTCCTCCACCGACTTTGGGATGGTTCTGCAGGTGTGGCGGGGCTGTTTGCATGCCCTGGCGTGCACACCGCCGTAGCAGCAGGGCAAGGCACTGAGCAGCGGTAGCACTGCTGCTGCTGCTGCTGCTGCTGCTGCTGCTGTTGTGGGAGAGGGCAAGGGGGATTTGGGGAAGCAATGCCTCTGTGCCAGGGAGTCAAGGGCCACCGCCGAGAGCAGCAGTCCCCAGGGAGGGGCAGAGAGAAGCTGCCGAGAGGCGATGCTGCTCCAGAAGGGGCGTGCGAGAGAAGGAGGCCACGGGCACGGCAGGGCTGCTGCTTCCCGGGTGCGGCTGTTGCCCGGACACCGAGGAAAGGGGCAGGAGAGCACCTGGCCTGGCAGGAGGCGCGAGCGGCAGAAGCCGCATGCTGGCAGGCTGCAGCTAGGGAAGGTGCCCCCTCCGTCGGCCCCTGTCGGCAGGGGCACTCTCCTCGCAAGGCAGCCGAAGGAGAGGGGCCCGCTGCCACTTGCAAAAGGCATTGGCCATCCTCGGCCATCTGCAGCTCTTCCGTCGCGTGGCGTTCAGCTCTTCCTTGCAGAAACCAGAAGCATTTTGTCCTGCTGGCACGCGTGGGCAGGAAGGGACGGCCCATGCCGTTGGTGCAGAGGAAAGACCCAGAGGCCACAGAAGCCTCCAAGTGCCTCTAAGCAGAAACACAAGGATTTCTTTGGCAGGGGCTGACTCACTGCAGTATGGGACTGTGAGCAGCCTGGGGGTGCCAGGAAGAGGACGTGCCCGTTTCCTGGCCTCTAAGCAGCCCAGACAACCCAGGGAGGAGGAGCCCAGGCACTTGCCCAGAGAGGAAGGCGGTCTCTCTTTGGGCCCAAGGGGGTGGCCCAGGGCCGACGGGACAGTGATGCTCAGCAAGCTTAGCCGGCCTCCCAATACTCAGCACACATGGGCCTGAACCTTCCCACTTGCAGCTTCTGGCTAAGAAAAGAGGCCTTGGTCCTCTGGGAGCCTCTTTCCAGGCACTTGCAGCACGCCGAAGGAAAGCAAGAGAGGGGCACCAAACGCAGAGGAGCTCTACACATCGGTCACAAGCAAGGGCTAGGGGGAAGGAGTTGCCTAAAACTGTGCTCCAGCCCCTCTCAGCTTGCTCTTGCAAGTGCAAGAAGCACCACGATCGAACAAGACCTAAATGGAAACGCACCCCACAGGAGATGTAGCCCCTCCCTCCTCTCCAGAGAGCCTTTGTCTCCCTCCATCTCTTTCCTTAAGGACTTGCCCTGTCAGTCCACCTGTCCCTTTACACAGGTGACCTCCAGACACGCACTTGGCAGGCCTCCAAAGACTAGAAGCCCACAGAAAGCAGAGGGCTTTGCTTTAGTGCGCCACGTTCTGCCTTCAGCTCGGAAAACTGCTTTACCCAGCTACCAGAGCGCCCGACCACAAGCACGGGGCCAGCCCAGCCCTCCTGGCCTCCAAGGCTAAGGCCCCCGAACCACTGTAGCCAACAGGGGAATTCACGCAGCAACTGGGCACTTTCCTGGAACACAAGGCCCCAGGCAGCACCTCGCCGAAGGGCCACGGGCCCGCTCCGAGCGCAAGCCTTCCTTGTGCTGCCTCTTACCTGGCCCTCACGTCCTGCTCTGCAGCTCTCAGGCTCTCTCGTTGCTCCCACAGCAGCCGCTCTCGCAGGCGAGAAATGTCCATGCCTTGCGGCAGTTCGGGGGCATTCTTTAATTTTGCCGGTTGTTCTCGAAGCGTTTGCTGAAAGTTGACAGCAGGCTTTAGCTCCCCTTTGCCACAACATGCTCTCACGCGCCTGCGTGTGGAGGCTTCACGCTGGCCCAGAGCAGCGCTCTGCTTCAGCCGCGCACCCAGGGCAGGAGAGAAGGACTTCCCTCGGCACTGCCGGCAGGCGCTGGGGGATGACTTTCCTGCCCGCCCCCAGCCCCAGCCCTGTGAACCCTGAGCTTTACGTACTTGTTCTCGACGGTACATTTTGTCAGCCTCTTTCTTGAGCGTGGTCAGGTACTGCCTGTACTCGTTGAACTCCCGCAGGGTGCAAACGACCTATGGCGAGATGAGGGGGAGAAAGCAGCCACCACTTGTCACGCTCACTCCGCAGCCTGCCTTGCCCCAAAGAGCGCTAAGGCAGCGGGAGCTGCTCCCCTGCACAGCCTGCCCTGCCCAGCGGCTGGCGGCTTTGCTCCCAGCCAGCCAGCCAGCCAGCGGCGAGCAGCGCCCCTCGCTCCGCCGCCAGCCCACACGCCCGCTGCTCCGTCGGCGCCAAGGCAGCGCGGCACAGCCTTGGAAGAGCAGGAGTGGGAATTCCCGGAGCGGGCTCTGGGCTCCTTCTGCCCCCAGGGAAATCAGCCCAGCAGCCCTGCGCCCTCCACCCGCAAGAAGCGGCTGCAGCAAGCGCTCTGGCAACCTGCCGCTGCCCCTCCGATGGAAACTGCTCTTCTCACCCTGATGTCCAACCTACTTTGCCGTCGCTGGTGATGTAACCTCCTCTCCTTAGTCGCCGGAGGTTGCCTTTGCGGTGGTAGTAGGCTCGCAAATGTGGGTCGTGCAGACTGTTGTACTCGGAGCTCAGGGAGCGGCAGTATGGATCTCCCAGATTGAAATAACCGGATGGCTGGTGAAGCTGCAGAAAGTATCGTCCGCAGCATGAGCAGGGTAGGAGAGATCAGGAAAGAGAGAAAGAGACTTCCGAGCTTTGTCAGCCCATAGGGTAGTGCTTTCAAGCCTCCGAGGTTGAGGGTATTGCCTGCAGAGCCTGGATTCACATCTCGGGCCCTGCCAGAAGGAGCCCTTCCCCCAGCACCTGGACGCCTTGCTGCCTACTGCACGCAGGGCATGAGCGGCACGCTTGCACGGCGCCACAAGGCAGGCTGGCGTTGGCTCTGGCAAGCTCGTGCACGGGCAGAGAGCAGCAGTGGGAGACGCTCTGCCGACCTGTGGCCGGTATCGGGCCCTGCTCTTTGCAACTCCTGCCTTCTGTCAGCGGCACGGAGCCCGGAGCTTGCTTTGCCCGCTGAGGCCTGCCTCATTTAAGGACTGCAGCTCCCACTCTACAGCATGTCGCCACGCTGATTTCTGTGAAAGGCTCTTTCTTTTGCAGGCTGCTCAATGGGTCTGGGCAAGGAGATAATGCAAAAGGAGGGACTTTTCCTCCCCCGTTGCCCTGCTTTTACCTTTTCCCCCAGCTTGGTCCGGTAGAAGACAGCGTTGGAGCCAGGCAGCAACGGGAGTTTGACCCCGAGCGGGATATCCAGCAGCTCAGGACATCCTACTTGGAGCTGCTGTCTTCTGCGCCCGAGCTAAAAAGACAGAGACGCTCATGGGCATTCGGGCCACCATCTCAAGAGGCTTCTTGCCCAGCACGTACCAGAAATGCTCTTGAAAGAGCCCAAGGAGAGTGCAAAGAGTGGCCTATTCCACAGCAGCTCTCTGCTTCGTCGCCTCCTTCCCTACAGCTCCAAAGCCTGTAGACCAAAGCCCTTGTGTCCTTGCACGCCACCCCTGCCGTCTGCCGAGCTGGAATCCAGCACGGGCAGAGAGACAGGACCCCCGGAGAGCCTCCACTGCCCTCTGTCTATCGCTGCCACTTCCCTCCGCACTGCCGCATGCCCCAGAGCAGCCCTGCGTGGTCGCCGGCTCCCAAGCTGAGCCCTCTGCATCCGTCCAGCACGCACCTTGCCCCTCTTCTCCTCTGCACTCAGCAGTCCGTCTAGGTCTCGGAGGCCAGCAGCGAGATAATGCTCCATGGCTCCTATCAAGAGCCCTTCTGCAGCTGCGACCCTCCGCTGGCACCTCTCGCTCCAGCGGCACGCAGCTCTGCTCGCCGCAGCCGGTCTCCCAGCGCTTGGCACTACCAGCACAACCGCGCACTGTTGCGTTGCCGCTTTCCCGCACCATCGCCCCGCTGCTGCGAGGCCACCGCGGGGCCGGCCTGCAGCCCTGGCCTGCCCTTGGCTTGCAGGAGAGTTCAAGAGCAAGACCGAGCCAGCCCTTGACTAGCCTATGCCAGGCCTTCCCCGGGCACGGCCATGTGTGCCCAGGGCTTGGCCTTTCCCAAGCACCAGCCAGAGCACCCAAGCCAGTAAATGGGTGCTCAGAGACATGTGCAGGCAGCGCTGCCGACCAGGACGCTGCTCTGGCTCACTCCGTGCTGCCCCACACCTCGCCCTCCCCGAAGACCCCTCTTCCTGGCAGGCACCGAGCGGTGAAGGGCGAGCCCCCGAATTCCCCCCAAACCACACAAAACTGGAACGAGACTCAGTCAAAGCTGTTGGGACCTCTTCCTGCTCAGTTAGGGGAAGGACACCGCCTTCCTTGCACCCGCCAGCTCCTCTCGCCCAGCGTTTGCGTGCAGTGGTCAGCTCGTCCCTTCCTCGAGCTCTTTGGGAGAGGAAATCCGAGGCGGCTCAGCACAGAGCCGTGGGCTGGAGAGCCAGCCAGACGCCCCGGCAGCCGGGAGGCAGGAGGAGGAGAAAGCAGGCTGCTGCAAGGGACGGGAAAGCCTGGTCGCAGCCCTGGGACATGAGTGCCACGCAACTGAAGCAGACAAAACGGGCCCCAACACATGAACTCCCACACCCGCCGAGGAACGGGGACGACCTCCCTTGGTCACTTGGTTCCAGTCCCCGGTGACTGCATAGGGACGTAGCAGCTGCCATCATGGTCTCCAGCACGGGCGCGATTCCTGGCAGCAGGCGATTTCTTCACGAGGACCCTCCTGGGAAACTGTACCCCCCCCCCATAAGGCCTTTCCTGACGGTTTCCAAGCCCATGCCGAGCCATGTATTCACCACGAGTCTCTGAGAGCTCGCCTTTGCCTTTCAAGGCTGTACGTCCTTTGGGCCCTACAGCTTCCCTTTGACTTGGGCGTGTGGACTGTGGGTAAATGTTCTCGCAGCCATCCTGAAAGCTTCAGAGGTACGCCGGGGGACAGGGCTTGTCGATCTTTCCCCCTCAGGCATCCCCAGACCCACATTTCAAGGGGAGTCCTACAGATACCTTTCTTCGGGACCTCACCTGCACATGATAGCTGAAATCATGCAGCTATTTAGCAAAGCTCAACAAACATACCTACAGTCTGCATGCTTTTTGTGACTGGAGCTCACTTAAAAACAACACACAACACTTAAAGAACTACACATCAATATATATTTAAAAAACACAACAACACAACAACACAACATTCTCTTCACTAAAAATCTACGTAATTGAGGAAAGAGCTATAGACAGAGGCCTGAGGAAGCACGGCGCTTCCTAGCAGCAGCCAGGGTGAAGGACATCTTAGCCTGCAACAGAAAAGGAGGCATTTTTAGGGGAAAGGAATGTGTTGGGGGCATCCCAGCATTAACAGAGCCTCTTTCCTGGCTTCCCAGACTCTTTCCGAGGAGAGCTGCTGCCAGTCGCGCGCCGCCAGAGGCTTCCCGTGCAGACCTGAGGCCACAGCCAGGGAGAGGGCTCAGGCAGCCAGCCCCCGAGGGCTTTGCCGCTGCTGCACGTTGGGCAGCTCTGCCCCAGCGCCCGTGCCTGCGAGACCTCCCTGACACCCCTGCCAGGATCCCCACTGGCTGCTTTTGGAATTCACCCCAGAAACAACAGGAACAGGGAAGGTCAGGCCCCCATCTGTCCCTGTCCAGCCGGCAGCAGGGGGAATACCTGGCCACTGGAGCCGTAACTCTCCCACTCCATGGGCTCCGGTTGGCTGCAGCCTGCCAGGCTGTTGGTGCCCAGAGCCTGAAAGAGAAAAGGAGGCTTTGGCAGGGGAAGCCACAAAGCCAGAGGCTCTGGCCCCAGGGCCTCTTGTCCTCTCCCTGCCCGGGGCAGGCGGTGCACAGCACAGGCAGTGTTATTGCCTGCCCACAGCAGGGTCCTTCCCAGCAGCCCATCCCTTTCAGAGCTGCAGAGCGCTGTGGGCAAGCAGGCAGCTAAAGTGCCGGTTCTGTGCCTGTCCCTGACTACCAGGAGCCTCGGGAAGGCTGTTCTCCAGCACATGCTTGGTCCTTCAGTGTCTTCCCTGCCTCTGGGAGAGGGCCTGGGAGGTGGCAGGGCCCTTGTCGCCGGCATGTTTCACCGCCTTCGCCTCTGCAGCCGTGGCAGCTGTGCCACTTGCCCTCAAATCCTCTGAGTGGCCAGCTCCTCTCCAGGAGGGTGGCAAGCGCCTGTGGCCTTTTTGCCCACCCGGGAGGTGACAGCAGTGCCGCACTCCCGTGAGTGCTGCTGAGAGCTTGTCCCCAAGTGCGCCTGCCCAGGAAGTGCTTGCAGGAGGAGGCTGATGGGTTTTCTGCAGCCAAAGGCATTGCAGTGTCCTGAGGACGCCTCCTGGCCTGTTCTCCCAGGACTTGCTCAACTGACATGCTTGGGAGGCAGAGGAAGGAGCAAGCCCCCACCTCTCCCCGTCCAGCCGGCAGCAGGGGGAATACCTGGCCACTGGAGCCATAGCTCTCCCACTCCATAGGTTCTGGCTGGTCACTGCCAGCCAGCCTGTCGGTGCCCAGAGCCTGAAAGAGAAAAGGAGGCTTTGGCAGGGGAAGCCACGAAGGCAGAGACTCTGGCCCCAGGGCCTCTCTTCCTCCCCCGGCCCGGAGCAGGCGGTGCACAGCACAGGCAGTGCTGTCTGCCTGGAGTGGGCTCTCTCCCACCAGCAGTCCCTCTTCCCGCGCTGCAGAAGACTGTGCACAAGGGAGCCCAGAGAAAGGTTTCCACTAGGAACTGCCCTGAAGAGTTTGCCTCTGTCACTGGCTGCAAGGCACGTGTGGATGGTTGTTCGCTGGGGTTTGCCTGGTGCTGCAACTGCTTCCGTGCAGCTGGGAGAGGGCCTGGGAGGCGTCAGGGCCCTGGTGCCAGGCACGTGTCTCCTCCTCCCCCCCCACAGCTGCAGGAGCTGTCCCACTTGCCCCCCGGCCTCTGCGAGGCCAGCTCCTCTCCAAGAGGCTGGCAAGCACCTCTGCCAGGATCCCCTCTGGATGCTCTTGGAAAACCAAGGCCCCATCTGTCCCCGTGCAGCCAGCTGGCTGCGGGGGCAGTACCTGGCCACTGCAGCCATAGCTTTCCCAGTCCATGGCTTCTGGGATGCCGTAGCCAGCCATGCAGTCCGTCTCCAAAGCCTGCAAGAGAAAAGGAGGCATTTGCAGGGAAGGCCATGAAGCCAGCGGGCTCTGGCCCCAGGGCCTCTTGTCCTCTCTCTGCCCGGGACAGGTGATGCACAGTGCAGGCAGTGCTAGGCCTGCCCGCAGCAGCCTCCTTCCCACCGGCAGTCCATCTTCCAGCGTGGGGGCAAAGTGAAAACTGGAGAAAAGAGAAAACTGAAATCTGGCCTGAGCCTGCTCTGGCCTGCAGTGGATTTGGGCCATCCCTCTGAGCCATCACGCAGGCCCTCCTGTCCGCGCGCAGCTCCCCTGCATCTTCTCCCGAGCATCAGTGGCCCCTGGTGCTGGCCGGCCCTGCTACACACCTGACCTTGTCGCTCCGTGGCCAGCACTGGAGACACTGTGGGACGGAACCTTGGAAGCATCCGTGTTCCCGTGGCGATAACAGCCCCGTTGTGAGGTGCCCGGGGTGGGGGGGAGGGCAGGGCCAGTGGGGACGCAGTGAGGAAGGGTGGTCTTATGTTGGCCTTACCCTAGCACTGATGACCATGGCGGCAGAGACAAATCCTTGGTGTTGGGCTTGCTGGCTGGGAATGAGGTCTCCTCAAGCAATCCAGTGTTGATGCTGGTGGTCGCCTGCCGCAGAGGCTGGCGTCCACTCGGCGCTGTTGTTAGGCCCTTGCAAGCACGCTTTAATGCCTTGCTCTTGCTTCACTGCTCTGCAGCTCCCCTTACAACCTGATTTACACTAGGAGGTGTCTTTCACACGGTCGAGACGTGTTCCTTGGTAGCCCAATTACCCCAAAGGCCAGTTTTGCCCAGCTCCCAGCTATGCATCTCTATAGCAGAGCACCTGTGAGTTGTTGGTGGCCTGGGAGCCTCTGGTGTCCTGCTGGGCTCCTTCTCTTCTCATGCTGGGCACCTTGCAGGCGCCATGTCCCGCGGCTGAGCCCAGCCTTCTCACGGCTCCTGCACTACCGCCCATCACACGGGTTCCCTTGGCCTGCTCCGCCTGGAGAGGGCAGAAGGGGCACGTGGCCGCCCTGACCAGCGCAGACCTGAAGCTGTCGCACCCCTGCTGAGCAAAGGCCTCAGCCCAGCGAGGCTCGTGGGCTGGCAGGGGGAGCCCGCAGCCACCCTGGGTATAAGATGGTGGTTCCTTGCCTGGCAGCTCAGCCCCCTGCAGCCTCCGTGGGGCCTACGCCAGGGCTTGCAAAGGCACAAGGCCCCCCACTGCCATTGCCCAGCCTGGCATTTCTGGAGGCCGTTCGGCAGCGTCCTCCCTCTGCTGCCCGGCAGGAGACGCAAGTCTCTGCAGGGGCTTTGCTCCGCAGCTCGGCAGCGCCGTGTGCGGGACCGTCGGCAGGGTTTGCAGGGGCTGCTCAGCCTGGGGAAAGCGGCTGCGAGCAGTGCCACGGCCACAGCCCAGCGCCAGCGTGGGCCAGCTGCAGGCAGTGGGGGAGCTCGTGCATTTTAGCAGCGCACCTGCCCTCCCCAAGCCCCGACGCGCTCGCAGCTCCGCCACAGCCGAAAGAGAGAGGCCTCTGTAAAGCTGGCGACCAGGCACCGAGCGAGCGGCGTTGCCTCCAAAGGGCGGCTGAAGGGCCGCCGCCGCTGTTACGCCAGAGCCTGCTCGAGCAAGGGGAGGAAGCAGGTGGGGGAGAAGAGGGGTAGGCACTGCGATAGCCTTGGGCCGCAGCCTGCGGCTGCTACGTGTAAAACCTGAGGCTCTGCAAGCAGCCCTGGCGTTACGCGGCGGGAAGAAGCCTTGTCGCAGCAGGCGCAGCGCTGCCTCGAGGCGCCAGGCTCCTGCAGCCCAGGAGAGACCATTCTTTCAAGCACTGTCTGTGACTTGCCGAAGGAAAAACTGGTGCTGGGGGACGTCACCTGGGATACAGGTGTGGGAGGTTTCTCCCGTCAAGGAGTCAAGTGTTGCTGCTGTTTCTAAAAGTCAAGCAGGGGACATTTCCTAAAACAAGGGTGGCTGCAGCCACCCTGAGGTCATGCTTTTGGATCCGGGTGCGGCAGACCTCGTACATCGGGCCCCGGACTGGAAGGTAGTGGCTGCCCAGGCTCCAGCCTGACACGGGCACGGCCTGACAGCGTTCACTACGTAGTGTATGTGCCTGCAGTCCGGGTGCAGTCTGAAGAAGGCTGCCGCAGGCTGCCAGCCTGACCGGGATGGGGGAGCAAGCTCTGTGTCAAGTACAGAGCCAGGCGAGAGGCTGAAGGTGCCCTGACCCATCATTCCCTCTTTTGCACCTTGATTGTCGGGACAAAAGAAGGTTAAGCCTTGACTCCTGGCTGTCACCGCGCTCCATTCTTGCCATACTTCCAGAGAGGCTCTTGGACGGGACAGACCCGCGCAGCCTTTGAGGAGACCTCCGCCAATGGGAATCTCGTGTCAGGCAAGAGCAGGCTCTCTCCTCAGCGAGCCTCTCCTCCCCTGCGTGAAGCCACTAACCCCAAAGCGGCTGTGCTCTCACAACGAGAGTCCTGTAGTTGCATCAGGCAACTACCTTGTGACTGGCTCCTAGAAGAAAGGGTGACACCCGGGGGTGCCTTTGCCCCACTTCCTGGGCGACAGGTTAGAAAACCGCAACTTGGACGGAGGCAGAGTGGGAGTTTGGAGCACCACTGTCACAAGGAGGCAAAAGTTGACTCCTGGGACGGCTTCCTCAGAGCCACCAGCCCGCCATCCCATTACCTGATCTTTTCCCAAGCCTGCCTTCTCTTCAAAAGGCTCAGAAGACTCTCTGCCATGAATGAATTCCTCACAAAGGACAGAGCTGCTCTGAGTTATGTCGCTTTACTGCATCAGCCCCCAGACTCTTTGCTGCTCAGCCACTGCCATCAGCTCTCTGGGGGTTTCTTTGCTCAAGCCACCGGAACAGCTTCCACCTGCCTTTCCAGGCTCCAAACACAGGCTGCGCCACTGTCTTTACAAGGAGCGCCTCTTCCCTCAGGATGCAAACTTTGCTTGCGCAAGCACAGTGGTCCAGCACCCGGGGGAGGAGAGAAGGGTTCCCTCGGCACTCCTCTACTTGGGGACGATTCTCCTGCCTCTCGCCACCCCCGTGCCCTGCGCTATCTCAGCTCTGAGCCTGGCAGTCACGTCCACGCCAGAATGCCTGGCCCACCGCAGCAGTGCTCATCTCACCTTTATTCTGTGTCTTTTGGAGAGAAAACAAGAAAAGCCCCAACCCTCCACACTCTGAGTGTGAAGTGTGAGCCGTACTTGTTCTCGCCTGTCGATTTTCTGTGGTTTCTCGGCAACTGCGGTGGGCCGCAAGGCTCCTGCTGCACTGAATTTACGGAAGGCAATCGACTGCTGGCCATGGAAACATTTCACAAGAACTCTGAAGCACAGCAGTCTTCGTGCCACAGGCACCCTAACCTAGGCACATGAACTTAGCTCAGCAACACAGAGGCGAGGGCAAGCGCTGGGAGTCGCCTCTCCTTCCCTGATGACTCCTTGATAGCCCAGGCCTTCCCAGTCCACGTGAGAAAACTCGTTGTGGCTGGTTGAAGAGAAACTCCCACTCCTCTGCCTTGCCAGTTAGGCATAAGGTCTTGTCCCACTGTTGGAGGAGTTGCTGGTGACTGTTGTGATGAGCTGTAAATCACGAGAGCAGCAAAAGAATCCCAGGAGGCAAGAGCAGCGCTTGGAAGTAAAGCCTTTATTCTCTGCTGGGGAGGCGCGGGGAAGGGAGGAGGCGCGGGGGGGCAGGGGGCTCCGCTCCCCGGGGGCTCTGCGGCTCTGGGCAGCAGCTATGCTGGAAGATCCTTGGGAGGGCAGCCGGAGGGGCTGTGCCACGCGGCGAGGCCTCTTCCGCACTGACGCGCGAGTCGCACCATCGGCAGCCCCTGCGGCTCCGAGGGAGGCAGGCAGGGAAGGACAGGGCCATGAGCGCCACAGGGTGCCGAGCCTTCCCCGGCCCGGCAAAGGCAGCAGGAGGGAGGTGGAGCGCAGCCCTCTGCCATGTGCTTTGTGCATGTTCTTTTCCCCACGGACTGTTCAAGAGGCTGAGCAAACTCCCTCGCTTCTCTTGCTGGCCGTTGCTTCTCAGCACCGGTGTGAGAGCAGCTCTGAAGGCCGGAGCCACACACCTCCTCAGCTCAGCCCCCAGCAGCCACCCAGCCAGTGGCCTCTCTCAGCACTCGCCTGGCTCGCTCTTGCCCGTCAGAGGCTTTACGCGCGTGGCTCTCCGCTGGGCCCCTCTCTGGGAAGGGGGCTTTGGAGCTGATGGAGGGACGGGCTTTCCAGCACTGGAGCACAAGGTCTTGATGTGGGTGCCGAGGGGTGATCGAGGGGCTTCTGCACGCCTTCTGGTGTGCTCTGAGCATCTTGCTCGGAGCTTTGCAGGACAGGTGGGAGGAGATTAGGTGACAGTTCCTCTTGAGATTCTTCAGATTCTGCTTCGTCCTCTGAAGGCATGACCATTCCGGGGATGGTGATAGGCGGGAGCTTCATGCCTGCTGGATGCTTGTGTAATTTTTTAGCAGGGATTTTCTTTTCTTCCGGCCTTAGAAAGCCCTGGCCCAGAGAGCTCTCCTTCCCACCTCTTGGTCTGGGCTCTTTTGCGACCCGCCTTCCACAGTTCCCTCCTGAAGCCGCTGTGCTCAGAGGGCGACCACACTGCTCTACTAGCTGCTCCACTAGCTCACTCTCCTCGGTGCTTTCTTCTGAAGTGTCCTCAAAGCATCTTGCCTTGGCATGCATCTCTTTTTCTAACAACTTCTTCTCCTTCTTCAGAGTGTCAAGAGCATCACGGACAATCATTTCCGCATACGCTTTTAATTCTGCATGGAGGTGCTGAACGTTGGAAGTGGCATTTTGGATGCCACGCCTTGCAAGTGTGCTACTCTCTTGCGACACAGCAGCAACATTTTGCAAAGGTTGCAGCAGGGGCAACATTGTGGCGTCTGGTGTCCGATGTCCAGAGGCACTAGCTGATCCTTGCCCTTCTTTTGTGACCTGGGTGGAGACAGGTGTCTGGGGTGGCTGCGGTTCTCTCTTGGAAATAGCCTCAAGGGGCAGCTTCAGGATGTCAGAAAATTTGCACTGGAAGTGCCGTTCAAATTGGGAAGCTACGAAGGATTGCAAGGTGGCTGCAACACGCTCAACAGCATCTGTGGCGATTTGGTCCCGAGAAGGCAGAGAAGATGCTCCGTCATAGCCTGCCACCTCAGCTTGCCTCGCTCTGCTTTCTCCCCATTTGCCAGCTCGCGTGGCTCCTCCGGCAACGCGCTGCTGCCTCCGCCTGGCCGACAGCCTGGCCTCAGAGGCGTCTGATGGGCTGCCTACCAAACGCTTCCCCAAGCGATCCAAAAGGGTTGCTGCAATCGCTCTAGCCACCTGTGCAAAGTCCTTCTTCCTGCAGCACCCAGCTGCTGTCATGCTTTGCCTGTCAGGCTGTGCCACAGGATGGAGCCGGGCAGCATTTAACATGCCCCGCTAATGAGAATCGGGCAACAGCAGGCTCTTCTCTAAGCTAACCTCTGAGCTCCTGCAGGAGGAAACCAACCCGCCAATGGCTAAGCACCGGCACTACTGGCCTCAGGGACGCTGCATGCTTGGCTGCTCGCCACACGAGAAACCAGCAACAGGGACCGTGGGGGACACGTGGTGCAGCTAAGGGATTTGTGCTGAGTGGCGGAGTCTGAGAGCACAAGAGCCCACTGAGAGTGCCAGGCGCACCTGCTCCTGCTCAGCCGGCTGGGGGAGGCGTGCGTCTTCTTCAGGAGCCTCGGGCTTCTCCATGCTCTCCGCAGTCCTGGCGAGATACCTTGCAAGAGACATACAGATGCCTGAAAGAGAGCGCCTGGAGCTGTCTTGCCCAGACCGTTCCCTGCTCAGCCCCTGCCCTCCTCCTGCTCTGGGCTTCCCGGCTCCAGTGCCCCAAAGAGCTTCCAGCTGCCTTTGCCAGCCTCCAGGCACTGCTTGCACCACTCTAGGCACAACCAGCCTCTGCTCACGCAGCAACTGGGCACTTTCCTGGAACACAAGGCCCCAGGCAGCACCTCGCCGAAGGGCCACGGGCCCGCTCCGAGCGCAAGCCTTCCTTGTGCTGCCTCTTACCTGGCCCTCACGTCCTGCTCTGCAGCTCTCAGGCTCTCTCGTTGCTCCCACAGCAGCCGCTCTCGCAGGCGAGAAATGTCCATGCCTTGTGGCAGTTCGGGGGCATTCTTTAATTTTGCCGGTTGTTCTCGAAGCGTTTGCTGAAAGTTGACAGCAGGCTTTAGCTCCCCTTTGCCACAACATGCTCTCACGCGCCTGCATGTGGAGGCTTCACGCTGGCCCAGAGCAGCGCTCTGCTTCAGCCGCGCACCCAGGGCAGGAGAGAAGGACTTCCCTCGGCACTGCCGGCAGGCGCTGGGGGATGACTTTCCTGCCCGCCCCCAGCCCCAGCCCTGTGAACCCTGAGCTTTACGTACTTGTTCTCGACGGTACATTTTGTCAGCCTCTTTCTTGAGCGTGGTCAGGTACTGCCTGTACTCGTTGAACTCCCGCAGGGTGCAAACGACCTATGGCGAGATGAGGGGGAGAAAGCAGCCACCACTTGTCACGCTCACTCCGCAGCCTGCCTTGCCCCAAAGAGCGCTAAGGCAGCGGGAGCTGCTCCCCTGCACAGCCTGCCCTGCCCAGCGGCTGGCGGCTTTGCTCCCAGCCAGCCAGCCAGCCAGCGGCGAGCAGCGCCCCTCGCTCCGCCGCCAGCCCACACGCCCGCTGCTCCGTCGGCGCCAAGGCAGCGCGGCACAGCCTTGGAAGAGCAGGAGTGGGAATTCCCGGAGCGGGCTCTGGGCTCCTTCTGCCCCCAGGGAAATCAGCCCAGCAGCCCTGCGCCCTCCACCCGCAAGAAGCGGCTGCAGCAAGCGCTCTGGCAACCTGCCGCTGCCCCTCCGATGGAAACTGCTCTTCTCACCCTGATGTCCAACCTACTTTGCCGTCGCTGGTGATGTAACCTCCTCTCCTTAGTCGCCGGAGGTTGCCTTTGCGGTGGTAGTAGGCTCGCAAATGTGGGTCGTGCAGACTGTTGTACTCGGAGCTCAGGGAGCGGCAGTATGGATCTCCCAGATTGAAATAACCGGATGGCTGGTGAAGCTGCAGAAAGTATCGTCCGCAGCATGAGCAGGGTAGGAGAGATCAGGAAAGAGAGAAAGAGACTTCCGAGCTTTGTCAGCCCATAGGGTAGTGCTTTCAAGCCTCCGAGGTTGAGGGTATTGCCTGCAGAGCCTGGATTCACATCTCGGGCCCTGCCAGAAGGAGCCCTTCCCCCAGCACCTGGACGCCTTGCTGCCTACCGCACGCAGGGCATGAGCGGCACGCTTGCACGGCGCCACAAGGCAGGCTGGCGTTGGCTCTGGCAAGCTCGTGCACGGGCAGAGAGCAGCAGTGGGAGACGCTCTGCCGACCTGTGGCCGGTATCGGGCCCTGCTCTTTGCAACTCCTGCCTTCTGTCAGCGGCACGGAGCCCGGAGCTTGCTTTGCCCGCTGAGGCCTGCCTCATTTAAGGACTGCAGCTCCCACTCTACAGCACGTCGCCACGCTGATTTCTGTGAAAGGCTCTTTCTTTTGCAGGCTGCTCAATGGGTCTGGGCAAGGAGATAATGCAAAAGGAGGGACTTTTCCTCCCCCGTTGCCCTGCTTTTACCTTTTCCCCCAGCTCGGTCCGGTAGGAGACAGCGTTGGAGCCAGGCAGCAACGGGAGTTTGACCCCGAGCGGGATATCCAGCAGCTCAGGACATCCTACTCGGAGTTGCTGTCTTCTGCGCCCGAGCTAAAAAGACAGAGACGCTCATGGGCATTCGGGCCACCATCTCAAGAGGCTTCTTGCCCAGCACGTACAAGAAATGCTCTTGAAAGAGCCCAAGGAGAGTGCAAAGAGTGGCCTATTCCACAGCAGCTCTCTGCTTCGTCGCCTCCTTCCCTACAGCTCCAAAGCCTGTAGACCAAAGCCCTTGTGTCCTTGCACGCCACCCCTGCCGTCTGCCGAGCTGGAATCCAGCACGGGCAGAGAGACAGGACCCCCGGAGAGCCTCCACTGCCCTCTGTCTATCGCTGCCACTTCCCTCCGCACTGCCGCATGCCTCAGAGCAGCCCTGCGTGGTCGCCGGCTCCCAAGCTGAGCCCTCTGCATCCGTCCAGCACGCACCTTGCCCCTCTTCTCCTCCGCACTCAGCAGTCCGTCTAGGTCTCGGAGGCCAGCAGCGAGATAATGCTCCATGGCTCCTATCAAGAGCCCTTCTGCAGCTGCGACCCTCCGCTGGCACCTCTCGCTCCAGCGGCACGCAGCTCTGCTCGCCGCAGCCGGTCTCCCAGCGCTTGGCACTACCAGCACAACCGCGCACTGTTGCGTTGCTGCTTTCCCGCACCATCGCCCCGCTGCTGCGAGGCCACCGCGGGGCCGGCCTGCAGCCCTGGCCTGCCCTTGGCTTGCAGGAGAGTTCAAGAGCAAGACCGAGCCAGCCCTTGACTAGCCTATGCCAGGCCTTCCCCGGGCACGGCCATGTGTGCCCAGGGCTTGGCCTTTCCCAAGCACCAGCCAGAGCACCCAAGCCAGTAAATGGGTGCTCAGAGACATGCGCAGGCAGCGCTGCCGACCAGGACGCTGCTCTGGCTCACTCCGTGCTGCCCCACACCTCGCCCTCCCCGAAGACTCCTCTTCCCGGGGAGCACCAAACGCACAAGGAAGGATCCTGAGCTTCCCTGAATAACACCCAAATCTGGAGCGGAGCTCAGCCAAAGCTGCTGGGAACTCTTCCTGCTCAGTTAGGGGAAGGACACCCGCCTTCCTAGAAGAGCAGGCTAAACTAGAGGCCTGTCAGGCGGGGATGGTGCTGGCGACCTTAGGCCTCCAAGCTCATGGCCCAAAGTGTCTCTAGGGACACAAGCTTTCCCTGCTCCAGAGCAGCAGTGCTGCTCTTTAGCTCAGGAAGGTCTCTCTGAGCAGGGCTGGCCTTTCTCCTTTGAGCAGGGAGAGGCCGTGCTGCTGTCTGTCAGCGGTCATCGCCTGCTCCAAGTGTGCCGGGACCCCCAATGAGCAGGGCAGGCTCACAGGTCGCAAAACCTGTGAACGGTGTGAGAAAGACGCTGCCTTTGCTGCAGTGCCCAAAGGGGCGCGAGGTGCTGGTGCAGGGGAAGCTCTGGCAAAGGGGCAGTGTGCGCGTGCCGCTCCCCATGTGGCAACACCGCTGCCCCGACACCCTCTCTCTGGGGCAACAGCAGCCCACTGCAGCCTGGCACTTCCCAGCCATGGCTGCACGCGCTCTCATGGCCGACTCCTCCAGCTCCAAGCGCATCCCCTGCTGACAGCTGCTGGACGAGTCCCGTTTGCCCAGCAAGCTGCCCCATGTGCCAGGCTGGCTAAAAGGGTCACTTGCTGACGGAGATGAATTGCCACCCCCTAGGGTAAGGATGGTAAAGCCAAGGAGAGACAGAGCGAGAGATTTCCCGGTGCCGTAGGGCATCTCCCTCCCTCCCTCCGAGGAAAACAGACCCAAACCAAGCAGCGCAATCCCCCTGCCCACCAAACTCCTTGGGGCGAGTAGAGTATTTTCCTCCTCCGAAAACTTGCCAGGTACCTGCCTTGCGTGGAGGACGGCTCCACTGAAACTGAGTGCCAGCAAACTTTCCGGCTGTGTTTCTGAAGTACAGCTACTTCCTCAGTGTTCAAACGCCCATGTAAAGCTGAGCTTGTCCTTGCTGGGGTGGCCCAGGCCTGTGAAGCTGTTTCCTTGGTGTGACGGGACAGCGGCAGCCGTAGGTAGGCAGTGGGGTTTTGTGGCCGTGCTGCTGTGGGGACAGAGAAATCTCGTGCTGGCCAGGTGGCAGCGTGGAGAGGAGGTCTCGGGGAGAAGCGAGGAGCTCCCTTTGCACACAAGACGGAGCTTATCCAGTGTTTTCTAAGCTTGCTTTGTGCCAAAGACCTACGTCTGCCTCAGTGGTTCAGGGGGGATTGCTGCCGTTTGTAATTGCTTGGACTGGACAGGCCCGTCCAGACGGTGCTGTGAACGTGGGTCTTTAGCCCATGCCTGCTACCAGATGATATTACCAAAGGGACTGAAGAAAGAGAGGCTGTTGAATTCTCTTCTTGTTTTGCTATGGATGAAATTTTCTTACCCGGAGACTTGACAACTGACTGTGCAGCATCTTACGATTGGTTTCTTTATTTCTCGGCGATGATTAAGAACACGGCTCTTTGCTTCCACCCCACAGCCGAATGCTTGCCTTGCAGTCAGGCAAAGCTATGCAGTCGGCAGTTGCCACTATGCAACAGTTTTACAGGATCCCAGGAACAGGAGTTTTGGTTCGACAGCTATTGAGCAAGATGCAGGTAGGCTGTTTTTGTCTTTTCCTTTCTAAATACCTTCTAGTATTACCTAGGTTTTTATTCCTGGTGGCAGAAATCCTCAGAAGTGCTGAACGTGACTAAATCAGCCAGTCTTAGAAGTCTTGAAGGCTGTGAAAAGGTGTCCCTAACCAAAACACATGGGAAAATACAGCTTCATCTTGTTGCCAAGAGTACTGTTTGCAAGTGTTATGATAAGTTCTTCCCTCCTAGTACACATGAAGCATGAATCAAGGGCTGTGTTGATTCCCATCTCTCTCTGGATTTAGGTGACATTCCCATGGGGGGAAGACTCATGGGTGCCATGCATTTTTTGTGCCCTTATCTGCACAGGGATTCTAACATCAAACACACCTGTGATTTGCCAAGGCTTCGGGGAAGTGCATTAAAACTGGTGCAATTACTCAAATCAGTAGTGCCGTGTCCTGCTGTTCCCTGAACCTAAAAGTGGCTGAGTCTGTATAATCATCACTCTTATATAAAAACAACCAGACTTAAGCACAACACAACCTTGGAACAAGCCAAGGCTTCCAACAAGCAACAGGGATGAATAACCAGTATTTTGCACAGCGGATCCTATGACAGAACTGGTGCACCCTGCTCCCCCAGCTGTACAGCTGTGCCAGCGGGTTCTGCAGGAGCTGTCACATAGGAGAAAAGGCTGGTCAGCTCTGCCGTTCTCTGAGGAAGACTTTTTAAGATGTAAAGCCAGGGCTTTGAATTAAAGGATGAAATTATTACAGATGGTAACTTCTGAAGAGAAGCAGTCCTCACCGGGCAGTTGCAGCTGATTATATACAAATAGTTTTTGTAGATTTTTTCCTTTTTTTTTGTTTTTTTATTTTTTAATGTTCAGGAGCTGGCTACAGAGTGGGCTTTTCCCAGTAGTGATACTTCATGAACAGTCACAAGTCAGTACAATTTTGCAATATAAAAGCCTGTGAAGACACTGGAATACAGCTGAGTACATTTCTTCAGGTTCTGCTTTTTGCTTTCTAGCAAGAAATATTTTGGTATTTATTTAGTAAAGTCATTTCATCTTAAAATTTGCAGAATGAATGCATCTCTCTTGGCCAGTCAGAACAGCTTGTTTCAAAATTCCTTATACCTTTATTTGAACAGGAGAGAAAAGATCATATTCTAAAAGAAGCATTTTTCTCAACTCAGACCAAGTTTAAGTTTTTGGTTGCTGCATTATTTTCCCCTTGTTTTGGAAACTGCCAGTCCCAAACCCCATAATACGCATGGGCCATAGCAATAGCAAAACACTGCTATTGCATATACCATGCAAACCAGCAGCAACAACTTTCCCTTGGACTTCCATTTTAAAATGGATGCAGCTGACATGAGAAACATGCCCATGAGAACAAAATGTTGGAAATACTTATATTCCAATATGAAAAAGAAAATGACAAAATTCCAACTAAATTTTACTTTTGCCCAGCCACATTTAGTCAGGAAATGAACAAAAAAAAGTCAACATGTGAGTTAATATAAGTTCTGGAATTCTTAGTAACTTGATCTTGTCTCTGCAGACAAGCATGTACACATCTTTCCACTGAGCTGACTCCTTTTGACACAAGAATCCATTCCACATTAAGTCAACCCCCCCAAAAAAAGTTTTTTCTTGGAATTTGCTATGTCTGCTCAGATTTTTTTGCATAGATACTTTGGTGAATGAGATTCCTCAGAGAAAATAGGAACAGCTAGCTCAACTGCAGGGGAATGAAACCAAGCTCTTGGGCCCTCTGTCCTTCCTTACGTTGTTTACTCTAGAGTTTGCTGCATTCTCTTTTGAGCCAAGTTCTTTACAGCAGTATTGACAATGGGAAGGTATGAAAACCTGAGCCAAGATCTGCAACCATCAGGTTTTCTGGAAGGAGTTCTCCATTTTATTTCATTCTGCAACTTTTAAACCTGAGATGTGTGCCAAATCTTCTTACACAGTTGAGAATCTCCAGGTGTGACCATAAATCAAAGCCAGAATAAGGAAATCCTGAGACTAATAATATAAAAGCTTGTTTAGCTTCACACTGGATCTTAAAGAAAGTAAATGAAGAAAAAGGGAAATCTGTGTTGAAACTTTCCTTTAAGGACTGTTACTTAATCTTGTTTCTGAGTTAAAACGCAAATGAAAAGAAATAAGACTTTGGTTCTTCTGCCCAGAGTGGGTAAACCAGCGGACAGAAGAAAAGGGAAACTAATTCAGTGGGAGCAAAATAAGCCTCTAGTCTGCTCCAAAATCACTTTTGTGCTGATATAGTTGTGTAGAGAATTTTTTGTAATTTATCAGCCAGTGCAGCCTTTGGAGGAGGCACAACTCCTCCCCTGTATAGGAACTTATCCCAGTAGGGTACAAGGAATGCACACATGAGGAAGTTAGCACAGGTAACTGATGTGAATTTGAGCATCTCAGCTCCTGGCTGTCTTATTTCCCCACTGTTTCCATAGAGAAGGCAACAGACTCCATGTTCACGCACTGAATACTCCACACAAGCCTGTTTGCCTGCTTATGCTGTCACTGCATTTTTGTCCAAGAACATCTCCATCTGTAGCTATTGTAGCTGTGTGCATTACCCTGTATGCTTTCTCCTGTGTTCCTCAAGGAAGGTTGTACTGCTTGAATTATTCTACTGTACAAAAAGCCCAAGAGACCCTCAGTTCCTTAATCCAGCATGGTGCTGAGCCATCCCTGGAGGTTGCTAACACCCTGAACTCCTTAGTCTTCAAGGGAGCTCAGAAATACTCAGGACCATCTAGGATGTGATCTTCCCTGCTTTACACCCACTCCTGCAGTGGCTAGACTATTACAAAGCATGAAGTCCCCACAGTTCTGCAGCTGATGCTCATTCACCCTTCTGGGCTCATGGTTCAGCTCCACAATGAGGATGAGGGGATCCAGACCAGGGCATATCAGCAGGGGATGAACAGACACTGCATCACAGACTGCATCCCCTCATCTGCTGAGGATCAGCAAGAAGGGATAGGAAGTGAGACATATGCAACAGTAGATATTACAGGCAGAACCATTTTGAAGGTTTAAAATTGCTTTTCTCTCTATTAAAAAAAAAAAGGCAGTGCTTCCAATCAGTTTCTTGCAGGGTAAACACTGCACTTTAATTTGTTTGGTAAACCTTGTATTTTCAGCCATAACTACCCCATCAAGGCACCTAAATGAAGACGACATTTGAAGTGACCTTCAGCTTACAGCTGCAATAACCATCCCACAGGAGAGGTGGGGAGGGAAGGCAGCACTTGGTTCCCAAGGTGAGAGGTGCCTGTGAACATGCCAGCCAGATATTCCTCCAAAAATCAGCCCAGTTGAGACAGAGAATCATGTTTCAGTGGGGACAGCATGCCCAAGACTAAGCTCTTTGATGTCTCTGCTAGAGGAAGGACCACTGTAAGGTAAAGGCAGTTTGTTGTTTCCTCAAAAACAGATAGCTCAGGATATTTTTCCTTCTAGGGAATAACAGCTCCTGCAGAACTGAGGTAGGTGAGGATACCGTTTCTTAGGATGGTCTATGCAAGAGGGGGGTTACACACACTGCACATCTCCTGGAGTCCCTCCTCCAGAGGAGTATATTTTTCTTCAACATTTACTTGGCAATGGGGAGAGATATTCCTTTGCCTTGCACTGAAACACCCAGTGAAACAACTCAGTGGGTTACATGCACCCACTACCCTTACACAAGCAAAATCCTCAGTTTACCCTCCTCTCACAGCACTTTACATCTGTCCCCCAGCTCCTGCAGCCTTTGTGGGGGATCCCCAGTTATACTCTAACATTCCCTCTTTCTACCCCAGGTCACCAGAGGCTGTTCCCTGCTCAAGTCCCAGACTTCACAAGTGCATCACAAACCCTGTCTCCCCACTTACTTACCTTTTCCCACACTGGCTTGACTCTTTCCCCAGCACCTGCATCTCTTCCTCCTCCCCTGCACCTCCTATCTCCAACACCCTGCCCTCTGGTTTCTCTCCCCTCTATCCTTCAGCTCCTTCCCTTCTATCCTTCTCCTCCTTGGCCAAATCCCACCCAGACTGAACCCCTCTCTGAACAGTACTCTCCTGCTTTTCTCCCATTTCTCTGCTCTGGTCTCTTCAAACACTCCTCCCTGACACACTAATTCTCTCCATTAATCCCAGTCCCATTTGCAAGCTGCCATAGGGGCCCTTTACAGAGATATCTTGAGCTGAAGATCTGCCAGACCTTAGGAGTGTTTCTGCTGCCTGTCTCAACTCTTGCCCCAGCAGTCCTGGTACACTCAGCTGAGAAGGCAAGCTGCTAATTGATAAGAAACTGATTAGAGCAACAAAGTCCAGAGTTTGCTTCCATCACCCCCAGGTGCTGAACTCAGACCAGTAAGCAGCTGAACTCCCTCACCCACCTCTGAGAGCTGCAGAGTTGAGTAAGGACAAAACTAACATTTGAAGAATTCTGCAATAAAAAAGGAGACTGCTGAAACTCGCAGAGATGCCCAAGTGGGCAACGCAGGAGTAGAGATGGGCAGGAATCTGAATTTGCCTACCTGGCCAGCATTCCTGTTCCACTGAGCTCCCAGAGTTTATGAAGGGCTTAACACAAGTGGACAGAAAGACAGTATCAGTACTGAGGATGGCACAAAAAACAGCCACATCAGCATTCAGCTTGTTAATTATCCTCTGGATCACCTCCCCTCCATATTCACTGCAGAAGAATCTCAAGGCATTTCCAAACCTAAACAAATATGAGAATCAAAAGGAGACTGGGAAGTCAATACTGCAAATGGATTTTCCATTACCACAAGGGCAGGCACCAATGTCCAGAAAGCACCACAACCAGGGTAATTATTTGCTGCCTGTACTCTGTATTCACAGAAGGTGCCTTACCTGGTTTGCAGCAGCAAAGGGCAACTGCGTTATTGATCAGGTCAGATGCCTGTCACCCTCACAGGCATCAGGGGGGTTTTGAACAAGCCACACAAACGCAGTATTGGAATTGTCACAAGTTCATGCTTGATTTATAAGGCAATCCGAAGCAGATTTATTGACCCCCTTTCCTCCTCTGCAGGGCAGAGGGAAGCAAAACAAAGCTTTGTAGGACCTGTCTGGTCCTACTGCCAGGACCTGACAGAAGAGGCCTCTGGCAGGAACCTCTGGAAGAAGGAAGAGTGAATGCCGAGGTCTGCAGAGGTTTCTAACTGGAAAAGCACCAGTGCACCCCATTTGGGAGCATGGATCACTGCAAAATGCTGCTATTGAAAGCAGCCCTGCCCTTCTCCAGCAAATAAATACCTTTTCTCAGCTGCTCCTAAACCCATCCTGATCTCACCTGATCACCTCACCCTGTCCAGGGGCACAGGATCCAACTCAGAGCACATCAGGTGTATCAGAGCACAGGGAATTCCCTCCAGGGTTAGCACTCCAGTGCACTGAAGCATCCAGTCTTTCTCTGATGCAAAGTAGGGACAAGTAATAGGAAAGAGGGGATAGGGCTTTGCAATATAAAAGCACAGGGCCAAATACTAACCCACAAAATAGAATTCCTGCCTGCTCACATCAGACAACAGCTGGAGAAAGATCAAGCAGAGTAGTTCCCACAGCCTGATCCTGCTCCCACACTGACCAGTCACGATAGCATCATTTCCCAGCACTGAGCATAGAAACATCATCCCTTTTCCTTTGCAAATTAATTCAAGTCAGCTTTGAAGGACTTAAGTTCCCCAACCAAGATGACTTAAGGTCATATAAAAATTAGAACTCACAGGAAGTTCACACCTAATCCAGGCCCCAACTAGCAAAGCAGCCCTTAAGGGAGGTCACAAGCTTATTCTTTAAACAGAGTGTTTTCTTACAGCAGGCAACAGTACAGTTTTTGTAGAAGAGGTGACAGTATGAGTGCATCAAGTAGCATGGAAATAAGAGGGTGAAATTAAGCTCCTTGCAAACAACTAGAGAGCCTTTGCCTTTCAGCACTAGCCAAGAACTTTATAGAGATTAGTCTATTACCTTCATGACAAGGCTGCTAACCAGAGATTTGTGAAAGTGACAGCTTTTTAGAGCATGCCCAAGGCAGCCTTCGCCCAAGACCAGCACACTCCCTGACCTAGAAGTCAAGCATTTGAACAAAGAGCAGGGAACAGAGAGAAAAAGGTAGAAGTGCATGAATACAAGTGGAGAATTAAATAATTAAAATATTAAGCAAACTGGCAGAGGGAAGTGAGGTGGCATCTAGGAAGAGGCAAACAAGGAGCAAGTGGCCCTGTGATTGCATTTAAAATTCAAATCAGCCTACAACTGAGTTATCACATGTGGCCACAGCATAGCCAGGGAGAAATAGCAGGAGAAAAGGGTAAAATACAATCACTTGGGTTATAACTGTCAGAATCAAGGAACACCACATCATTCCCAAGGGTCACTAAGAGCCAAAAGAGACATCTCAAAGCATTTCTACTGTGCTGGGGTGCTTGGCGAGGATTGTCACATTACTTTGTACAGAAGTCTAAAGAAGTTTGTATAATTCAAAGCATAGCTAGTCAGAAAAACAGGTTTGGATAAGATTGAGAGCAGTCTCGATGCTCCCCACCAAGTTCAGATGAGTTCCACTTTAAACCATCACAGAAAGCCAGTCCATTTCTTCTGCATCCATCTCTTTCCACCTTCATCATTCTGCTGCCTCTGCAGCATGGATGAGACCAAGAGAGGAAGAACTCACAAGAAAGTCACACACCATTCCTAACCACAACTAGTCTGGTGAGAGTTTTGCCCTCCTTGCTACATCTAACAAATCTCAACAGTTCCCTAAACCTTCTGAGGTTAAATACAGGAGAAAAGGCACATAGACACTTCCACTCAGCCTACCCTTCCTAAGCAGAGCTTTAGGAGCTGCCATGAAGAGGATGGCTTAGCCTGTTGCAGGCCATAGAAGCTCTAGCAGTACTACAGAAGAGCCAAAGCCATACAGGTGCTAGCTTGCCCCCCACAAGGGCCAGCACAGGGAATACAAGGAAGATCCCAGCTGTGTGCACAGCTTGAGTTTTCACCTGCTAGCACCTGGAGAGAGGCCCAAGGGTGGCTAGGGAGCAGCATAAGACAATGGCTCCTTCAGGTTACAAGCTGGACGTACAGCAACCAGGAGAGAAAGGAAAAGACTTTCTGCTCTGTTCTCTTGGGCTTGTCTCAAAAAGATCTCAGGAATGCAAGTACTTTGAAAGTCTTTCCCCTAAAGCACCAGTTTTATTTGGACACAAAACCTGGGCTAGGACTGCACAATGGGGCTTTGACTTCTGCAGTTTCACCTCCCTGAACATCTGATAGTTGGCAGCTCTCTCTCAGGGTGCCTTGAGTAAATGAGGCAAGGTGGGAGCAGGGACAAACAAAGGTAAAAAGTGCTATCTGGTAGCCCTGAGCCCTCAAAAGGCAGCCACAGACATTCCCACCATTCAGAGCATCTCTTAGCTGGGAGAAGAGAGAATTGAGAATTATAGATTTTAAAAAGTCAAGGTCTTTAAGGAAAAAAAGTGATTGTTTTTCCCCTGACATTTGGGCAGTTCATTGCTTTAAAGACATCCTTGAGGGGCATTGCTCTGGAACCTTCTAACTGAAGAGAAGGAATTACTCATGCTAGCAATCATCCTGTTTGCTTAGCACAAAGAGGTCATATTCACAGAAACAGTTTACCTCCAGCATGGTTTAGTAGTCCATGTTTTTCCTTTATAAACTCAAACATCCAGAAACATCCTTCAGGGGGGGGAAAAAAAAAGATCCCTTTAGAGTGATTCACCTTCTCCCAGTAGGAAGAGAACTGGGCACCAGGCTCCCAGGGTAAGAGTAGCCATTAGTGTGTATAGGAAATGGAGTTAAGCAGTAAGTTAGAATATGCCCCAGTGATCCATAAGTAGATAAATCATGATTTACTAGGCTAAGCATAATATTAATCTGACATGCTGCAATATTAAAATCAACATAGCGTATGGGAATATGTAATTATTTCCTAAGAAGCACTTTTGTCCAAGGAAGTTTAAATAAAAAGGTTCAGACACCAAGGTAGCGAGGTGCAGCTTTGCTGGTGAAGAAGAGAAATTGCAGCAGATTTCCTACTGAATAGCAGGACTACTTCTGCTACTGCTTACAATTAGTGCCTCACTTCCCTCCCTACAAGCTCAGCTATGATGATCTCAGGCAGACTGAAGCTGCCTCTCCTTGAGCTCTTTGCCAGGGAGGAATTGCTTGGCAGTAATCAAAGCATCCAGAGGAGAGATGACCCCTGCAATTTATCTCACATCAGATCTCGACAATAGCTTGGCCTGGCAATTGTCATTGGCTTATTATTTTGTCTTCAATGAGACCTAGTGGCTACACATGAGAAGCAGAGTTTGGGCTGTTATCTGATAGTCTCTGAAGTGCTCTGCTCAGTGAAGCTGGACCTGGAGCTTTACCACATCAGGGGATCACATTGTATCAGTGGAATGACTGAACCCAAGACTAAAGGGCCACATGAACCTGCCATGGTACAGTGCTAAGCCATTACACACAGTAATGTGGGGGTAGAAGTGTAGTTGGAGCAGTAGCCATTTCTGCTTAAGAGAAGAAAAATAGAGGAAGAGTTCTTCCTCTAAACCCATACTTACTTCCCACAAGGGGGCCTCCTCCCCCGTCCCCATTTCTAACATCTAAGAAAAGGGAAGCTAATATTGGTGTCTCTGGCATTAAGTCTGGAGGAAGCAGCACTCGCATTGGTAACAGATTCCACTTCTTTCCTTGAGAGGAAGGCAAGCCATACAGAAGAGAAACAAGTATGACTCTTATTATGTCAGTCCCTCACTCCCAATGGCAAGCAAGGCATTTGCTCTGTCCTCCTCAGCTACTCCATAGTCTGGTAAGTCCGGGGTGGGGGGAAGGGGAAGCTGTTTGGAAGATGGCTAAGCTTGGTAGCTGAAGAGCTTTTGGCTCAATTGGAGCACCTCCTGGCTAGGAGATGGTGGTGCCAACAGGACCAGCACCAGCAAGTATCTGTCACCTATGCTTTAGTGATTTCCCATCCCAATGGGTCCGCATCTTTCCCAGGCAGCCACTCCAGCAGTCCACTCTCCCACCACAGACCTTGAAGTCTTCACCAGATAGAAGACAACTATAACTCTAAGAGGGGAATTAGGCATAAGAGGTGTGGCAGAACACAACTACCCCCCCACACGCACACACACACCTCAGGCCCAAAGCATGGCAGAGCACAACTACCCCCCCCATCTCAGGCCCAAAGTGTGGTGAAGCACAACTATCCCCCCCATGCACAAACACCTTATCTCAGGCCCCAGCTGACCTCAAATAACTAACTGCACCCACAGCTGACCAGGAGGAACTAGGTGATACTGGTTGTAACTGGTGAGGCCAGAAACAGGCATGAGAAAAAAAAAGGTACAACTCCACACCAAATATTGTATGACCATGAGTCAAACTCCGTGCCCATAAATAGCGCTGCAGCCTAGAGCCCCTTGAGCTCTCCTGCACAGCAGCAGGCTGCACGGCGGTGAATCTCCCCTTAAGTTGGGACTCCTCTCAAGGTTACTCTCCTGGAGTTAAGAGAGCCTCCAACAAGAAACTGTTGGAGTGGTAAGAAACAGACTCGGGCACTAACAAATGTGCAGTAAGATTTGCTTGCTATGACTACACTGTATGGCCATCTTCAATAAATCTGTTAACTAATAACCAGTAACCTTCTCCCCCTCCCCCTTCACCCCCACAACAAGAGGCCAAATGACAAAGGCTGTCAGGATCCTGAAAGCTCCCCACAGCTTTTCCAAGTGTTGGGAAGCACCAGGAGGACACATGCCTGCCACCAGGCCTAAAAATGAGAAGGCATTATAGCTCAGCCTCTCCCAGGCTAGTACCAAAGCTCACAGCTGTACTCCTTATTGTTCCACTGCTGGTTGACCACTTCTTGCATTCCTGAGTGCAGTATCCCAGCATCAAGATATGTTACCCAAAACACTTAAGGCCTGAATACTTGGATAGCCAGCAGCTGATGAACTAGTTTTGTGCATCCCCATTGCTGAAGGCAGGCTCTGAAAATTTCTGGGACAGGCACAAGCACTGCTACTGTTTTCTGTGACAACTCTTGCTCTGCTACCCAAGACCCAGGATGAGCATGCTCAGAGTCTCCATAGCAGAACTGCAGGCTTGCTCCTAGGGCACAAGTCCAGCCTCTACTTTGCCCAGAACCAAGGAATAGGAAGATGACTACCTACTCCCTTACCTCCAGACCTATGGAAATTGCAACTTGGAAGCATCTTGGGAACTTGAAGACCATTGCTTAGTTTCAGAAGCCTCTATTTTCAGAACTCTGTCCACATACTGCATTTTCCAGTTCCTTAAGTGATACTGCCTTGTTCTGCACCAGAGCTTTTGCAGGTAGAAGAGCACAGTTCACATCTGTTGATCAATACCTGTTCTTGCAGCCTCTCTCCAAAAGAGAATAGAAGGTAAGCTTTCCTGCATGCAGTAGTTGTATTTGAAACAGTTATAACCTAGTACAAGCAGCTTCTAGGAAGACACTTCTAGAAATTGAACACTAGCTGAAGGCTTTAGACCAACAGCAGTCATTGTGCTGAGCATAGACACTGTCTGGGCACATTGGTGAAGGACATATCATGAACTCCTTGCTAGAGAGGAGGAAGCATTGGATGCTTCAGCTGTTTTACTTCTGGCCCAAGTATCAGCCCCTACTCCTGAATGGATCTACAGCCATTTAGGAAGTGTGGCCCTGCTACCTCACCTCCCTCAAGAGTTCTTAAGACTTCTTACTTAATTCATCAATACCCAATAGACACCACAGATGTGACATCTCACCCTCAGCTGGAATGGTGTGTGTGTAAAGTTATCCCAGAAAAGACTCCCCCCAGAGCTGAGCCAGGCAGACTGTGTTCAGAGCCTTACTCCCTTTACATGAGGGTGGCAGAGGTTTCATGGGTCCCTGCTCCTACTGCCTGTGCTTCCTTCTCCTCCCTTGGAGAGAAGAGTCCCACCAGCCAAGAGAGAGGCATGTTGTTCTTCAGGTAGTCCAGCAGCTCCTCCATGTACTCCTGGATCACAGCCAGCTTCCCCTGGCTCTGGGTCAAGATGCTGCTGGACAAGTCCTGGAAGGAGCTTGCTGCTGAGAAAGCAGCATGAAACTCCTCTAGGTTACCAAGAGATTGTTTCACCTTATTCTGAAGGCTTGAAGGCAGGCCTTGGATTGCAGATACTATTTTACAGCAGGTGATCTGCAGCTGATGTGTGATACTGTGTGCCATGAGCAGGGCCAGAGACTCCATCTCCTAGAAGGAGGCAGAAAGGAGAAGGTCAGAGGAGCAAGTTACTTTAAGAAATCAAGCAGGGAAAGGGTGAATCAGATCCCTCTGCTTCCCTCCCCATGGGCATACCTCTGGCTTTGCAGAACTTGCATCTCCACTCTCCCTAGGACACTTCTTACTCCAGTCCAGCCACATCTGGCATAGTTTCTCTTGCCCTTCCTGAAGCTTTTGGTTAAATCCTTGCTTAAACACTTCAATCTGGGGGAGGGGGGGGGGAATCAGAGTGTCTCAAGACAGAAACCTGCTGGTCATCAACACAGCTGTCACTGTCATAGTGAGGTTGAGACCAAGTCATACATTTGGCCCTGTCCTGCTCTCCAACAGGGAGGCAGAGCTCTACCTACCAGTTCAATGATGCAGTGAAGCTGTGCAAGGGCCTCCTGCATGCCCTGCCAGGCCCGCTTCATTTTATCAGTTGAGTGCAGGTAGGCAAACTGGCGGAGTTCATCAGAGAGAGACCCCAACCGCACAAAGTACCTCTGCTTCTCCTGCTGCTGCTCCATAGATATTATGTCTGTGCCCTCCCCAGATGCTGCCAGTTTGGCTGAGGAGAAAGACAATGCCTGTAAGTGTCTGACCAGAGATGCTTAATAAGAAAACTAAACAAGCATCAGGAGAGCTTGGACTATGAGCCAGGTAGCCTCCAACATAGCACTTCCTATTAGTTCTTAAACCCATTTCAAAGATGAGAAAACAAGGTTGGTATCCCCATTTTGATGATCCTCATTAAATATGCAGGCATATATGCCACTTCCTGACCTAGTTCCTCATTTCCAATAGGCAGACTGAGGTCATCTCCTGTTTCCTCCAGCACAGCTCCTGCTCTGCTCACAGCCATCTGGCACACTCTGGAATCTGTAACCACTGCCACACTGCTGGTCACTGCAGATCTGGCAGCCTCCATGCCACTCTGAAGAACCTCCTTGGTTGCATCTATCACCTCTGTCACTTTGCTGCTCACAGCATCCTATGCATCAGCCACTCTGGATGACATTAGCTCTTTTGTGTCAGAGAGAACCTACGGAAATAGGTTAGTGTCAGATAAGAACTGCAGTGCTCTGTGACCCGGTCCCTGCTGGACCAAGAAGAGTCTTCAGACAGTATCTCCCGTTTGCTTTCTTACTCCTAAGAGAGCTCACTCTATGCACTCAGAGATTTGTTTCCTCAAGAGAATCTGAAGTATTTCTATCCTTGTGAAGGCCAGCTCTGCCCCCCTCTTCCAGCCAAGGAGGGCATAGCCTTTGGTTCTTACCCGGTCCATTGACTTTTGAAGGAGAGAGAGCTTCTCCCCTACTTTATCCAAGCCCTTGAAGGCATATTCATTTGCCACAGCAACTGCAGAAAAGAGGAGGTGTCAAGACTTGGGTTTTCTACTATTTCATCTTGCAAGTTCTGCCTCCCCGATTATGCTGCCTTGCAGGGACTGTGGGTAAAGACTCTCACTCAGGCAGATGTGTTTTGATGTAAACTGGATTTGCTGAGCAGCTTGTCTTGGTTTCCACTGCTGCTTGGTCTTGAGCTAAGTCTGTTCACTTTGAGAATAACCAGTCCCCACTTGCACTAGCAAGAACATAGCCACATACTTTGGAGTCCCACCTGCAGCTTGTTTAGTTCTTGACCAGACAGTTGCTTAGCTCTCACTTCTGCCCTAGCCTCCATGTCCCAGGGATCTAGAATCACACAGTAAACAGGAGGGGGCCCACTCTGGTCTTAGAGTTAAACCAGGCCTGTCACATCAGCTGTTTTGTCAGACCCTTGCCATCAGGATCAGTCCCTCTCCCTCCATGAGGTTTAAAAACTTCTCACATGCTGAGGGTCTAGTTCTGGTTCTTGTTTTTTTTGTTTGTTTGTTTGCTTTTCCCCCCCCTCCCATTTGTGGGGGTTGGGGGGGGGGGAAAGGCAGCTCCACAGGAAACAGGACCATTAGTAATGATAGCCCTCCAAGTGGGGCTTTTCTTCCAGCCCCCATGGGCTTCTAAGAATCAAACTACAAGCAGCTGTCACCTAATACTTTGGGCCTGGCAAGATCAGTTTTAGGGTAGTCAACACCTGAGTCAAATCCAGTCCTTCAGGAAGAGACACTTCTTCACGCTACTCTGATTAGGACTCAGCCTTTTTTGCTTTACTTGTAAGTCTGGAGCTATCCCTTTAGTAAGTCAATGAGAGAGGTGCCTTTCCACACCCAAGGGCTCCTTTCAGGGTTGGAAGGAACCAAAGAGTTAGGAGTCCCTCTGGGAAGGGGATTTGGCCCTCACAAGCAGGTGTAAGCCTCCCCACCACATTACCTTGAGGCTCTAGTGTAGTCAGAACTGGTTGCACACAGGTAGCTGTGGCTTCAGTCACACTCTTCACTCCTTGCTCTGCTGCCTCACCCACAGATCTGATGTAGGGGTGGCTCTCCTTGGTGGAGACATAAGCTGTAGAAACCACATCACAGGCAGAGCTGACCAAGGTCAGGTTAGCCACCAGATTTATTGCAGCCTACAAGGGCAAAAAAAATAAAACAAGCCATGAGGCTTCCAAGCCTGACAGAGCTTTCTATGCAGCCCTGCACCAAAGCTTCACCTTTCTGCCTGTTCAAGTAACCTGATCTGGTTGAAGGAGAGCAAACCACAGCTCATATTCACTTCAAAACCTGCAACTCACTAAAGAAACAAGCTGTGGAATGCTATTGATATTTATGGTTGGTCCATAACAGAAAGGTTTTCTTCCAATACAGAGTCATCCAAGGGACAGAGGAGAGTGTAGACAGTCTCAGTACTGCTAGAACCTTACCCAGCTCCAGTTCATTTGACATAGTTATTAAACAGTTCCAGGAAAAGCTTTATCAGAACAGGATCGCATTGATGTTAAGCTGGAAGACTCCACACTAGTCAGCAAGACACACGCTGCAGTCCACAGAGGCAAGTGCATCAGGTTTTGGGGCCCCCAAGACATGGGAGCCATTCTACGAAAGCATTGCCCAGGCTCTCGACTAGAGATGTAGAGAAGCATCACTCCTAGGCAAGAGCCAGGCTATTTTGCTTAATCTAGCAGGTTATTTACAGGGTCTTCAGGCCTGCTCTTTTGGCTGTGCCACCACTCATTCCCAGAGAAGCTGCAGGGCACAGGCTGAGCAGAAGAGACTCCTCCCTTTGGGCAGGCTTAGTTTCCCCCTAGCCACAGTAGCAGCCACTTCCTCACACCTGCACCCAGAAGCTGCTGCTCCAGTTACAGCTCACACAGAGTACCTACCTGCTGTTCCAAGTGTCTCCCCCCCTGCTGATGTGGGGGACATGCTGGCAGGATGTAGAAAGTCTAAGATCTATTTACACGTTCACTTTCAAATGCATTTGATTTCTGATTTGCCTTTAGTTGCAACAATGAAGGAATGTATTTACCTGGGACAGGACAAATTGGAAGACAAGTTGCCAAACCTGCAAGAACCAGATGACAAGGTAACAGTTTCTGGTGGATGGGAGGCCAGGTGAACTTGCTTGTCTAGCTGGACCTGGCCAGTCTCCTTGTTCTGGGCTGAGAGAAGAGCAAGGCTCTCTTCTCCCACCAAGTATCTTGTGAGTCACTCATAACTGACTTCAGTATTGAATCTCTTTGAACCCTTACCCAGCAAATGGTGTGCCTTGGTCTTGAACTTCTATGCAATAAAATTTAGACTTAAATCTGGTCTGTAGAAACAAACAAAACAGAACAAAAGAAGGGTGGTGGGTGGCTATGACCTCCAGAGAAAAGCCTTGTTACAGACCAGTTGAATCTACATACATGCAACTTCTACTGGAGAGGAAAGAACCAATATTGACTGAAGGAGTACCTTGACTAAAAGTGCTAATCCTTCAATCTAACACAGAACTAGAAATTCTCGCCAACTAGGAACATCCCCCCCCCCCCTTCTTAATGTCCATGACATGTTCTTCTGGAACGCTCTCCCTCACAGAGGAGATGAGACCTGGGTACCTGCCAGTTCCCTTGGGCTGGCTCAGATGTCCGTTCCCCCTGCTTCCTACCCCAAGGCTCCTCTAACAGCCTAAACCAGCTCCTCCTTTCACTCCCAACTTCCTTTGGTTATTTTTGCCTGAATGGCTCTTTTGACTGTCTGATCAAGCCTGGTACATTTAGTCAATAGACTTAAATGCAAATTCTGAAGTTAGATGGCAAACATACTGTAATCTGTACTCAGTAGCTGCAGTGCAGACACTCCTGGCGCTGGACTTTCCTGCTGAAATGATTAAAAGACAAAGGAAACAAACAAATAGTTACTCTCCAAAAACAAATGAGTGTTACTTGAGCACTCTGTGTTGAGAGTTTCAATCCTGCAGCTCTGTCCCAACTGGGAAAAGTTTGAAGCTGCAAAGCCTGAACCCTCTGGAGCTGTCACAGCTGTTCTGACTTGCCCTTCTGTCCCCTTCTCTCCCAGCTGGTGGGTTGGTACTCTGCTACATGCATGTTCTAGTGTCCATCTTCTGGGAAGATGTTAGAGCACAGCTGGAAACTCTTTGTATCCTTGCTGCTGGACTACTGTCCCTTGACAAATTTGAATACTCTAACCTGAGGTGAAGTTTCTTAACATTTGTTGTCCCACGTTCTTCTCACTGAAGCTCTCAATGACAATTTTAACAAACTGTCAGATTATTTTTGTGGAAGGTCCCATGCAAGTCTCATTACAGTTTCCACATCCCACAAATTGGGTGAACTGCACCCCAAGCAGAGCTTACTCACACTTGTAGTCTGACTTATTCCCCACCTGGGCTGGTCAAATAGCTCTGATGTTGAAATAGTCTCATCAACCTCACGGTTGTACCAAATGCTGTTCTACAGAAGTGGGTACATTCAGTCTTCTGATCTCTCTCTACGTTCTCTCCGGCATCAAAGAGCTGGTGTCACCCAGCATCACTGGTGCCGAAGATGCTGCTATCAGAGTGGCGGTGTTGGAGGCAGCCAGGGAAGTTGTTCAGAGAGTCCTGGAGTCTGCTAGGTCCGTGGTGACCAGCCAGGGCATGGCAGTGGATTGCGAAGCAGGCAAGATCACTGACAGAAGTGTGGAAGCTGTGCCAGGAAAATCGGATCACCATTTCCCCATCACAGATGAGGAACTAGGTTGTGGAAGAATGATTAAGTGAAAAGGGGCATGATCTCTTAGAAGTGAGCAATCCTGTTTTCACAATGGAGGGAGGATCCCACAGCTATGTGAACTGTCCTTGAACATTCCTAGACCATTACAGAAGGGGAAGGCAAGTAGTGGTAAACAAGTCAAGGAGGGGGCCGACAAGCCCCTCCACGTGAACAGCAACTTTGCACCAATCATGTATTCGCTTTAGGCGCGTGAACAGAGACTGTAAACCAATCATACAGCTATTGCTAGCACATGCCCTATCGCCTGTCTATATATACTCTGTGTAAGCTCTAATAAAGGGAGAACGATCATACTCACATTGAGACTCATCGTTACTCCGGGTCCGTCTCCCACTCCGACACTAGGTCAGAAAACACTTGCATGAGGCAGATCTGCAAAGAAGATCTTTCTAGGTTTCTCTGCAATGTAGAGAGGTAGCACAAGTGTGTGTGGTTGGGGTACTCGGCCTCCCAGTTCCTGCTATATTTGGGGGATACAGACACTTTTAAAAGCCATGGTCACTCTGACTCTAACCTGCAAGGCTTCATGACTGCTGACCATCTGTCATATGCACTCTAGGACAATTAACAATTAACTTCTCATCGCTGTTTTTTCCAGCTGACCTTGTGGTCTCTGTGGAGGGGACTGAAGGGGCAGCTGTCCAGCAGCAGTCAGACCATCAGGGTTATTTCATACATCTGAGTTCCTTGCCCACTCATCTGCATCAAAAAGCCTACCAGTGCTTCTTAGCCAAAGTGAGGAAGATCAAGATGGTCACGCAGGAGACTTTCTCAAAGTTGCAGGAGGTCATTGAGCTGGTAGGAACACTGTTCTGTCTCCAAGCATCCTGTCTTGAAGCTGCTTGCTGTACAGCAGTCTTCCCCTTTACTCCCTGTGAAGACCAGGAGGATCTCTGTGCCAGCTCACAAGCTGGCTGGGGTAGTCACAAGGCAAGTCTTGCTGCTATAGTAATTCACTCTTGTCTTCGCTTTCCTGTCCTACTCCAGATAGATTGATTGTGACAAGCAGGGTATTGATCAGAAGCTTCAAAATGGGCAGGAGAAGCTGCACCAGATGTGGCTGACCTGGAACAAGAAGCAGCCAAAAGAGAGTGAGGACGCAACTTCCTTGGAGCTGAAGGTAGTGGTCTGCTGGAGATGCTGGCTCACTGAAGCTGTTTTGGGGTGGGAGTGGGTGCACTGGGAGCCGCTTCTAAAGCTTCCTTTCCTCCCCTGTAGTGGCTGGAGGTCCAGATTCTGGCCATGTCTCATTGCATCACCCAGCAACTGCAGCACACTCTGCAGACTCTACCAGCCAACAGCCAAGGCTTCCCATCCAGCATCCAGGACAAGATGCAGCAGGTACAGCAGGAATTACAGGAGACCCACAACTCCTTGCAGGCTGCTGCTTCTTTCCAAGACCTGTCCAGGAACATCCTGACCCAGAAACACCATTTAATGAACACAGCCCAGGAGTGCATGGATGAACTGCTGGAGTATGTGGAACATAATAGACCTCTTGCCTGGCTGGTGGGACCTTTCACACCATCTTCTAGAGCCTCTGTAGGATCACAAAAAGGGACAAAAGAGAAGGAAGGTGAGGGGAATAAGTCCTCTAATACCTACTCTTGTGGGAACCAACTTCTCTAGCTAGTACTGATATAAAAGTTTCCCCTGAACTGTGACTCCTGCTGTTGATAGTAAATCATCCCTCCCCTGCAGTGCTTAAAACTGATCAATGACTTCTAATCCAGGAGTACTCAGGATTCAAGAACAGTTTTGTAACAACAGGCATTCTTGCATGTAAAAAATAAGCAAGCCTGGTGATCCCAAGCCACCTCTAAATAAATTAAGATCAAGCGTGTATGATGCAGAAAGCTTTCTGAAATAAAGTCATGTGTCATCACTTGAGGCACTCCTCTGCTTGGCTACCCACCACAGCTTTGCTCACCCACGTGTTGGGACATAACCTTCATTTCTCACTGTGTCCCGCAGGAACATGCAGTGCATGGTGAGGAGCAGTAATCACTAGGTGCTGCAACTTGTGTTCCACGAGAGCCCCTGGTCCAGTCATGGTCTGTCTATCTACATTGCAATATTGCAGTCTATCTTCCCTGCGCAACAAGGTTAGCCTAGTTCAAAAGGTCTTTCCAGATGAATCCCAGTGCTGCTTTTTCCTTATATTGTCAGCGTTTCATTCCTAGGAACATTCTGTAAGACCTATCTGCAGTCTACCTAAAATGGTTCACCTAAATCTAGACGCCTGACTGTGCGTGGGTAGTGTGTATGTAAAACCCTGTGGGTTTCCCAGACAAAAAAAATTAATGTTTTTGCTTCTACTGACTATGGTGAGTGTGAGCTGTCACACAGTAAAAAGCAAACAGCTAGATTTCTTCTTAAATTCCTTTAGTTGCCATCAGAGAAAAGCAGAACTGTTTACAAAGAGATGAGTGTATCATCCTGGCTCAGCACCTGTACTCCTGCAGAAAACCTTTCAAAACCATACTGATTTCCAAGAAACTGCTACTATTCCCTCTTGCACCCACTCTTTATCGCTTATTTTTCATGGCTCTTTCTGAAAGTAAAATGTTTTGCTAAGTCCCCTTAGCATAAAAAAAACTCATACAGAGGTAGAAAACAGCAAGCAATTTTGTGTTGTGGGTATGCTGCTGTTAGTACCAAAGAGCATGTCCCAGTGGTTTGTATCACAGAGGAACAGAAACTCTCCAGATGGAAATTGCTGTTCAGATCCTTTGTAGTATTGGCTTAACCTTGCTTAGCCTTTCTATCTTAGAAAGATGTATTGAGTGTGATAGCTGTCAGCCTGCTGCAGAGTTTAGCATACTGCTGGACAGTCAGGTTTCAACAACTGTGTAGTTATGGTGACAATTACCACTGTTGCCTTGGCTGAAGCTGCCGAGCACCTGTATTTATAAGGAAAATAAAGATGAACGGTCAAAAATAAAGGGAGACTCTTGAAAAAAGAAACAGGAAAGTTTCCTTTGTCTGGGTTTTTCTCCTCCAATAAAGATCAGCATACCCCTTCCCCTGGAATCTGTTAAATCAAATTATTTTGGTTTAATGGGTAACCTTTTTCCCCATCTCTTTTAGCAGCAGAGGAGGAGAGGGAAAGTAAAGCAGGACAGGAAGAGGTAGCCAGAATTGGCATTGGCTATACCTTGTGCTTGTAGGCTGATCACCTAATATAAGGTGATGCAGAGAGATTAGGGAAGCTGAGAGTGGTGAACTGAAGTGGAGAATCCATTGCTGCTAGACCACTGACAGTCAATGAGAAAACCTGTGCCAGCATCTCAGGGCTGGAGTCGCTGCTATCAAGACTGTATCCAACTCAGTGGCAGGTTGCTAAAACAGCCAAAGGACCCAAGGGGTAGACTGACTCTGAAGGACCAGACAACATCAAGCTGACTGCTCTGAAAAGGAGTTTGGCTTTTTTTTTTTTTTTTTTGGACAGCATGGGTGGTATTGACTGAATGCAGTAATTGGCTGAGCAAAGTTTGGTCTTCAGAACTGAACCTAACCCATCAGTATGTACTAGGAACTGTTCCAGTCTGGGGTGGGGGAGGACAGAGATCCAGAAGCAGAGATTTGCTTCTCATCTCCTTTATCTCAGATGTGCCGAGCGTGTTGCAAGTGCTCGTAAATCCCTATAACAACAATCTGGAAGAGACTAGTGGAAGGACAGAGAGCTGAGCCTTGCTTGGGCAAGCTGCCTGGCCACAAGCTTTGACTGTGCTGCTACCATTTCAATTTATTTAACATAGGAAGGATGATTTAACCCACCTCATCCACACTGGACAAGGAAGAAAAATACACTTCATTAAAACAGCTAAGTTAGAAATCAGCATTTCTGCAATACAGCTGGATCAGTCTACCCCTATTTTTAACAGCTGGCCAAACTCTCTGCACCAGCTGGGCTCATTCCTGTAAATGGTTCTGCTCCCCAAACTGAAGGCTGTTGTGGATAAGGAGGTCTCTGTGAGGCACTGCAAAAATGCCCCTTTCCCCACGGCTGTTCTTGCACAAGGTGAGCCTAACGTGCCACCCCTCAGGTGTGCTGCCAGAGGTAATCTGAATATTGGCTCTGAAAGTGTGGCAAAACCTCTTATTGGAAGGAAGATGTGTAAGGAGCCACCTGAGGGCTGGGCCGAGCTCAGATGGGAAAGCTGGCACCTCTGAGAAGGAGATGGTGTGATGCTCTGATGAGCTGAGTGTCCCTGCATGGGGAGGAAGAAGGCAGGGAATGGCAGGGAGGTTGTTTGTAGGATGTCAGCAACACCACAGGTGAGTTCTCAGCCATGTCTGTCACCAGCTGAAATATTCTTGCTAGGGTGTGTGTGTGTGAAGGAATGGGGGGGGGGGGGGTTCTCCCTGTTCAGTGCTGAGACCACATGTTGTTGAGGAGAGCTAGTGTCCAAGGCAGGGGATGGAGATAATACTGATGCTCTGTTGTGAAGGACACAAACTGAGTGAAAGTTTCATGTCACAAGTCATGGAAGGTAACTGATTCAACAGGGCCTGACAGTCTGCTCCTGAGCAGTTGGTGCTGGAGAAATCAGTGAATCAGCTAGCTCAGTTAATCTAAGAGGGTTACAGTCAACGATTTATTTTGTCTTCTTATTGCATAGTAAGCATCTGCACCAGTTGCAAATGAATCCCTGTTTCTGTGCTCATTGTTGCATTGACATCTGAAGACCACAGAGCTATTGTGAAAGAGAACTGCTCCAACCAAGTCAAAGGAGAGCCTATGGATGCTGTATCCATGACGACAGCTCCTTCCACTTTCAAACATTCAACACCAATTAAAGGGAGTCTTCCCAGTGTTAATAATGGGACTAGAGATGCCAGATCATTGAGCTGGATGTGGGAACTGTGGGATACTGTCCTTAGTTCTGTCAGCTGCCTGTGGGGAGACTTTTTTTGCGGCCCTTCAGCTCCTTGTCCCCATCTTTAAAATGGAGATCATGATTTTGACCTTCTTCTGCAAAATGCTTTCTGATCTGCTAATGAAAAGTGCCATATAAAATATAGGGATTAGTGATTATAAACTCCACACTTACCATTCAAAAGGCAGCTCATGCTCAAGACAAGCCACAGTCCCTGTAACTAGAGAAATACAGTTCCTCTGTGTAGATCTGATGAGCACCAGTTTTCAAGTCCTTGACTTCACTTCACCAGGAGTAAGAGGCACATTCAGCCTCCGATGCAGTGATGTGCATATGCAGACGTTTGACTCTGAGCATGTAAGCAGAGCCACCAGGAGGACAGGCTGGGCTCTGCTGCTCGTCAAAGTTTGCTCCTTCTGCTGGACCTGGGTGATCTGACACAGCGACTGCACAAAATAGATTTCTCCCCCCCCCCCCCCCCCGAGAAAGTACCAGCAGCTGGCCTCCGCTGGCATCCCCTTTAGCAGGACCAGGACTTCTAGGCAGGCTGGATTACAGTGCAATTTTTGGCTGAAGCAGAGCTCATGTTGGGTTACCCATACAAGACCATGCAAAACGCTCCAACAGCGTTCTTCACTCAGCAGTTGACATCTGGCTAACTGCACTTGGTTTCAATTCAGAAGACATCTGGGGGGCTTGCAATATGCATGTGAGCAGAGGGGGTTTTTGCTCTTCAGCAGCGCAAAGTAGGAGGTCTGAATGCCCTTCTGCTCTATAACACGCTTGCTCAGACTGCACCAGCCTTTTCCAGGTACCTCTGATTCATGTCATCAGCAGGTAACTTAGGCCCAATAGTTGAAGAGAGCACCCACTAAACTGTCAGAAAGACCCTGTAAACTATTCAGAAATTTCATCTGAATTCCCTTCCGTACAAAGATACTGGAGCTTGAAATATGTACAGAGCACCAAGGAATAGGCTCTAGCAGCAGATTTTTAAATCAGTGCTTTCGGCAGTCTCCTTAGCAGCTTGTTAGATGTTTTATAAGTGTCCTTCCCAGCTACAGAAGAAATAATAATACTAACGATTGTGTCAGATACAAAATAATTTTGCAGCCTTTTTCTCTGCAAGCTCTCCAGTTTCGATAAATCATACACCTTTCCATGCAAGGAAAGGTATCTAAAACCATAGTACAGACAGCGTGGCAGGAAGACAAAAAAAAAAGCCAGGGCCATCTTTTTCTGAGTTAGTTCCAGCCAATAATTTGTTTGCCTTAGCAAGTCATGCATTTGCTGAGCTGTGATACCTTCCCATTAGCATAGCTGAGTGCTCTCTGGGCTCACAGGAGGAGGTGTTAGAATTAAGCATGGAGAAACATAATAAAGGAATCAGAGATGCTTTTTTTTCTTCTTCTTCTCTCTCCTGGTTTTGTTTTTCTGTAGCAGCAAGACTGAAAGATGTGCGAATGGTTTGGAATCACTTCCCTTACCAAAAATAAAAGTTCTGATTTAAGTAGGGCTGGGAGACTCTGAGAAAGGAAAGAAACTTATGTCTCTTGCTGAGAGGAGACAGACCCACCTATCTGGAGCCAGACAAAAACTCGAAGAGCTGCCATGCTGCATTTAAGGTGGCCCATCTGGTGCTGGCACTGGTCTCTTGCAAGCACATGGACTGCATTAATTTCTCTCTTCCAAGAGAAGTGGGACCCATGCATTGGCATGGCACTCCCGGGTCCTGGTTCTCATGTACCTGTATGTTTCACTGGTCTGCGAAGTGGACCAGCATGACCAAGAGAGGTGGTGGACATCCAAACTAACCCAGAGCTGGGGTGGAAAGATAGTCACCCTGGCAGTGGCTGCTGTGGCAGAATATCCCTTCAAGCAGGGAAGTGATTTGAAGCTGAATGTCCAAGGCACTGGGTGAGTGTTTTAACCAGTGAACTGTGAGAACTAATAAGCTCCCTGCCCAGGATGATTGTCCATGTGGATATGACCACACCTGAGTGATTGCATCAATCAGACAGGAAAAGCTTTCCTAGGTAGAAATATCCCTGCAGATGGCAGAGATGAAGCAGGGCAGAAAGGACACAGATGCCTTTGCCTTCTACTCAGCAATAAAGCAGTCAGCAGTGAGGGGTTTATTTCTTTGATTTTAAAGATGGAATATCATATAGGGGAAGTGGCAAACATATTTTACACTTCTCCTTTGAAATTGCTAATTTATTTCTAACAAAATCATTGCAACCCAGGCTAGCATTTTTTGAAGTACCCAGAAGTAGCCAGTAAAAATCTACATTTCCAGGTATTCTCTGAAACTCTATGTTTAATTTTCATTATGGATGATGGAAAAAGGTCCCAGGAATGACTGTAAGAAAAGAAAGAAAAGAAAAAAGATGCCCTGAAATGAGCAGAGGAGAATGAATCTTCAGTGTTCAATGCAGTTACAGACCAAGAATAAATAACTTACACTGCTAGATCAATCTTCCTATGCTGATTGTATTCATCTACTCTTTTTGTTCTGAATAATAGAAAACATCACTCCAGACTCTGCAGAAAGTAGACTGAGACCAACAGCTCCAGTATCAGGGTCTGGGCTCCGATGGTCTGTAGAGCATTTGAGAGCGGGGTGATGGCCTCCTGTTCTGGCCCTCCTCACTTACAGTTGCTACCTCCTGTTAAATGCGGCTTATTGTGTATGTTACTTTGGGCCAGGACGGCTAGCAGAGCTGCTCCATCTTTGTTGGTGGGTGAGAGAGAACTCACCCTACCCTGTGCAAAGAGAAAGACAAGAGCTCATTGCTCTGAGCCGCCCATCACCACACACAGTCCCTGAGCAGTAGAGCAGATGAAGGAGGCTTATGTCTCATGACTGACAGAAAATCCCGACTGAGGCTTTATCTGGAATTTGTACATCTGCAAAGGCCTTCCCTCTGCAGCTCAGTCTCTGGTGCCTGGCATACTTTGAGCTCACACGACGATCTTTCTCTCAGTTGGGATACTTACACTACTTCTTATTCAGTTGCCTATTTTTTCACATTTCATAAGAAATTAATTACCTTTGAAACCCCTTCCCTGCTTTGTAAGATCTGGTTGAAATTTAGCCAATGGATTCAGAAACTACTATGTAGGGACAATTTAAAAACCCAAGGAGATACTTACGCTTCAATGTGAAATAACATATAATCCATTTGAGTTTAATTTATCCACAGCACTTAGAACTTTTTCCTGTATGTTACCTGATACAATTCTGAGAAAATTATTCCAGTCCTGTATGTCACCCCCTTTTTTTTTTTTGAAGTGCCTGAAGTACACAGCATCACAGTAGCTATTCCCTCCCGAGACCTGCCAGGAACTCCTCAACAGGCAGAACGGCAGCCTCTGCTCACAACCTCTTCAGTGTGACTGTGGAAGTGGAAAATGTGATTCAAATGAGAAACAAAAGATCAGAAATCAGCAAATATGTGATTCTGATTGAATTTAAATATATGTGTGTGGATATTTAATCACTTAATTGTTACAGCTGTCTCTGAACTCCTGGGCATGGCCGTATAGGTAATGAGCAACTCAAGTGCAGTGATCTGCTTCAGGGACATCTTTGTCTTCTTTGTTTCCTCTCCATTGCTCTGTGTCTAAAACTTGGGCCTTATCTTGCTTATTCCACTGGCACGAGCAGTGATAAACATTGCACATACAGAAACACAGGCCTTGCTCTCCTGGATTCCTGTCAGTAGTGCCGACTTTGGTTTCCAGAATGCTGCTCCTTCCAAACTGGCATTTCACGCTGTTATGGACAGGCACTTTCTATCACAAGGTGGCCTGCAATCCTTTTTAATCTCCCTTCAGTGCATCCTTTTAGGTAGCAGGCCTAGGGGTACAGCTCAAATCAGCTTAGAGAGGCTTTTTATCCAGATTACACTCCCTCAGTTCCAAATCCCCGTGCCTGGGGAAATGAGAGCCATTGCGCTGGGACCCAATGAGCTCCTGGCACAGTGCTTGCTGTGCAGCTGCAGCCTCGCGCCAGCAAGCAGGGAGGACACTGCAGACCCACCGCTCAGCATTAGCCCCATAAGAGATCCCTGCTCCCTTTTCTATACCTCTGATAGAAAAGTCTCCCAGTAACTGCAGTCTGAGATTAATAAGAATGACTAACTGGGGCAATATGGTGTTGTCAGCCCTCCTGTGTATTGCCCTTTTTGGAAAGCACCTGACCTTTAATATCTTTCTTCAAATTGTCTTTCACTGTACCATGGATTAATCCTAAGTAGATGTCCTTTTTCCACAAAGCGTGGCTTAGGACTTTCATGGGAGAATGAGGACATACTATCTGGTCCTAGAAGTCTAGAAACTTAGTTTTAGAGAGGAGATTCTACGTCATACTTCTTGGCAGGGAGACTGCAGGGCAGGTGTTATTAAGTATACAGATGACTTCTGAAGGAAGGTTGTCTGCAGTCAGTTGAATTCTAGTCACTAAATACAGATGTTGAGGCTTTAGGCTTTCACAGAGCATTTGCAAAATGTTCCAACATTTAAGTGCAGTTAGTAAATTAATTTCACTGTGGTTCAATTTGCAGTTTAATGGAGTCAAGGTTAGAATGGATTACAGCCATTTAGTCTGGCCTCCAGCTTTAACCACAGTGCAGAATGTTATTCACTGAATTTCACAA
Source organism: Apteryx mantelli (assembly GCF_036417845.1). Lineage (NCBI taxonomy): Eukaryota > Metazoa > Chordata > Aves > Apterygiformes > Apterygidae > Apteryx > Apteryx mantelli. The sequence goes on from NC_089991.1 coordinate 26,394,169, forward strand.
ACATTTTAGGAATATCACTAGTATGCAAACAGCAGCCTATGGACTATCTCAACTCTTTTGCATTTGAATTTCAGAACTGGTGGCCTGAGGGACAAATAGCTTAAATACTTGTTTTCACAATTTAACTTCCAGTCTTATTTGGTTTTACGATGCCTGGCAATCAAGATCTTTCATGAATGTGCAGTTATGGAAAAACTCTGATGCAGTCAAAGGAAGAGCCTGTAACATACACATTGTTTCCCCCACCTGCAAAAAGCTCCGTTTTTTTGGACTGAGAAAGTTAATTCATTTTAAAGAAGATGTTACAGGAGAAACGTGTGTGTCTACACTCCAGAGCCTGCCTACCTTTAAAATAATGCCCTCCATGACTAATGACAGTGGAGTTTCCAGCAGCCCCATTTTAGAGCAGGCAGGGAACAAGCCCAGAGAGCCCTCAGCCAGCTGTCCTGAGCCAACATCCGTGCCGCCACAGCTATGGGATCATCCATGCACGAGGGACGTCTGGTTCAGCTCCACCTGTGGCAGAAGGCCCTTCTCCTCCTCCTGCTGGAAATCTCCCTTGCGAACCATCTGTATGATGAGAGGCACAATCCTGTGTAATCCTTGCCGCTCAGAGCTCTGATGATGGTCATGGTGGGCTGTGGCCAGGAGCTCATGTCCCTGCTTCCAAGGGATTGCTGTTACTTGTGGCAGACTTTTCCAGAAATCTCTAAATATCGGTGCAGCTCAGTTCACAGCTCATGACTTGCCCCTGTTTATTTGGTTGCATGTTCTCAAGTAGCCTTTGTTTGCATTATTATCTGGAGCAGTGTGATACGACTGTCCTACTTTGCCTCCTGTAAAAATAGCGCAGAAATAAGGTTTGATCTCTTTCCAGCCACAGAGATAATTGTGAGCTGTTTGCATCCAAGATCTGCCTGGTAGGTTGTTACAGCTATTTTAAAATAATTCCTTTAAAGTTCTTTTTTTTTTTCTTTTTTGATGGGGTCACTGAGATTGGTGGTAAATCTTGATACACCTGTCAAAATACTTTTTTTCACTGAGAGAACATCTTGTATTACATGTCTCAGCGTTAGCATATTTTAATACATATCCCTTTCTTTTTCTAGTCTTTAAAATAGTTTTGAAGATACAGTTTTCAAATCTTTTATTGTACATCTTTTCATAGAAATGTCTTCATAACTGCTTCTTTCTTTCTTTTGAAATCAGATTTCCTTCTGATAGGATCAGATCTGAAATCATTTGTTATGTTCTTTGTATTTTTCATTTCTGAAGTCAGTCATTGCTTTTCATACTGTTTCTGGGGGATTTTTTGAGGCTTTTGTACTTCTTTCTATTCTTTTAACACTGATTCTCATGTTTGTCATACAATTTTATTTCTGGTGTCTTTATTCTCTGCTTTATGTGATCTTTTCTGTTGGTTCTTTCCTGCAAGTTTTCTGACTAAATTTCTTTAATTTCCAGTTGATGTACTTCACCTAAGTATTGCTGTCATGAAAGAAAACTGGAAGAAATATTATAGACTTTATGCTAGTTTAACTGTCTAATAAAGAGATAGAAGGAATGGGAAAAACAAGCTTCCTATAAATCTAATTAATAGATTTCTGAGTTGGCTGTTAGGAAGCCATGGAAGGGGAGCTAAATGCCAGAGCATGCAGCTCTGTTCAGTGTGCATCACAGTAAGCGAACAAGGATGTTATTAGCTCTGCAAGGAGGAGTTTCTGAGCAGCGCAGAGATGACCACTGCATCTCCCTGCCATCAGAGAACTCTGGGAGCACCATGTGCACAACCAGCCAGGTCATCTGGGGTTTGGATTGACAGCACCAAGGGCCAGGTTCAAATTTAAAGGAGCCTCTAAGAAAACACTGGCTGATATTCCCATGCAGAAACCTCAGCAAATTCAGCGACATTTTGGATGCCTCAATTTTCTCTCAAAGAGGTTGTTGCTTAACAAGGCACTTCATGATATGCTTCACTTTTTTTAACAGGAACACCTCTGAAACCTACCAAAACATGGTGTGTAAAATCTACCCATTCCCACCTGGCCCACAGGGCCCTCTTTCCACCTGACATCACCCAAAAATGCCTCCTTTCAGGGTTGCTTCTCCCTGGGATCTTCTTGGAGAGGGTGGTCTCAGCCCCCAGGACAAGAGTACAAATAGGAAGACAAGAACAGGAAGAATCCTCTGAAAATTTTAAAGCAAAGACACTGAAATGACCACAGTTTGTTTACAGCAGCAAAACCAGGTAGGGGAATGAGGTTTGTAAAAACCTCAGCAGTGATCACGATGACGGGATCTTATGAACTTCTCTCCTCCATTCCTCAGAGCAAGAGTGTGGGGGCTTTCAGTGCTGCCAAAGAGCAACAGACTCCAAAACAGCAAAAAAATCCTGTTTTTCTTCTCGGCAATCAAATGTGGAACTCAGTGTCATGGGGAGGCCTTTAGCCCAGGAGTGTAATATTGAAAAATGGGATAGGTCTGTTATATGATTATAGGTGATAATTGGTGTAACTAACAAAATGAAATCTGTGAAGGCAGCTTAAAACCTTAAGGTTAGGGCTGAGAGCGGAAAGGATCACTTTAAAGACCTATATTCCGGGGGGGGGGGGGGGGGGGCGGGTTGTACCATCTTCTGTAACAGCTGATGCTGGACTCCGTCTGGTAGAAGATTTTAGACCTAGAGGGTCCTGGTGCTCTGAAGTAGTGCAGTAATCCTTGTTTTTCTTCAGTGACACTTCCTCTTACTGTGGACCTAAACTCTGGGCTGTGCATAGCTGGTGGAGGACCAATGACATGTTCTTAACCATCCCCAAGAGATGAACCCCTAGGAAACAGCAGCCACGACGTGAGTGATGCCTCCAGAGAGCTGATGGTCACCCACTGCGCTGCCCATGGAGCAGACTTGGGGCTTACTTTTAATGGAAAAGTAATGTATTTCACAAACATAAGTGACTTCCAAAGAAGAACAGCATCTAGCTGTGGATCCAGCCAAGCCTTGTTGGGGACATAAATTAGCAGTTGCTCTCGAAGGTGGATCTCCTTAAGGAGAAGAAATGAAGTTATTTCTATCAGATTCTGGCTGTCAGTGGAAGGTGATGTATGGCATATTCTGAAGTCTGGATAGAGGTGCATCTTTTCACTGTCTTTCCACAAGAATTCAAAAGGGTGTTGTTATATAGCAGGGTGAAAATTCAGGGACGGTAATATAGCAGCTGAACACTGATGTAAAAAATTAACTAGCAATTTAGAAAAACATATCCAGATACTGAAAAAGGCTGGAATGAATTGTTTTCAGCTGCTGTTTTTTACATTTCTCACGCTCTTCTTGTTTCTTCAATTTCTTATGTCCCACGCTGTTCTCACTGTATCTGTTCTTGATGCTACTGCACTGCCACGGCTAGTTTCCCACTCTGCTGGGGGTGGAGAGCAGCAGCCAAGGATTCAAGGAGGGACTCTCTCAAGGCATTTCTGCTGCTTCTATTTAACTAATAGAATCGGTTTTTAACATTGCTGTTGAGGTCTAACTGAGGGCTCTGGCAATGGTGTGCGGTGCATATACCCATGATCCCAAATGAGAAGTGAGACTCTGCTGCAACGATCTTCCAGCCAGAGTAGGGCAGGTAGCAAGCAGGAGAGATGTCAGAAAACCATGAGACATTGCTAATAAAATTAGCAACAGTCCGAGCTGCCAGCGTGTGGCAGAGGGCTTTGCAACATCACGGCCGAACTGAGGGCTAAGGCAAGAGGAGAAGGTCTTTGCAGGTCTGCTTCTTCCTTGGAAGCAGTGGAGGAAGCATCCGGCTGCTCCCACCGGGTTTGGGGTGGGCCATACATGCGAGGCAGGCTGGGGACAGCACCACCTCCTGCCAGTGGCCTGAGAGGTGCAAAGGCGAGCTCACAGTGAGGCTACAGCCTGGGGGATTCCCAGGAAGGACATGAATCCAGGACTGCCTTGTCTGCATGCCACCTCCAGAGCAGCAAGGAAAAAGAGCAATTTCCTGGGCCCTTCTGTGGTGTCACTGCCCTCCTTGCTCTAAAGACAGCCAAGAAAGATGTGCAACTTTTTTCCTTTTTTCCACAGTATTCAGCTTTCCCTTGGAAGGGGTTAGCAAAGCCAGGCCTCACCACAGCCTCCCCAGAGCCTCCCTAGCTCAAAGGTTGCTAATTTTGAATGATTTACCCCCCTCCGTCTGTAGGAAGGGGGAAATCCCCATGTGCCCAACAGTAAAATGGAGTAGTTATCTGACCTTTTAAAAGGAATGTTTTCTGTGTAAGGAAACAGAGCTAGCCAGAGAGAAATTGTTCTGCAAAGAGCAGGAATATCATGAGGCCTTTTCTCCATTTCTAAGAATCACTGTTACAGAATCACAGAATCGCTGAGGTTGGAAGGGACCTCTGGAGATCACCTAGTCCAACCCCCCTGCTCAAGCAGGGTCACCTAGAGCACATTGCACAGGATCTCATCCAGGCAGGTTTTGAATATCTCCAGAGAAGGAGACTCCACAACCTCTCTGGGCAACCTGTGCCAGTGCGCTGTCACCCTCACAGTGAAGAAGTTTTTCCTCATGTTCAAGTATTACCAAGTAATAACTTGCTATTGATCGGGCACAGCCTAGATCCATTTCTTACTTTTTCATTTATGAGCCTGTTTTAAGAGCCTTATAACTCAGCTGTTCAGGGCAGAATAAAGGAGAAAATCACAGGAACGTGTAACATTCAGGGAGTTCCGCTGAAAGACACCACTTGCAAGAGGTCTCACTCACTCTCTCAGCTCCAGGTACCTTGGGGAGTCCAGCCTAGCCCTAACTATGGTCATATCAAAAAAGCAAGAATAAATGTTGCATTTGACAAGTTCAAGAGAGTAGACGTTCTTCTTCTGCGACCTTTCCATTTGCTCTATATGTGCTGGGGATACAAGTGAGATGTCAGGGAGAGGGATGTCGGCAGCAGCAGCGAGCGTGAGAACGAGCACGGGGCTGCATGTGCTGGGCAGTGTCTCTGCATTCACGTCCAGCCACTGGGATGGGCTACACCCACAGCATTTACGTCAATTCAGCTGTATGCATTGAAACAATTACTAGCACAGCACAACTCTTAATATGCGTGAAGACACATGGAATTTATTCTCTCTCCTGTACAGAGTTAAACTAGCGTAAAAATGATTATATTGGCACAAGTGTATCCACCAGCACGCTCCCAAGCTAATCATGTTTAAACTTCACGTGCATCATTCAGGCAATACAGCCTTGCAGCTCAGCAGCCCAATCTGTCCAAACTTCTTGGAAATAAATCCCTGCTGCCACCACCTGGCTCCTGGCTCTCCGGTTCAGCCATGGCCATCACACGTGCAGACTCCAGCTCCCCATTGCTCCCCAGACTGTTGGACATGCCCAGGTGCAAACATCTGTTTGCCCCTGCCTAACATGCCAGTATGGTGCCTGCGTGCCGGAGGGCTGCTCCCAGTTACGTGCAGTCACTGCAGGAATGACTGGGAGCATCCCTCCTCCTCGGCTCACCTATGAACACCCCGCTGGACCGGCGGGCTCCAGCTCTTCTGGGGCTAAAGATACGGGGCAAAGTGGAGCATCCCTGGGCACGCACACACACAAGCTCACCGTCAGGAGTGACAAACTGCTTGTAGGGTCACAGAGACGCCACTTCTGAAAACAAACCCTGAAATATCAGCACAAGAAAGCTACAAGGTGTCTAGAAATCCAGCACGCTGCAGTAAGAGTCAAAAGCATGACCTAGCAGGAGAGATTTGAAGGCTGCTTACTTTCGAGGAGAGAAGATCAACAGCGGACGTGGCTGCAGCTTTCAAATGAGTAACAAATTCCTGCACAAGGGCTAGAGCAAAAAGCAGTGGGTTTAGCTTGAGGCAAGCGAGCAACAAAGTTATATGGTAGAACAAATCTCTGACAGCAGGAGACTGAAGCCCAGGGAAAGGTGCAGTTTCTACCACTGAAGGTCTTTAAGAACAGGGTAGAGATATGTCAGGTATAACACAGTACAGCTGCTCATGCCCTGGGGCTGGAGGGGTTGGACTGCTTCCAGCCTCCTTCTCAGTGATGCCTTGAAACAAAGAGATTTTGCCATCTGCTCCAGTGAGAGAAAAAAAATCAACATGACTTCACAGAAAAGACAATGAAAAAGCAAACTTGCTATAGGCTCATTCTGAAAATTGGAGTCCCAGATCTCAAAAGAAAAGTGATTCCTGAAACGCCCGCCCTGCTCAAGCACATTATAGGATCAGACTGTTCCCTGACATACAGATCTCATTTTAACATTAAGGAAGCAGGAAAGGCAGTGTCTTGCTTTTTCAGAAGGTCAGGTTTGGGCTCAGGCTGGGCTGTGAATAGCCAGGATGGGACAGAGAGGGATGGAAGGAGAGAAAAGTATGTAACTAGTCAGAGTGGACTCCAGTGAGACCAAAAAAAAAAAAAAAAGGATTCTATAAAATCATAAGATGTAACTTATTTCTTCAGGAGACAATTTAATGTTTGTTTTCTTCCTTTGCACGTCTGCTGCCTCATTGCATTAATTGTAAGTAACAGCAAAAAATAAAAAGAAAAAAGTAACAAAACAAAGTACAAAAGCTTTGTAAAGCCTTGAAGGGGTGGCACAGGCCCCAGCCATGCCCAATGTCTCTACGATTTATTCCTTCAGGTGTTCCAGTGCCCAAGCTAACAGGCAGAGAAACACACGCTAAGTCCTGCCAATTGCTCACTGCAGGGATGCCTCTTCACTTTCAAGAGTCCAAGATTTCAACCAAAATTTAATTTTAACACTGTGGTTTCAGCTGAGAGGCTTCTGAAGCTAGCAGCCTAAAGCCAAAATTGTCCATGGTCTCTCTGTCCTAACTTTTTGCTGCATCCTGCTTAGCATAATGATTTACTGAACTGCAGCTGGCATGAGGCCCTAACCATGCTCTCAGCTACATCAGTGCCCAGAAAAACAAATACTGGCAGAAAACAGATTTGCTGGAGGAGAAGGAAGCTGGGCGATAAGTTAGAAAGGCAGGGGCCCACTCCCCAGGCTGGAGCCCTGGAGGTATTCAACTTGTAAGGTTGCTACAGGGCTGAAATGCCAGCCAGAGAAGACCGTGAAGACTTGCAGGTCCTCTGCACTTGCCTTGCTTCCAGGATTCACTGCAGGAGGGGACATTCACTAATCTTTCTATCTATATTGTACCTGAAAGCCTTTCATATAAAACGTCAAAAGCCTTCACCTTCCCCTCACAAGATTTTGGCTTTTCTGCTTTCACAGAGTTCAGAGACTCTTTTAAGGAAGGATTTTCTCTTGGGGAAAATATTGTGGGAAGGAATGCAGGGAACGCAGTCGTGCAGTTTTTTGTTTGCTTGTTTGTTTGTTTTAAACAAATCTTCCCATGCTTGGAGTACGCTTGCAAAGCCCCTGTGTTGGGAGAGCAGTTTGTGGCTTGGTTCAAGCACCCGTAGCCACTTGCAGAGAACTGCACTGTTCTGCTATGCAACCACTCTCCACCTCCCAGGGGAGGGAGCCCAGGGTGTCCCTTTGGCAAACCCTGGCATTTGCTGCACAGCAAATGATTTGCCTGGGCTGTATTATTAAAATAATAGTAGTAACAGTGCCATGTGTTGGCTGTGAGCTAGCACAGCTACTCGTTAGGTCACCTGTGAACATGCTTCACTTCATTTGTAAGAGTGCTGGTGAGGAGCAGCTTGAAAATAGGGGGAAAGCAGTATAAATTTCACAGAAAAAAAACTTCGTTAGTCTAAAACTCCTTTGCAGGCATGAAAGCAATCCAATTAGCCATAAATCCAGCCAAGCACTGTGGCTGACAATTGCTCCCCTCTCTGCATTTCAGGTGAGCTAACACAGACTATGAGAAGCTCAGTGACCTTCACTGCATCCTGCAGACAACCTGCAGGACCTCCTTGGCTTTCTGACACTCACCTGTCTGCCCCCAGCCCTCTCTGCATGGGGAAATTCAGATCCCTGAGGCCTCTCTTCCTCCTCAGCCCCATCCTAGCTGCAGCGAATCCAGATGCTGCCGGACAGCTGAGTAGGGCTAGCTGCAGCCCTCAGCTGATTCCCCAATTTCTTCACCCCCCCAAGGTCCCTCTCCCCCATGTGTCTCAGCAGCCTGCAGTGCTGGTAGCACCCCTTTGCTCTGCCAGGGAGCTGTGAGCTCTCAAGGTCAGGAACAGGCTTTTTCTCATGTTCTGAAAAGACCCTCATCTTCCCCTCAGTCCCTGAGGACTGTTGTCAAAGTGTGACAATCATTACAGGTGGGGACGTGGGGTCCACAGGCCTCGGACAAGAGTTCTTCGACCTGCTACAGACCAGCTTCTCAAAGACCCCCAGACTGGGCCTCTTGCCTCTAAGCAAGGGGCCAAGGCAAATTCCAGCACTTTGTAGAGAATTTCTAGACCTTCTCAATGCAGAGAGAAGTTGAAAACATTACGGAGTCCCCTACAAACTGAATCTCTGAATTTTTGAGCCCAGTTCCCTGATGCAAAGCCGATCCCATGGGAATGCTCCTAACACACCTCCAGCAGAGAGCAAGGGCACACCTCCCACCCAAGGAAGACCTACAAAGCCTTCAGCAGCTCCCCCAAGTATGTAGCTACAGCATACTCCAGTATTGACCATATAATACAAAAAAACACCAAGTTACGTTTCAGGCCGTATCTCATTGCAGAGTGCAGCAGAGTGTGTTGAGCTATTGGGAAATGCATGTCAGCAAGCCCGCTCCATCACCACCAAATGGAAGACTTAGACCTCCATGGCCAACACAGTTCTTGGCTCCCAGCCATAAGCTGGTAATTGCTACTGGGTTTGTTAGATTCTTTGTAAATAAACAGGAAGCCCAAATACATGGCACTATACTCTCAAATTATGGCAGCAATGAACTGAGAGTGCTGTGCTTTATCGTTAGCTTTGTCTTCATTGGCAAAAGGAAGAAAATCCCAGGCCCTTTTGTACAAAGCTGTGCAAGCATCAGTGTTGCACAGCACATCCCTGGGGTAGGAGAATCTGCAGATGGTATAAATCAGGCACGGCAGGACGTCAGGCAGGCAGGAGCAGGATGGAGCCAAGCGCTCCCTACTTCTGCAAGACTAGGATTTCTGCTCAGCTGCATAACACAAATTCCCCAAAACTTTGGCTGGCTCACACAGATTGGGAAACTGGTGTGGACTCCACAAACCAGATCAACAGTGACTCTAGCACCTCCAGCCCTGTGCTCACGGACTCCTTCAGGCACCTGCAGCATTTGATCCCCCAATGCAGAAGCTGCCTTTGTTTTGCTTATTGGTTGAAGTAAAAAATTCCATTCCAAATATTAAGCTTCAACAACAAAAAAAAATGTATAGCCCCTGCCTTGCCCAAAAGCATTCCCAGAAATTCCCCTTGAAAAAAAGACAATAACAGTAATATTTCCATGTAGATAGACATAGATGGCCTTTCTGCCTTCTACCTTTCTCCCTCCTTTCTACCTGTCAGGCTGGACTCATCTGTATCACTCCCAGGGGCCAAAAGCCCCCCTAGGGGCCAAAAGCCCCCCTAGGGGCCCTGCTGAGCACATAGTTGGTTACTGTTCTATGCTGCCACCAAAAAGGCTACTGTCAGGTGAAATGGGTGCTAAATCAACAATAACCAGTATCCTTTGTAAAATCAGATTGGAAGGGATCTCAGGGGGTCATTTGGTTCAACTTTCTGCATAACTTCTGCCCTCTTTCACATGCTCCTGTGGTCAGCGAAGACTTTCATTCATGGCCGTGTATCTCATACGCTGATGATTTGCCTTTTGCTGCAGAAGAGACCTCCTTCTCCTCATTATTCAGACTAAAAGTATGTGCATGGACTGTGACGGAGGCTCCCTCCCTGATTGGTTTAAAGTCTGCCTGTGTGTTAGAAATTCTGACAATTTTGAGCCTTCTCCTGCCACCTCTTATTGAAGACAACGTCCCATTTCTCTGCAAACGCCACCTTTGTACTGTTAGCACATGACTCCAGCCTTCTGCAGACGTCTTCTTTGCCAGGCTCAAGGCTGTGAGGGTTCAGCGTTACCTTCTCTTCCCAGACATTGGCATTTGTCTTGTCCCTCCTCACTATCAGCTCCCACAGGTAAGCCCCCAGCACCTCTGTCCATTGCTCCTGTAGCCAGAGCCCAGTTATACCAGGAAGGCAGCTTATGCTGTTGTAGGTTGTAGCTTAATTTTAAGAAATTTATGCTTTTGGCCTCTGCACTGCCACGTGGCTATGAAGTGAAAATGACCTTTGCAGGGTTGTAAACTTAACTGACTAATCGCTTCATGGGGAAAGTGCCCCTGGCAGGGGGGCTGGCTGGTTCTTGGATGGAGCGTCAGCCCACCATGTCAACATATAGGCTGAAGTTCAGCAGCTACTGAGTCCTTCCTCTCTTCCTGCAGCACAAGAATCTGTTTGCCTCGCATTCATCGGTTGTTTTCCTGGTCTCAGCATAGAGATGGGAGCAGCTGTATCTTTCCTACCTTTAGCAGGACTGATTTTTCCAGCAAGGACTCCAGTCGACTCAGACATGCTCTACTCACAGTAACGCTCCTTCCCTTCCAAGGCCTCAGTATTCACTCCCTTGCCTCCCAACCTCCTTTCTCAGAGATTCCTCAGGTCTCAACTCTTTGGGGGTCCCTAACCTAAAGTCTATATAGGATTGACTCCATGAGTATGGCCTTGGGTCTCCACTGTGATTGAAGCTGGCTCACTCCTCCAGACACTCCCCTGCCCCATGGTGCAGCACACCCAAACAGCAGTCCCACTCCCACAGCCCTGACAGGAGCTTTAGCAGGAGGACAACCAAGCCACAGAATGAGGGGAGAGATCCCATGCTACCAAAAGCACCGTGCTCACAGCAAGGAACCGCACAGGCAACACAACTGCACTGGGATGGACAAGCAGGAGGGGTTCAGATACCAGGTCCCACTTGTCCTTGCTGGGCTTCCCCACCTGCCTGCAGCCACCCCTCTACAGAGCAGGGAACCACTCCAGCAACCTGCAAGCCCTCAGGAGCACTCACCCAAAGCCCCGCCAGCTGCTCCTCCACTCTGCTAAGCTAGGCATCAGATGAGGCATTACATGGGCCTCCATCCTCACTGCTCTCCATCCTCACTGCTCTCCTTCTCTGGCTGCTCACCTGCTTCCACTCACCCAGCACCAGTGCCAGCTCAGCACCAGGTTCCATCTTATTAGGACTCACTTGGCTTAGTCTCCCTATCACTGCCTTCCTTCAGCTGTCTCCTCAAAGCTTAACATCCACTCAGCTATTATCAACATTTAACAGCACACAGCTGCTTGCACACCCATGGGATGCTATTATATGGCAGGCTGCTGCATCCTCCCTGAGTGAGATAAGCTTGTCAACCTTTTCAGGTTTAACATTCCTTAGATCAGTCTCCAGATCTGGTGAGTTGTTCAGGAGCATCTATGCTGCCTGGAAAGTCACCATATTAAGCAGCATACTGGGAGCAGTTATCACTATACTTGGCTTTTTGTTTGACAGTGATGAGTAAATGAGATGTTTAGTGATTTCTCCATGTTTTAGTTTACAGTTGAGAGAAATGGCTCTGTTGAAAGCTATCTCAGCTCCTGCACTTCACTATTTGTTTAGATAATGGGAGAGGAAAAGAGAAAATTGCTTTGAGGTTGGGAATTAAATTCTCTTTTCTGTTTATTCTCCCTTGAAAAAAAGAGCAGCAGCATTTTGGCTTTTGGCAGATCCCTGTATCTTTTAGCTAAGGGTGAAATGTGGGACGCTCATAGCTGGTCATCAGAGGGGCTACTTGGAAATACCCTGAATGATTCCAGCTAAGTCTACCAGAGTCCCTGTCAGAACTGTTGAGTGATAGGCCCTCTAGCATGGATAATTTTTTTTTTTTATAGCAAGGAAAGGGAGAGTAAGGAAACCTGACTGTGGTGCTGCACATGGGGCCTGATGAACCCTGCAAAGCCACTGTTCACTGGAGTACAAATCTCGACTTGTCCTCCATAGCTGGACCTCACCAAGGCATCACAGCACAAACTGCTCTGCAAAAGGTGTCCTAGTTCACACTAGAATTCATTAAAAATAAGAATATAAAGTTTCTAGTCCTCAGAAGTGTGGAAAAATGTCTCCATCTGAGGTCATTTGACATTTTTAGTCCCTAGTCAACCCTTTTCTATTTTTCATTTTCCTTTCACTTATTTCTCTTTTGAGTTTGGCCAGATATTAAAGTCAAAAATGTCTTTGAAAGAGCAAGACAGAAAAGCTGCCTTTGAAAACCTCAAAGGGGAAAAACTTAAAAATGCTCAAAGTATTTTATGGGGAGTGGGAGTTAAACTCTCTTTTCTCATTTGAAAGCTATTCACTCAACCCCACTTTGAGTTTCCAAGTCATTTTACTCCCCCAGAAACAGTGTTTGGGGGCAAATACCCTGTTTACTGGGACACTTCACCAGCCCTTGTTTTACAGTCAACCAAGGATCAGACTTTGCCAATGTAGGAGGCACGTGTGTGCCTCAACCAGAGACCAGGAGCTCTGTGGTGGCTGAGGGCAAGGACCCGGTACACTGAACTTGCTGCATGCTGTGAGCGCTCCTGGGATTAGTGCAATTAGTCCTTTTTTTCCAGAAGAGTTTGGCAGGCGGTGTTCTCACAGACAGGAGCAGACCTATTCTGAGAGTTTGTCCCTGACTGTGAATGATGCAGCTTCTTAAACTCCAGCTCTCATCCATGCAGCCCCCTAGAGGGTTTATTGTCCTCAACTTTGGCTTTTTGACATGGAAGAAGATCTCAAGGAGAGAAGGACTCAGATGCTTCTGTTATTGGACACCAGCACCATCTGGCCCCTGTCCTTACTTGGTTTACATTAAAGACTAGAAAGCTTTTATTAAGCGGAAAGAAAGAAAAAAGTGATATGTCTTTCCTACTGTTTGCTGGTAATTAAGTTTGCCACAATCTCGACAGAGCTGGAAACAATGGAGGGAATCAGAAAAAAAAGACAGAGGGAGGGAAAATATAATAAGAGTCTCTCCAGAGCTGTTTCCTTCTGATTCCATTACCAAAGAAAATGAATAAAAGAAATAATTATATCTCCATAGTGTTTGCTTCCCCAGTTCCACTACAGATGTAGATTAAGCCTAAAAATTTCTTTTTTTTTTTAAGCTCAGGTAATGTCATTCCAATATTTACTGGGCTGCATGCCAGCTCCTGGGTTTTATATCAATTCAAATCTAGTCTCTCACTTTATCATTCTCTCTCTGTTCTTTTGTCTTAGTTTATTTCATTTGTTTAACCTGGAGAGGGAAAAATCATTCTAGCTCAGCAGTACAATGTCTCGGGTGCCAAGCTGAAGGGCATCTCAGCAGAAGAACCTGCCCATCTGTATTCTCCTGCAGCTAAAAGCGATTCTTAAGAGTTCATTTTCATTTTTTAGTGACTGTTCACCGCAGACCAGACTGCACGGTAAAGCCAAAACCACTTAAGGCTGATTGATTGCTGCTACATGAGCTAACCTTGCTGCTTATCCTCCTGGATCCCCTCTGGCCACCTATGTCTCAAAACACATATCACAGAATCACAGAGGTTGGAAGGGACCTTTAGCGATCATCTAGTCCAACCCTGCTGCTCAAGCAGGGTCACCTACAGCACGTTGCCCAGGACCCTGCACAGACAGCTGTTGAATATCTCCAAGGAGGAAGACTCCACAGCTTCTCTGGGCAACCTCTTCCAGCGCTCAGCCACCCTCACAGCAAAGAAGTTTTTCCTCATGTTCAGACAGAACTTCCTGTGTTTCAGTTCGTGCCCATTGCCTCTTGTCCTGTCACTGGGCACCACTGAAAAGAGTCTGGACCCATCCTCTCGACACCCTCCCTGCAGATAGTTAAACACATTGAAAAGACTGCTCCTCAGTCTTGTCTTCAGTCCAGGCTGAAGAGTTCCAGCACTCTCAGCCTTTCCTCATATGAGAGATGCTCCAGTCCCCTAATCATCTTAGTAGCCCTTCACTGGACTTGTTCCAGTAGCTCCATGTCTCTCTTCTATTGGGGAGCCCAGAACTGGACACAGCACGCCAGATGTGGCCTAACCAGGGCTGAGCAGAGGGGAGGGATCACTTCCCTTGACCTGCTGGCAACACTGTTCCTAATGCACCCCAGAATACCATTGGCCTTCTTGGCCACAAGGGCTCATTGCTGGCTCATGGTCAACTTGGTGTCCACCAGCACTCCCAGGTCCTTCTCCACAGAGCTGCTTTCCAGCAGGTCAGCCCACAATCTGGACTGGTGCATGGGGTTAATCCTGCCTAGGTGCAGGACCCTGCACTTCCCTTTGTTGAACTTCATGCGGTCCCCTCTGCCCATCTCTCCAGGCTGTCAAGGTCCCTCCGAATGGCAGCACAGCCCTCTGGCGTATCAGCGACTCCTCCCAGTTTTGTATCATCAGCAAACTTGCTGAGGGTGCACTCTGTCCCTTCATCCAGGTCATTGATGAAGAAGTTGAATAAGACTGAACCCCGCATTGACCCCTGGGTGACACCGCTAGCTACAGGCCTCCAACTAGTCTTTGCACCACTGATCACAACCCTCTGAGCTCTGCCATTCAGCCAGTCCTTAATCCACCTCTCTGTCTGCTCATCTAGCCAGTACTTCATCAGCTTGCCTATGAGGATGTCATGGGAGACAGTGCTGAAAGCAAATAATATGGTCAGACAGTCCTTTAAGCTCACGTGTGACCTAGCAAAGAAAATCTTAGCACAGTGCTGACGAAGCAGCTGCAAGGCCCACAGATGTACTGCCCCATACTGCAGATTGCTCTGCATCCCTGCCTTCACTCTCTAAGACCCAGGAACGGTGATCCTCCGTGTCTGAGCCCAGCCGCCGACGTCCTGAAAGCCCCAGCATGCTGCCAGGGAGTTATTTGCACTTCACTACTGCCAAGGACCCCCTCCTTGCCAAATATCCCACCTACGCCAAGCTGATGGAGACCAAGATGTCTGCAGATCTTCCTTGTCAGGAGCAGGGTTTCCTCTGGGATCAGACATAGCATGCAAGGACACAGGCAAAGCTGGGGGTGCAGATGGCACTGCTTTGGAGGATGGTGGCAGAGCCACACAAAGCTAAAACGAGGGGTGGAGGGCTCCATCTGTGCAGTGTCCAGCATGCGTGAAAAGGGCACTCTTGATGGCAAAGGGATGTACTGCACAATGGTACTTCCTCCAGTGGAGAGGCAGTTTCAAAACTGGAAAGGCACTTTCCCAGAGAGAAGAACAATCTTCTTAATGGAAAGATTTTTAAAATAAAAATATGATCATGGGAAAGTCATTGCAAGAAATCGCCCTGAGCAATTCTGTCTTTGACCCCAACTCTGCTCTGTCAGTGACCAGCTTTGGAGCTGTTGCTGGCCTCTGCATGTCCATGGAGCTTGTGACAAGCAGTTTTGTTCATTTTTTTTTATAGTTTCCTGGGTTGAATGATAATTATTTGCCCCTTCAGGGAAAATACTGTCCCTACCTAAATGTCCCTAGAGTTCAGGGGCAGCACAGGACAACTGCTGTGACATAAATCTTGTGCTTTCTCACCTCTCTCTGAACTGGTAAATCTATGAAGAATTCTAAAAGTGGAGTTTGCAGAGGGTCATGAGAATAGATTTATTTTGGAATATTTCCACTTATCATTACAATTGATCACCAGAACCCAAGGAAAAGGAATGCAGTTTATGAAAACATCAAGCAGGGAGTGTGACTGCAGGAACCTGACAAATGGGATGGCAAGATAGGGCGATGGTTTAGAATAATTCATTTTCATGCCAGCTCTGGTTTAAAAAAAAAAAAAAAAAAAAAAAAAGGAAGAGTGAGCATTATCCTTCCAAATGACAACCTCCAGAGCATAATCATGGCCCTCATCTGAAACCACACACTAGCTCCTCAGAACACTTTCAGAAGACAAGGCACCATATTTTTCAAACTCTGTCTCAGCATGATACTCAGATGAGTCTTTTTGCTGTGAAAAATAAGTGTGACTCTTTAAGGAGCTAAACTGCCATTTTTCAAGACCAGCCTCAACTCTGGACATGCACTTTTGAATGCACAGAATAATCCCACCTAGAGTTTTGCACTGAAGTCGATGGTAATGTGGGCTCAAACCTCTCCCTCTTTCCTTAAGGGGACTTCTGTCCCTCTCTACCATCTGCCATGAGAAGCAACAGGCTCATCTGGGCTGCATCTCTCTCTGCAATGTTAGCATCATTAATTTATAAGAGAAGCGGGGAGTGGTCTGCTTTCTAACTTGGTAGTTGAGACACAGACCTCAAAACAAGACACACTGAGATTGCAGTAGCTGCACCCATGAAGTATTTATAAATGACAGACTGCTACAGGAGCATAACACTCTGCACCTGCCTCCAGCACCTGGACTAGGAAAGCAGGCAGAACAGAGCCTGGGTTTCCCCTCACTTAGTGAAGTGCCCTAACCTCTGAGTTACCTAGGAGGAAGAGGAGGACAGCTCCTCCCCTGACAGCCTGGTGATCCTCTCCTTTGTCTCCATTCATTATGAGACACTTGCAGGAAGAGCAGACTATTGAGTCAAATGGGACATTGTTCAAATGTTTGCTGAGGCAGTGAGAAAATACCTATTTTTTGGCAGTTTAGCAACTGAACCGTAAAGACAAACAAAATCCCTAATTTCAGTCCTGCCTCAACCTTTGCTGGAAGATCCTGAGACCCCTGAATACAGGCATTCAGGGAATGCTACGAGGTTTCTAGTTTTTGCCTGTCTGTAGGAAGGAGCTCAGTAGACATGGAGTTCCTAACCCCCAGCAATCTGGGGAAGGATGCCCCAGAGCCCTGGGACTCTTTATCAGTTTGCCATGAGAGACAGAAGGAAGCAGGAAGGTTTCTACTGAAGGCCTTCACACTGCAGACCTGCAAGGAATCAGATGGTTGGTTTCTCCTATTCTGCTTCCCAAAACCTTTGGTATCCCTCTATGTTCTCCACCCATTGACTGCATGTATGGCCAAACCTAAAATGCCTTGAAGCATTTGTGTCTGATTCAAGAACTGCAGAAGCACACAAGCATACTTCTCTGGGATCAGGTTTAGTTGGAAAGAGTGAGTTTCTGAAGTATCATTGTTCTCATGAGTCTCCTCATCTACCTGCCAGTGACCAAACTGGTTGGAGTCTTCTCCATGCACAGCAAGAACACCATTTCCACACATTTCAAGGACAACCAAAGCTCCCCAAGAGGGAAGAAGAATCAACACAACCATCTGTTTGAAATGGAACATCTATTTACTTCCAGCCACACCTGGATACTCAAAGTTCACTAGCAGGAATAGAAAAAAAGTGTGTCTGTTCAAAGACAATTAAAGTAAATTAGAGACAGGACATTCAGTGTTAGTGTTTCCACAAGCAGGGTGTTTTGGTGGGCGAGTAACAGGAGGCACACAATGGGAATGTAGAGCAGGAACGACCGTGTGAAACAAGCCAGCAGCACAAAGCAGACTGACCAGGAATTTCACAGGCTTCTTGACCACCGCTATCTATGAGTAAGATCATAGCCAGTTTTGATCATGAGCTTTGTTAGTAATTCATAAGCAGAAAACACATTTGGGATTCTTCAGATAAATTACTCCTCATGAATAGTTCACTATCTCTGTCCAAAGCTGAGTGCTTTCTGAATATGCTCCTGTCTGTGAAGCTCCCGTTAGGCACACGTCCCTCTGTGTGTGCTGTTATTTTAAGTGGACCTACCAAAATCCTCTTCAATATTCCCTAGTGAGAAAGCCCTCGGCTGGAATCTGCAGAGGGAGGGAGCTGCCTGCTCCAAAAGGTAAAATTGAATTTGTGCTTAATAATTAAAACTTAAAATAACAGCTTGCCTGTGTGATCTGAACCATTAAATTATAGGGGTGAATCTAAATCTTTTTACATTGGGTTGAGTTTGCTTATGTGGAAATTTCCTGATGCATTCTCCCCTGGACTCATTTATGATGTAAAAAAGGTGAGTGGGCATCAGTTTTATGGCACTGATTAAAAATGTTTCTCTTCCCTGCCAGACTGCTAAAGAATTTATGATTATTTTTTTACTCCACTTGGCATAAACAACTTCCTCATCATTTGAGCTGTAACTCAGTTCTGAGACTCTTTTCAGAAAGACACTGTTGAAACTGCAGTGACTGTACAGCAACCAGCTCAAGCAAGGTCTTCAGGGCTGGGAGAAGGGGTCAGTGATACCCCCAGCATCTCTCTGGCAATCTTCTCAGGGGTCTATTCTTGGGCCCCAGCCATCAGACATGTAGTAGCCAAGCGAGTGCAATGGAATCACCGTGCCAATTGCACCCACACTACCATAAGACTCCTCCATGATAGGGAATTAAAGCAGAGGGTCTGAAATGTTGGACTTTATTGTTCAACACTCCAGCTCAAGCAGTAGCGACTGTACAACACAGGCAAACACGCACCTCTTAGACTGGCCCAGGAATCTCAGCACAAAGGGATGCTTTTGATAAAACAACTTTCTCATTGCTCATGTAGGCCAGCAGAAACACTGACCATGAGCTGTTCTTCCCAGATCCCAATCAAAGAGCTCTTTGTTAAATGTAAATAATTTAAAAGACATGAGCAAAACCTTTCTAGCTATTCACACACCCAAATCTTGCTGAAAAAATGTAGTAGGACTAATGAAATTGTAATGTACATACTAATTAATGTACATATTTTCTCAGTAAATTTTGCACGGCTATAAATGGCCAAATAAATAATGAATGCCATGGAATAATTTATGTGAGCTCTGTTTCTTACTTTACATGTTCTAATTACCAGTATGAACATATCCCAATGAATTATTGAAAACCACAGAATAAATAATATTAAAATTAATTTGTCACCCATAAGTACATGAGAAGCCAAGTCCAAATAAATATTTAATTCTACTAACATGTTGCATTCTAGTAATACTTGCCCAATAAATGAAAGCAGGAGAGGAAATGTTCCTTCTGGCCAACTTGATTAGGAGCCCCATTTCCATTAGGCTTTGTTTGTGGCTTCCAGTGTTGAAATTCAGCAAACAGAGCTATAAAGATGCTTTTCATTCATTGGACCTTCTTGGCATTAGAGAGAACTACAGGAAATTAGATTCCTTTATGAAGCACAGCATATAAAACCAACATAAGTCTTAAAACATCATAAGCAATACTTCACACTCTCACAGCATCTTGCAGCTGACAATTTCACAGTCACCTGTAGATTAATTAGTTAAACTTTACTATTTCCCTGTGGGGCTACATGTTATCATCCCACTTTTATACAGTGCATGAAAGGTCGGGGATGTTCTGGGGCCTCTCAACACAATTGTCACACAATATGAACTGTTTTTGCAGCTGTGACCAGAGATTAGAAACAACTGAAACAAACGGCTAGTTATTAATGTAACTGGTTGTTAGCATGCTTGATTGCTTGTTTCTCATATGCATGCAGAGCAATTGTGTGCATCTTATTAAAAAAAAAGAAAAACATACTCTACAGCTTTCTGAAAAGTGCTGCTGTGGTCTTTTGAAAAACTGCCATGGAAAAACTTGCCCAAGAAGAAACACTTGCAAACATTTAGTAGAAGCAGGAACTGAACACCTCCATCATGAGACACCAAGTGTATTTCCTGAATGGATGGATGCAACCACTCCCCTCCATCCCAGTGGGCACACTCCAGCAAGAGTGTACAGCTTACCTATTCGTTATCCACTTACTCTGTGTACCCTTATGTGCATTTCATCATTCAAATCCACTCCCTTTCCCTCTTTTAGCACACCCATGGTTAACATGATTGATGAACTGTGGTTCCACAAATGCTGGATTAATCAGGAAGAAGATTCATTCTACATCATGATGTTCATTTTGACATTGCCTTCAGCACAGTTCAGCTGGGAGACATCTCAGAGAGCGCTGCAAAGGGTCATTTCACCACGGGCAACACCAGTGCAACATGCTACAACCCTCCCTGCTCCAAGCAGATCATCTAGGCTGGACCTGGAGGGCGACCAGGTGGCCACTGGCAAGGAGACAGCTCTCAAGAGCACTGTTTTTTCTATCAGGCACTCATTAGTGACTAAATCATTTATTAAATTAATAGCACATGCGCAGAATGGAAGAATGGTTCTGTGCTATGCTTGGAAAGCCTGAGTTCAAGTCCTTGCTCTGCTGTAAGTGCTTCTGTGCATGTGACCTTGGGGGTTTAGGAACTTAACTCCCAGGGAAAGCCACAGGAGTTAGGTGCCTTAATACCTTTAAGGATCTAGCATTTAGGCTTAGGGAGGGGTTCCTCTGCTTTTTGCACACACAAATCCAGATTAAAGATAGTGGAAGAGCTCCGCTCCACCCCATCAACATGAGAAACAAACAAAATCCATAACAACCCCTGGTGTGTGGGAAGGGTAGTCAGCATGGCTTCACCAAGGGGAAATCATGCCTAACCAATCTGATAGCCTTCTATGATGGAATGACTGGCTGGGTAGATGAGGGGAGAGCAGTGGATGTTGTCTACCTAGACTTCAGCAAGGCTTTTGACACTGTCTCCCATAGCATCCTCATAGACAAGCTCAGGAAGTGTGGGTTAGATGAGTGGACAGTGAGGTGGATTGAGACCTGGCTGAATGGCAGAGCTCAGAGAGTTGTGATCAGTGGCACAGAGTCTAGTTGGAGGCCTGTAGCTAGCGGTGTCCCCCAGGGGTCAGTACTGGGTCCAGTCTTGTTCAACTTCTTCATCAATGACCTGGATGAAGGCACAGAGTGCACCCTCAGCAAGTTTGCTGACGATACAAAACTGGGAGGAGTGGCCGATACGCCAGAGGGCTGTGCTGCCATTCAAAGAGACTTGGACAGGCTGGAGAGGTGGGCAGAGAGGAACCTCATGAAGTTCAACAAAGGGAAGTGCAGGGTCCTGCACCTGGGGAGGAATAACCCCATGCACCAGTACAGGTTGGGGGTTGACCTGCTGGAAAGCAGCTCTGTGGAGAAGGACCTGGGAGTGCTGGTGGACACCAAGTTAAGCATGAGGCAGCAATGTGCCCTTGTGGCCAAGAAGGCCAATGGTATCCTGGGCTGCATCAGGAAGAGTGTTGCCAGCAGGTAAAGGGAGGTTATTCTCCCCCTCTACTCAGCCCTGGTTAGGCCACATCTGGAGTACTGTGTGCAGTTCTGGGCTCCCCAGTCCAGGAGAGACATGGAGCTACTGGAAAGAGTCCAGCGGAGGGCTACGAAGGTGATTAGGGGACTGGAGCATCTCTCTTATGAGGAAAGGCTGAGAGAGCTGGGCCTGTTTAGCCTGGAGAAGAGAAGGCTGAGAGGAGATCTTATCAACGTGTACAAGTATCTGAAGGGAGGGTGTCGAGAGGATGGGACCAGACTCTTTTCAGTGGTGCCCAGCGACAGGACGCGAGGCAATGGGCACAAACTGAAACACAGACACTTCCATCTTAACATGAGGAAAAACTTTTTCACTGTGAGGGTGACAGAGCACTGGAACAGGTTGCCCAGGGAGGTTGTGGAGTCTCCTTCTCTGGAGATATTCAAAACCTGCCTGGATGAGATTCTGTGCAATGTGCTCTAGGTGACCCTGCTTGAGCAGGGGGGTTGGACTAGATGATCTCCAGAGGTCCCTTCCAACCTCAGTGATTCTGTGATGAGGATAGGTAATATACACCTGAGCATGGCCCTGAACCCAGACAACGGAGGGGCATCCATGCAACTGCCCATGAAAAGACCTGCTGGTGGCCCAAAAGCTAACAGTGATTCTGTCACAGGTGAGAGGGTGTGAACAAAGCTGAGACATGCCATAAAGGTCTGTCTTTTCATGTCCTCCCAATGTGGATTTGCAGGTCCCAGCCTGGACTACCAGAGCCCATGGGGAGGATGGCAGGGCAAGAGGCAGACACCCCATTCATGCCTGGAGGCTGGACATCCCTCAGGGTACCTGTTGCGTGAAGATCATGTGCTGGGAGCCCCGGGAGTCTCCTCCAGATCTCCGCTGGCATCTTCAGCCAGGAAAGGAGTCTCTTCCTTTGAGCATTTGATCCAGTCTCAGGCAAGGAAGCTAAATAAAGTCTTCCTCCTCCCTGTTCACAGAACAATCCCATCCCTGAGGAGAAGCAATGCCACACAATGGAGGACCAGGAAGGCAAGTACTAAGTGAATAAGACAGACTGCAAAAACATTCTCAAATTATGTTTCTTCAAAATTATTTTCTGTGGCTGCAAAATGAGAATAACTATTTTTTCCTATTTTTGAGTTTTGGTTGGGATTCATTTTCAAGTTTGCTTGAACTGTATCAAGCATTTTCATAGAGCATGCTTTTCATCCTTTTTAGAAAAACAAAGAAAGACTAATATTTGTCTTTTTCCTGTCATATCCCAAACATTGATCAATTTTCCCACAGAAGGAGCATTCACTTTTGATT
Organism: Apteryx mantelli; assembly: GCF_036417845.1. Lineage (NCBI taxonomy): Eukaryota > Metazoa > Chordata > Aves > Apterygiformes > Apterygidae > Apteryx > Apteryx mantelli. The sequence continues at coordinate 26,416,613 of NC_089991.1, forward strand.
TTTTTTTAAAAAGGCATTTCTACGGACATTCTCAATGAGCAGTTTTGACCAACTGTACAAATGAAAAATACCATATACTTGATGAAAGAATAGCAAACACAGAGTGGGCAACTCCATCCTGCATAGACAGACAAAATATCCTTCAGACCATTCAGTTCACAGACAGAGCTGTGAAAATTAGTTGCAGACTCTGCAGTTATTTGCAATTTGCAAATACACTGAAGGCAAAACTCATGAAAAAAAGTTAGGAACAAATGCAAGAATTACTACAGTGGGAAAAAATCTCTCCTGTATCCAGCTGTGCCAAAACACAAAGTTATTGAACCCAGCCCATGCCCAGCATGGTCTAGTGTAACAGGAAGCTTTTGCTAGCCCATCTCATTGGGGCTGGACCAGCACTTCCCTGACGCACCGGTGGAAGCAGTAATTCCCAACAGACAGCAGCAGAGGCTGGGTCCCAGGGTAATAAGCACCCTCCTCAAGTTGTCTGTGTAGTACGCAGTTTTCAACATGAGCTATGTGCAATTCCACCCAAACGTCATTTTTCTTGTCTCCACCTTTGGCACAGTGAGAAAAGCTGCTCACTGCTATTTAATGAACAACCAAGCACGTGTTGGTCAGGCAGAGGTGTAGGACAGAGACCAGTATTAGCCAGGCTGAAATATAGTTAGAGCCAGAGCTGGGCTGGGTTGCTGGCCCAGGATGTCACATGGCCAGACATAACCATCTTCACCTGGCTCCACACAGAGCACAGCACAAGTCACTCCAGCCCGGCTAGCAGGCAAGATCCGAGTTTAACACCCTCCTAGCAATCTCAGCCAGAACAATCCCAAATGTTTAAATTTAAATACAAAATGCTCAGAATGGTAAGGTCAGTTGTTTCTTGCCACCTTTTATCCTGGTCACCCATAGAGGTTAAAGATAATGCAAAGATCGTTAGCAGCAAACAAGGAAAGTAACACTACAGGTACCGCCTGAAACAGAGCAGCTGTTAGCTGAGACAGCAAGGCCATTTCAGTTTTTCAGAGACATACCATAGTCGCTAACATTCATCTTTTTATGATAGTACAGGTGGTTGTTCAAAAAGAAAGGACCATTGCTTCTCTCCCTTTTTCCAGGTGTCCACGTGCAGAGCTGGGCAAAACGCTCCCCTCCTAGTTGAGGATTGAGATTTGCTCTTGCTTTGTCCAGGTGCGAACAAGAGCAGAGAGGAAGAGGGACGGAGACCTGAGTCCTGGAGCACGGCAAAGCAGGAGAGCATCACCCTTGGCCACCATGTGTGTGGCCCAAGATTGTGCCATTTCCAGCAACCTCAAGGGCTGTCTTTGCTAGCAGAAGAGAAGCGAACCCAGAAGGAGGCTCCATGTCTCTCCTTTGTTCAGTTTCAGACAAAAAATAAAGTCAAATAAGAAAAGTCATCATTCTTGCCAAGCTTTCCTCCTGCACCCTGGCTAATCAAGTGACTATTTGCTGAATATTTAGCTAGCACATCTAATATGAGCTTTGCTTTATAAATGATAAATCAAACAGCTTTTTTAAAGCTATACCTTGTCATAGTCTCCTCCAGTGCTTTCATGGGCAAGAATAATTATTTAGTGCACACTGCATGTATAATGAATTTTCAGGCATACTTGTTTGATCTATAGCCTTGGAAATAAAAATCCCATTAGTCTAACAAGCTCACCAATTATTTCCTGAGATCACTGAGCCCATTTCAGTGAAGAAAGTTACATAAAATTGAAAGTGAATAGAGAACAGTGCAATATGTTGTTTTACAGAGTAAAACATTTCAAAATAGCATTTCATACCATGTTTGGGGAGTAGAAAGAGCAGAGAACTTAAGCCTGCTTTACCTAGGTGGATTTAAATAACTTACTGCTGGAAGGTGAGGGTGAAGAAAACAAAAATAAGGGAGAAGCTCATTTGTCCAAATTTAGGTATAAACAGCTCAGGTGTCTCTGTCCAAGCTAGTCACTCAGATTCCTTTTAAAATCCTCTGTGATGAAAAATATACTCTTCAGGGACAGGTATTCTCACCTAATTCAGACAGCTAAATCTGGTGAGGTGAATCACACTCTAGAAGAACTTCTTTCTCTCTTGGCTCCAAGGGAAGCCTGTAAAACATGCACAGATGTAGCTGTCTGTACTGGAGAAGTGTGAAGCTGGATAACATGAATCTCCCCTCAGTGTCCAATCTAACCTAGTCACCCTGGGCTTGTAGAGGCAGCGAAGACAACGCCTCCCGAGAGCCTGCCAGCCTTTGTCTTCAGGTACCAACCTCCAAATTAGATGGACTGCCCTCCAGGGCAACCACCTTTCTCCACTGCCTCTGCAAAAAGCCTAAAATATTAGCTACAATGAGATGCTTAAACTTCAGATGGTCGATGCTGGTGAGCTCAGTCCACCAAGCATCAGAGGGATTAGTTAGCTTAGGGCAATGAAAGGGCCCCGTCTGAGGGAAAGAGTCCCATTGAATCCAGTTAGTTTGAAGTTTGGAATGAGCTATTACCGGGCATAGGCACAATACAAGATTGGTTTGATGGCCTATGTCAAACACAGTGGCATCATTAAAAATGCTCAACAGAAAGTCATTTGCTTATATTACTGTTGGGAGGTTAACAAGGATTAAATCCAAATATTGTTCCTACATACACTTCCATAGCTCATAGATTAATACACTGAGGAAGGCAGTAGAAAAGAGGCCTAAACTCTGCTGCTTCTCTGAGGGGAGAGATGGCTCCAGGGCTTTTGTCAGGCCTTTCTCTGCCACTCAAAATACTCAAAAGAAGGGAGCCACCAGACTGTCTCTAAATAAAGGAAGTCAGAGCACAACTTGACTAATTCTTGTCTGCTCTTCAAGGCTGTTAGGAGCTGCTTTTTATGTGATTTTGAGGGCCAGAGGTGTCTGCAGCAGCAGCAAAAGGTAGTGGTCAGAGAAAAATGCCGTTAACATGAATACACACAATATTGGCACTTGACTCTGAAACAAAAAGGTGGACTTTTACTACTGAAACATCCAGGAAAAACAAATACGAAAGAATTAAAGCTATACCCTGAAAACAAAAAGATTCTGCCCTACTGGACTGAGTCAGCAGCAAAACGGAAACCTTCTTACACAGATGAGCTGATATCCCTGGAGCTAATGGGGTAACTGTAGCAGTGATAGGTTTGGTCTGCTGCATGCTCTGAGAAGAGAGATGTGTTTTGACAGGGACTTTCACAGCTCTTGCTGACACCAAAGTAATCCTGGAACTCACCTCCCAGATGCTGGTCTAAGGTCCAGAGAGGAGCATGGCTAGAGGGTGCAGGACCCCTGCTTCATCTCTCCCAGCGTGCTTCTGCTTTGGCACCTTGACATGTCCCCTTAGCCCTGTCCTTTGCTGCCAACCTGTATGATTCCTTGTTCTCGCCTCTCACCCTGTGCCTCTGAGCAGGTCATGGCTGTTTTTCCCTTCTTCTTCGCAGCCCTGCCTTCTTTGTGAGCCTGAAAGAGACCATCTGCCTTCTTGCAGTCCTGACATGTGGCACCCAGCAGGAGCAGGTGTGATTGAAGGTTAGGTGTCCTCCAAGACCTGGGATAGAACATGCTGAATTGCACTACCTGAAGGAATCATACTCAAGTTCAGCCTGTGCATGGCAGATGTGTGGGTACAAAGTATAATCAGCCCAAATGAGCTCCTTGGAGGCTGACACTGTGCACCTCCATCAGGCCACAATGCCACAGTTTTTCCGTCTGGCCACATTGTCAGCATAAGCAGCTCCTGACCTTGTTTTCTCATTTTACCTGTTGTTAAATGACTCTTCTACTGTATGATACAGCTGACCATGGCGCCATGTGCTGAATTGGAACAGGTTATTTCAGTTAAGCCTCCAAAAAAAGAGCATTTTTGTCTTTATCTCCAGAACAAAATGCACAATTGAAGGTGGAACTTTAGGGGGTGAAAAAGCAGCTTTGAATGGGGAGAGAAAGAGCATAAATGCAATAACAAGCCAGGAAAACCAAGTCTTAGCTTGTCACGTTTAGTGCTGCCTAGAGGACTCTGGAAATACTTTGCTTAGTGAATCCCTTAACACATCTAACAGTGCCTAGACTTTAGATACCCAAACAGGACCATGAGCCACTTCTGCTTAACTTCTAAGGTCTGTCAAGAACTTAGAAGACACACAGCAGGATATTAATTAAGGATTTGAATAGATGGGCATCTATGGATCACATCTCAGCAGGTTCAGAAGTTAGTATCCCCCCCACTCTTTCTGGCAGCTGTTAATTACCACCCATCAACAAGAGATCACAGCTGCAGCAGCTGAAACACGCTACCTGACAATGCACAGGGAACCATGTTCGCTTCCTGGCTGTAAGGAGGTACATGCCTGTCTGCTCACCCTCAGCTCCGGGGATGCAGTCCCCAGCTACGGGCAGGATCTAGCATCAAGAGGCACCAACTTCTCAGCCTGCTCCAAATCCACCTACAGCAGCATATCTGTCCTTCCTCTAAGATGAAGGAGTCATGTGTGAAATGCAAGGTCTTGGGTAGCAGTGAAGTTTGCTTTTCCACCCAGGCTCCTGAGCTGTCTCTTACTGATCCCCCTTAGCTGAAAGGCTTTCTGGAGTACATCCTATCCAGTAACATTATGTTTCCTCACATCTCAAACACCCTGGGGATGGCCAGATGTGATGTGACAAGGCACAGAGCGAAACGTCCCCCTGCATCAGCTTGAGAAGTTTCAAGGGAATTCAGGTTTTTAAGTTGCCCCACCTTTCCCAAGTCACACATACTCACATCATGCACTTACCCTTTTGCTTTTCTCCAGAGTAGCTCCAAGGTTTCCACAGCACGAGAGATCCCACAGCAAAGCCAAAGTCTCACTGTCCCTGCTCCCAGGAGGGAAGTCTCAGCCCCAGTGCAAGTGGGTCCTGAGGCCTTCCCCTGCCCACCCTACCTAGCTGCCTGGCTCGACACATCCACAGAGCAACAGGCTCACGCGTGTTTGGAAACACCAACCTCATCACTATGGCTTGAGGACTTGCCATCTGACAGCTCTCCCTGTCCTGTGGGAGATGAGCTCACAGAAGACTTTCCTCATTACCGGAATTCGTGGCAGCTGTAGTGTGGCAGAGCACAGCTACCCCCATCCCACCCCCCAACAGATCTCAGGCCCAGCTGACCACAGATAACTGACAGCACCCAGTGATGAGCAGGAGGAACTAGGCAATACTGGTTGCAACTGGCAAGACCAGAAACGGGCATGAGATCAGCAAAAAGGGTACATTTTCTCCAACACAGCACGAGATCAGCAAAAAAGGTATGTCTCCACACCAAATGTTGTATGACCATGAGTAAAACTCTGTGCCCGTAAATAGCATTGCAGCCTAGAGCCCTTTGAGCTCTCCTGCACAGCAGCGGGCTGCACAGCAGTGAATCTCCCCTTGAGCTGGGACGCCTCTCAAGGTTACTCTCCAGGAGTTAAGAGAACCTCTGACAAGAAACTGTTGGAGAGGTAAGAAACTGAAACTCGGACAATAACAAGTGTGCAGTAAGATTCGCTTGCTATGACCACACCGTATAGCCATCTTCAATAAACTTGTTTGCAATAAACCCAGAGTTAATACCCGCCCCGCAACACATAGGCAGGACCTTTGCCTGGTCACATGGGACAGCCCAAATGTTATCTGTTCTGCACCAAAATCAACCCATGTCTTTGCCCATGTGGAAGTCACAACTGTCTCCTTACTGCCCAAAATAGAGGTACTCTTTAACATTGCAGAAAAACAGCTGAAAGCTGGCCCCATTTTCATTGGAAATTCCCTCTGGAAAGCCTCATCTGTGGGTACGGAGACCTCACTGCATGCAAGGTCTTTAGATCAAGGCTGGCCAGAGAGTCTAGAGTCTTCGCAAAGACAAAATGCTGGACTTGAGGCAGAAGTCACTGGGAGGATTTCCTGGCTATGTGAGAAATCAGTTCAGGTCATGGTAACAGCCCTTCCTGGCTTTGAGGTCAGTGTTCCTGATCAGTTAGCCTGGAGTCCTTGAGAGGAAAACAATTTTGAAAAAAATCTGCAATTTCCCCCCTGTACCTGGGGCAATTGGCAGGGCCAGGAGGAATGGAGTCACCCCAGAGAGGAGAACCAGGAAACAGCAGGCAGGAGACCTGGCAGTGCATGGAGAGGCCCAGACTGAGAGGAGCTGGAGAGAATGAGTCAGCGCTGCTCCAGGACAAGCTGGCCTCAGCTTTTCAACACCATCCATGCCATTAAGCTGAGCAAAGGAGTGCATTGCCCAGCTCACAAGAAAAGATCTTCCCATCAGCAATGCACTAAACCAGTGAGGCAGTGCCAAGGGCTGAGATTCATCTTGTGCCCCCTGGAGCCAAGGGAGATGTTATCCCTGCCTAGAAGCTGCAGATGGCCCCTAGTTCCAAGGCACCACTTCTCAGGGACACCGTGTTATCAGGCAGAAAGGGAGAGAGCCTGGGAAATCTGTCCACTTGGTCTTCATTTAAAAAGTGATGCTGAAAACAGCTGAAAGATGATGCTAGGAAAAGGAAAGATGAACTGCTTGACTAACAATTTCACCTGCCTGCAGAAACTGCAGTTTATGCTTGGTTTCCAAGAAACATGGCTTACCACCTTTCTTGTTTAAAAGACTGCTTATCATCTGGTCCCTATCAAGTTATCTTCCATCAACCAATTTTATACCTACATAACTTTGACTCCAGGTGGACATTCTCCTTACCTACTGTTGTCCATCTGGAGTCAGAATTGGCCCCACCAAGCATACTTGCAGCACAGCCAAGGCCCTCTCTGCACTGCAGAGAGCCTGGCCTAAAAGCTGAGACAAGACTACTAAATTCTGTGCCATTTCAGTGCTACTAGAAAGAAGTTCTGCCACAGTTTCAGACAAACTATCATGAACAGAGGGGTTTACTGAATAAAATATGAAAATTCAGAACACCATCAGTGCAGAATCCATTGGACTATTTAATTTGATATTAAATACAATTTATTTTGCCCAACTCTTACATTTTTAATTTCAAGCAAGCTGCAGAATATTCTGTGTAAAATGTGAATGTTAGAAAAAACTTACTGGTGAACTGAAAGCTCCAGCAGCTGAGCTAAAGACACCTGTGCTTTACCATGAGAGAGACGTTTCAGTGGAAACTTCCTGGAGCTCCTGCTACCACAACAAAACTGCTAAACTGCCCCCACCCCCAAACAGGCCCCACTTGGAAAACTTTCTTTGAAGCCAAAAGGAAATGAAGTTTTTAATGAGCAGGCCTGAAGTCTGCCTACAGGAAAACTGCCTCTCATCATCCTCAGGTGCAACAGCACATCTAGCCTGTACCATTCAGCAGCAAAAAATCTAAAAATCTTCTTGTCTGATCCAAAGACAGAGCAAACAGCCTTGAGCAGTCTCTGGGGCAGGTTAGCTCTAGTAGCAGCGCCTGCACAGCAGCTTTTGCCCTGTGCTTTGGAAAGATCAGCAAGGAGCACTTCCATGGCCAGTCCCCATGGCCCTCAACAGCTGAAGGGTGCTGATCTCATGACCCATGACATTGCTCCACCCAGGCATCCAGAACTACCCTGATCAGGGAGGAGCACTTCCCTGGGGAGCACGGGAGAACAAGCAGGAGGCGATGAAACAAGGGAGACAAGACTGGTGGAGCGACCTGGTTTTCTAACCTGTACCCAGCCACACTCAGGTGAAGCTTTGGGTCTGCATCACCAGCAAGGTGATAACCAGGCTGCCCTTAACAGCTGTCTTCAGAGGATGGAGTCTGACAGCCAAGCGCAGAGCTTCGTGCATACCTACTGGAAATCGGACCATGAAAAATTGTTGAATCAAGGACCTACACACACAAAGTCATGCAAAGGGAATTCAGAAATTTTGGCCTATCAGTTACAGCTGAGGGTCAGGCCCTGGGTTCCCTTCAGCAGCTTTCCAGGTGACCTTTAGAGAGGCACAAAGTCTGTCCAGACACCAATTGCCCTCTCAGCTCTGGAGGACAGATTAATAATCAACTTTCTCTTGGTGGTAGGGAGGTGACACTTTTACAAAGCACTCACAGATGAGAGACTCTGGAAGCAGCAAGCATCATTACTTCTAGCCATTATTGCTTTTCCACAGGCACTGTCTTGTTGAACATCATGAGACCAGGCATGTTTCTTAGGCACTTTTCTGGGCCTCTCTGCCAGAGATGCTGAAAGACAGAGGTCTGCAAATCTTTGTCATGAGGAACACACACAGCAGTTGACCCACTAGTCAACTAGTCATCTTCCTGAGCCATCCACCTGCCAACCTGCATTTGTGGTGCCTGTTTCCAACATTTGCAGGAGACACAGCAGCTAATAATAGAGCAATGCAACTGTCTCCTGGTTAATTTGAGGTGATCAGAAAATATCCCAGCAAACTGCGGTAACAAACTGAGACTGCAGGGAACCATAAATAGGATGAGCAGACAGTAAAGTTTCTAGCCCAAAACTTTTCAGTGTCACCTCTATATCTTGAGAGGCCAAGTAACCCAAGGGAACACCTTAGCAATGTGGTTCCCAATGCTGGCCAGAGAGACAACCTCAGGCTGAAGTTCAAGATAGCTCTGAACCTTATCATGCAAGTCAAATGAGCGAATGCAACTCCCAACTTCCTGTGAGATTGTTTGCCATAACCATGAATGACTATTTTTCCACATTTTTTGATAGACTGACAGCTGTTAGCAAGGACTGCAACCACGAGAACTCAGTACCCCCAAAAAACAGCTCTGCAGAGCAACTTTGATCTGTTGCATGGATGGCAGCTATTTGCACGCTTGAACCAAAGTTCCCACACAGAGCCAGGTCTCACCCATCATCATAAGCCTGGTTTCTCTGAGATGCTGTTAGTCTGGCCTGTAGGATAAGACTCCTTGGTTGCACAGGTCTAGGAGACATGTCATTGCCTTTTCTTTGTCTAGAGACCTTTTGAAATGAGGGAATAATGGCTGAAACATTCATACATGTTTTAAGCACCACCGCAAGCTCACAGAAGTCCAAACAAGCTTACGACAGGACTGAGGCAGCCAGGAGTGCCTGATGCTATTGCTCAAACAGCGGCCAAGAGCTGGCAGATGTCTCCAGAGCACAGGTATAAGAGGTTTCACCTTTCACAACCTGAGTCAAGGGAGCTGAAGCAAGCATATCAATGCACCCACTGCATTTATCTGCTGAAAGAACAACAAGCACAACAAAAGGCAGACATGTCTGCACTTGTCCTACCTGGAATAATTTCCCCCTGGTTCCAGGTCAGCCACCACATTGAAAAGTTTGCCCATCTAAAGCCAGAGCAGCCTTGCCTGAATACAGGTGGCATGTGGTCCTCCATCCTGCTGACTTGTCCCTGGAGCTCTACTATTGATATATGCCAAGATCACTGCGAAGCAGAGTTGCAGAACCATACACATATCTAATTCCCATTGATTTGATAGGATTCAGGCTCACAGCTGCCTTTGCAGCTCCTGGTCTGTGTGTTGAGCTCATTGCACCCCAGCTCAACAGCTACATCTCAGAAGAGCAAGGTGACCCATCCTGAAATCCAGGGCTCAGGGAGCATAAAGCCATGAGGCAACACAACCTTTGCAGCTCATCAGATACCGGCAACTCTGCTCTTCTATGCACATTCAAATCCTTTGCGCAGTACATATGCTTGAGGGGAACCAATCAGTGCAGATCAAGCCAGCGTACCTACTTGTTTATGTCTGTCTGCCTGAATTTCAGGGCACTCATCAGTAACAGTTTACAACGGGAACAGGCGTATCACAGTCCTGCTGCCCAGCAGCTCACCTTACAGAGATGCTCCCAAACAGGTTGAAGCCCTTTGCCAGACTGTGGAGTCAGCCTCCTTTTGGGTTGGATGCCTCAGGCCTGATGCAGGGTTGGTTTCACCTCCTCTTTCCCTCATCCAGAACCTTGGTGAAGTGCTTCTGCTTGCTTTCCTCTGATGACATTCATGGGAGAGTATCAGTGAATCAGAATTGCCTGTTAGGGAGATCAAGGATAAAGAGAGCCAGCTGTGTAGGCCACAGAGCCAAGCTGCACATATTTTAGACACACACACAGCTTTCAGCTGCCAGAAGAGGTCAGTGCCCTAAAGCAAGCGCTGCTCTATCCATCCCTCCCTCCCTCTGCTCTCTGTGGGACCCAGGGAAGATTAGGAATGTTTCTAACCTTCAGCAAAAATACAGGTGCTAAACTGATCTTGGGTGCCAGGGAGGGCAGCCTGAGCAGACCCCAAAATCCAGCCACTCACCCCCAGGCCTCCTTTGGCTTCAACCAGTGGGATGGTACCTCCTTGGCATAGGACAGCCTGATACCCCCTCACCCATCAGTCCCACACAGAGCTGCAGGTGGGAAAGTTGGTGGCAAAGGCCATTCCCTGCCCTTGATGGAAGGAAGGGAAGAAGGAAAGAAGCAGTTTCCCTGATCACATTGGCAGTGCCAACCTGGAGGAGGCCCAAGCAAGAGGTGTGCTCCCTGGTTGAGCCTTGAGAGCAAGACTGCTTGTCCCCCATGAATGCTCCTGCGACCCTCTGGGCTTTGAAAAATGAGACTCAAATAGGTCTTAATTTTGTGCAAAAGACTCTTGCAGCCTCTACAGCACCAGCTCTCAATGGATCAGCTCTTGGGTGAGGGTCCTACACACCCCAGGAAAGCAGCAGGTACCTTGGGTGCCAGGCAAAAGGCAAGCAGAAAACAAGGGAGAATATCATCCTTCAGCACTCCTTTCTAGAGCAGACCCCATGCTCCTTTTTCTTCCAGCCTCCACCCCATCCCAAACAGGAGCACAAGACAAATGATTCCTGCTGAAATACATTTCGGAGCTTGAAAAGACTCAAAGATTGATATGTCCCCTGGATTAGACAGTTGACAGGAAGAAGAAAATCACTCCAGAAATCATATTCCAAGACATCCTTTAGGCATGAAGGTTTCCTGCTCACTGCTATATTAACTTTCTCTAGCAGATATACAGATTACAGCAGCTGAGCAAGCATTTTGAAGCACTCTTCCCGTGACAGCCTCCAAAGCCAGTGCACTGGGGTACTGCTGCAGGGTACCCCAGCAGGGAGGGGAGCCGCAGGCTCAAGCACCCAGTGTCACAGAGCAGGCCTGTGCCACCCCTCTGACCAGGCTCTAGCTGAGCAGGACTGCCCAGGAGCAAAGCCAGCGCCAGACTGATGTAGACTAGCAGTCTTTCCATCGTTACCTCCTCTGGGGGAGTGTAATACCAGGCTCCCTCTCGCAGCCTGGCTTCTTCCATAGGACAGAGCCTGGACCACATCTCCTCTCTGCTTCCCTGAGAGAATTTGGCACCAGAATTGCCAAGGATGGTCTTTTAGCCCAGAGTCTGCATCTTTTGCTTGGCTGCTCTTGCAGGACAGGGGACCAGATTACGACTCAGCTTTATGAAGCGCCAGTCGCAAACCAGAACCCAGTGGGCTATATGCTGCAAATACAGGATAAAACACCAAGTATTCAGGGCCAGTGTATTCAAAATACTCTTGAAGAGAGAACCAAAGGATGGAAATGCATAGTAGTGGGATAGCCTGCATAGAGTCTTTATCATGAAAGCTGACACAAGACCGGCGTGTACGTGTTCACTGGAGCCAGTCAGAGGAGAGTCCCAAGTGGAGCCTGGAGAGAAAGAAAAAGAGAAACAGTCCAAGGTTTTAAAGAGAAAAACTTTTGAATGAGCCTTCCCGAGCTCTTTATGTGGGAAGAAGCCCTCATTAGCCATGGCAACAGACGTCTCTGAGGGATGCAGCGCCAGCGTGCAGGCAGCAGAGCTGTGCCGGTTCACAGCAGGTAGCGAAGGCTCGGAGCAAGGGCTGTGTCTGTGCTACACCCTCAGCATGACATTGGGCAAACAGGAACATGGAGAGACAGGGGCTTCTGTCTCCCTGAGGTTGCTAGCACCAGCTAGCACGCAAACAGAAGGATCAAGTCTTCCACAGAGCCCTACCTGCAAGCATAAGCCTCCTGAAAAGTCGGGTACTGTTACATGAGGTACCTACATCACTTTGATCAAACCAGGCTGCAAAGCAAGCTCCATCACAGAACTCAGGGACTGCAGGCTTGTGAGGCTCCCACCCCACACACCACATGAGAAAGCCTTTGCTGCAATATGGCACTCTGACTTCTCTCGGAGACGGGTGGCCTGTGAGCTGGAGTCCAGCCTTTGCCTGAATGCATTGTGTGTTCAGGCCAGGAAACGCTAAACGAAGAATAACCAGCACTCTCTGCCTCCTCTCTGTCTGTGGAGGATGGATTTCCTTTCATCTGCCTCAGCTACATTTTTTTTCTTCAGTTGTCATTTCTTCTTTCCAGCTGAATCTTGATGCTTATGTCTGTATTTGATCACTCAGCTGAGATTGTCGTGTTAGATGTTGTGAATGGGGAAAAAAATAAAATAAATAAAAATCAAAGCTTTTCTAGTCTTCTAAGGCTCTCTGCAAACATGTTGTGTAGATCACCCTGTTACTACAAGCAGGTGTTTGGCAAAGCGCACTAGCCCTAAGGTTACAAAACAAGCTCTGTTATCGCCTCTGCCGTTCACATGCAGGTAACTTTCCAAGCTATTCACTTTTAAAAAGGTGAAACTGTTTTCTGCCTGAAGTTTTTTGGGGAGGAAGGGGAGTTTGAAGAACATTTTCACTTGCCATTGAGCTATGGAAGAGTGATTGAAAGATGCTTTTCCCATTATTAAGAAAATAATTGCAGACACTTTTCTGAATTGGAATAAAGCAAGAAAGCAAAAGTTTGAAACTGTTGCAATGGCAGGACTGGGGAATAACATAATGCTTGTAAACCAGATGGACAAACTAAAGGTCACTTCTGAGCAAGAGCAAAAGACATCTCCCACGTTTCTATTCCTTTGGTCAGCTTCTGTATGAAAGTTTTCTTTGCTTCTTTTTGTAGTGGAGCCAAATGCAGTCCTGTTCTCCTGCCTCCTCTAGCATCACTGGAAAGTTACAGAATCACAGAATGGTTGAGGTTGGAAGGGACCTCTGGAGATCATCTAGTCCAACCCCCCTGCTCAAGCAGGGTCACCTAGAGCATGTTGCACAGGATCTCGTCCAGGCGCGTTTTGAATATCTCCAGAAATAGAGACTCCACCACCTCTCGGGGCAACCTGTTCCAGTGCTCTGTCACCCTCACAGTGAAGAAGTTTTTCCTCATGTTCAGATGGAAGCGTCTGTGTTTCAGTTTGTGCCCGCTGCCTCGTGTCCCATCACTCGGCACCACTGAAAAGAGTCTGGTCCCATCCTCTCGACACCCTCCCTTCAGATACTTGTACACGTTGATAAGATCTCCTCTCAGCCTTCTCTTCTCCAGGCTAAACAGGCCCAGCTCTCTCAGCCTTTCCTCCTAAGAGAGATGCTCCAGTCCCCTAATCATCTTTGTAGCCCTACGCTGCACTTGCTCCAGTAGTGCCACATCCCTCTTGTACTGGGGAGCCCAGAACTGCACACAGTACTCCAGAGGTGGCCTCCCCAGGGCTGAGTAGAGGGGGAGAATCACCTCCCTTTACCTGCTGGCAACACTCTTCCTGATGCACCCCAGGATACCATTGGCCTTCTTGGCCACAAGGGCACATTGCTGCCTCATGCTTAACTTGGTGTCCACCAGCACTCCCAGGTCCTTCTCCGCAGAGCTGCTTTCCAGCAGGTCAGCCCCCAACCTGTACTGGTGCATGGCCTGCATTCTTGTTGCTGGAATATTTTAAACAAGAGACTGCTAGGAAGCAGCAAAGTCCCAAGCACATCAAGTACCAGCCCTTTGATCAGAAGGGAAAAAACAGATACCTTTCTGCCTCCCCTCTGCTCACTCACCTGTTTTAAAAGATGATGGAGCTAGAAGAGAAGATACTGGAAAAATCTACCCCTACAGGGGTTGCCCCAAGTGAACCCCTGCAGGCCTGGTGCCCTGATCTCAGTGGCAGTCACCCAGAGAGTCCCATCAGCACCAGGAGCCAAGGAGGTGAACTGGGCTCATTTCTCATCACCCTCATCGAAGTGCCCACCTGAGTCCAGCAGCACCCTGATTCTGGAGGGAGCGACACCATGTGCAGACCTCCCTGGCCTTTGGCACATGGTCGCTGCCTCCATCTCATTGCATTCTAGACCAGGCTGCTGGTACAGCTTTGTCAGGGAACAAAAAGCAGCCTGAGGAGGCTGGAGAGTGGGAGCCCAGGGAAGGGGGGGATTATGGTTTCAGGCTCCCCATGTTATGAGAAATACTGCAAAAGCTGCTACAAGGACTGATAATCTCCCTCCAGAGTTTAGGTGATGCAGTCTCTGCTATCCCTGGACTCCAATACACCAGGCGCCTTAGGGGGATTACACCCTCCAAGAGGTCATGTGGCCATTTGCTGCAACCACAACCTGGCCAATGGAGACATTTTATCAACCATCCAGAGGGGCACCCCTAACCCATGGCCCATGGTTTCTGGCAAGAAGTAGCCCACGGGCCCCTCTGACATTTCAGGAGAAATCAAGAAGTCGGGGCTCAGGTATCAGAGCAGAAGAGTGTGGCTTTGCCCTCAGCATGGGCTCCAGGGCTGTTGCTGCTTATGTAGCAGCTCTAAGCACCGCTGCTCTGAGGGCACTCAGACTACACGGGATGAGATCTTTGTTGCTACAGCCTCCAATTTCAATAACTTTGCCATTGGTTTCAATAAAGCAGATCTAGCCCTTAAACCATCTCCAATGTCTGGTTCTTGTAGCTAGATGAGTAATGAACAAATATAAATCACAAGGAATTTATCTGATGATGGCAAGGAGAAAAAGAGATGAATAATTTATTTGATAGATATTATTCATCCATCCACAGAGCCAGCCAAGTAATGAAAACATTTATTCACAAATCACTTTGTTGACAGTCAAAAAAGTTTGTAGAATAAATTATTCATAAATATGATTTGACTCCCTAAAAACCAAAAATAGATAGCTGACCTTGGAGAGGGAGTGGGGGAAGAAGCATTATTACTGCACCTACCTTGAGCTTACCATCACTGTGATAAGTTTGGACTACGGAGGATCAGACCTTTGCTTACCCGACAACGGTTGCATGGCACATGGCCATACTTGGAGGCCCAGTCTGAGCCTAGACTCCCAAAATACACCTATTGAGACTGTGCGTGAGGCACTTTGTTGCTTGGCACCGTAACTGAGACTCTCCAGCTCTGCACTCCAGGATAAAAGCCTCCCAAGTGGCCCAGTGTTACTCTCCTGTCTGTGGACACCATCACTCCCCGCTGCTCCAGTGGGGTTCCCAGCTCATCCCAAATAAAAGGGTCAGCAAAACATGGCACATCATTTTCTAATGAATGCAAAAAGACATCTCTTCCCGCCAGCTCTGCTCTTTTCCAAAGAGTATGGGAGCATCCATTCCTCTTAAATAACCTGCTAGAAAGACCTGAAAATAACATTTTTGGTGTCTGATGACATCCAGCTGCCTTTTCAAGTCTTTTGCACAGTTTATTTCATGATCAGAACTACTTCCTCAGTCCTGTCTTTGCAACTTTTAGGTTGATGGAACAAGCCAAATGAGTCTCTATTCCTTCTAAACAGCATGAACAATTTTCAAGCAAGGTTATAGCTGCCACAGATGAAAATATGATATTTATGTCTCTCGATTCCAGTCACTACTTCATGGAGCCCAGCTCCTCCAAGGGGACTTCATGTAGATTTGTAAGCCTCTAAGTGTGGGGTTTTGCATTTGGATCCTCTATTTAGCTGGAAGATATTTAAAATTACATGAAGATGGACTGCTCCCTATTGACCATCCATCTACTGAGACACAGAAATACACGTTATTTCAACATGACTACAGAATAAATTGCCATCTGCTTTCAAGTAGCAGAACAGGAACAATTTCTGTGGCCAGACCTGTGGAGCTAGTGAACCAGAAAAGTTGTCACGGTCAATTCATCGCAAAGAAGAATCAAAATCATGATTGCTTCTCTGAAACAGATGCAAAATATCCATTCCCCTTTGGTGAATAAAACTGGGCTAATACTCAGGCTAAGCCAGGCTGCTTATGAGATTTTCAGCGCTTCTGGGGAACTACAGTGAGAACAGCTATGAGCGTACACCATTTGCAAGGTAGTCTCTCTTCCCAGTTGATACAGTTAGTGCAGAGGACACAGAAATGAGAATTAAAGTAGAAGTCCACACAGGCTGAACAGATGGGTACCATTTCTTTGCAGCAAAGACCCCAAAGTAGATCTACATTTTGGGGCAAAAAAGGGCAGAGGGAAGCAGAGCAGTCAGGGATAACTTGTGACACAGGGCTGAAATCAGCCTCACAGACCTCTCTCCCAGCAAAGATTTCACCAGCTGACACGTTCCCATGAAAGCTTTCAGCAGCTCACATCAGCAGCCACAAGTTCAGCAAGGTTTTCATGCAAAAAGTAACAAACAGTTGGAAATTCCTAACAGCAGAGCCTTACCTGGAAGTAGAGCCCAGGCTGAGACTCCACAGTGAGGGCCACAAGCACAGCAGAGCAGCTAAGCTTAGAGTATCAGCACAAGGGCCCTTCCCCACAAGCAATAACAACCAGATGGAACTTGCTAGTAGCCCCATCTTCATCATCTTCCCAGTTCAAGAGAAAGCAGTCTTTTTTTTTTGGAGTCACATTTAGGGCTCTAGTCCCATTTATAAACAGGCTTTTAAATAAAATCTTTCTTTTCTTAAATAAACTCAAAAATCACTGAAAACAGGGATTTTGCTGAAGAGCTAAAACCTTCAGAGATAGCAAAAAGCTCCACCAGAACCACTCCTCTAGCATGCTTTCTTTCCCTCCCTCTTAATAACTGGACCCAGTGCTTCCTATTGGTTTCCACTTAACCTTCACAGGTGTCTACCAGAAGAATTAAGAATTTAGGCCACCTGAACCTGGGAGCAAGTTTCTTTTAAAGAAATGGTGAAATCTCCACTCTCATACAAATTCCCCCAGATTCATTTTTTTACTGTTTTTTTCCCCCACTTCTGATAGGTATTTCCACCTTTCTGATAATTGAAATGAGTTCCCCTCCATTCTCCTTTTTATCTGCAAGCTGCAACCCTCTCCAGCAACTGTGATTCCCACTATTCCTGATTGCTGGGGCAGGACAGCTGTACCCTTCACACAGCCTCAGTGCTAGTGCAGCCAGGGCAGCAGACCAAGACACCACCAAGAGTGCATCTGCCTGCAGAGCCCAGGCTGACCTCCCAGCTGGAGCAACATGGGAGCCATGCATCAGCTGGAGCAAGGGACCCAGCCTCTCTCCCAACCCTGCGGCTGCCCAGGAAGGGCTGGGTACCCCTAGTGAGTCTAGGAAAGGGTACCTGCCACAGTGTTAAATCAGTAGGTCCTTTGATGACTTTCTTGCTAAAATTGGAGGCTGCTGCTGTCACCTGGACATACAGAGCTGGAGCCAGCATTTCCGACACCACATCTGGGGGACTGTCATCCCTGAGGCCAGCTGCAAGGAATATCTACCACCACCTTGCTGTCCAGAGACTGAAGAGAAGGGTACATGCCTGCTTCTCACATGGGGCTGTTGGAAGAGACAGGCAGATTGGTTGCTGGTAGAGTAAAGAAGGGGAACTGGCATTTTAGATAGCATATCTGACCCAGAAAATAGTCCTTGACTCATCCAGCAATTTTTCACTGAGGCAGTGAGATAAGAGCATTTAATTGAGTAGGCGGACAGCAGGTGCTCCTGGCCTGGCCTGGCCTCACCTGCTAAGTGCAAAGAGTTAACATTGACCTTGTTTGAGCCCCAGCTGGCAAAGTGAGAATGGTGGTACTTTCCCAGTAAAAAAGGCTGAGAGGCCAGATAAATCTGGGCAAGACAAATGCCTTCACATCCTCAAGCAACTCTTGCTGAAGTGAAAAAAATTGGTGCCTCACAGCACCTGCAAACTGATTTTTCTCAACTCAGACATTTTGGAGGTCTTTCTTTAAGGTTATCCTGTTCCACTCCGGGAAAAAAAAGGAGGTCTCCAGAGATGCACAGCCCAAGTAGCTGGGATTTCTGAGCACCCTCTTAGGACCCAAATTCATGGCCTTGTGAGTGTAGAAGTTCAACCTGGAGTCCTTGTACTCTGGCACCCTGGTGACAGTCACTCTGGAGGGTAATGGTTCTCTTCTCAGATCAGAAGCCCCATCCCAAGCCCAAGAAACCTTCCTGACAACATTTTTTGGTCGAAAATCAACAATATTCATACAAACAAAAAGGCAGGTTTCAATAAATCAGTGTTGGATATAAGCTAAACCTCTCCTGACCATCACTGCCAGCAGTGTCACTGTCCCCCACATGCTCAGGAGCAGCCCCAGGCACCTGAACTCCCAGTGTGTCTTTAGGATAACATTGGGATCACAAGGAGAGCAGAGCTCCAACCCTTCCCTCTGCTACAAGATGCGATGGCCTTCAGCACTTGCTCCCAGCCTGAAGTACTTCCTCAAAGCAGGAGTTATTAGTGAGCAGTTACCCTACAGTGTCTGAAATAGGGCTTCTAAGAGGGTTCCTGGTGCTGCCCATCCTAGTGAGGGAGACTGAGGAAAGGATCAAGTAGACAGATAAACCGATTTGCATTACAGCCTGTGGGTGAGCACCAACACCCCCCACAAACCGTGCGCTGGGCAGTTTGGGAGAACGCTCTTGGCATGTGGGCATTTCTGGATTGTGCACCGAGAACTGTTCATGCGTGCAAGGAGCAAAACTGGAGAGCAGGCATCAGATGTGGTCAGCCTAACGCATCCTGGGGGCTTTGCTGGGATGAGTGAGGTGCCCACAGATGTCTTCAGTTCAGGTCACCCTAATCAGCTCCCTGTGTCCAGCCATCCTCCTCTGATGGGTTATGGATCCAGAGCAGCTGGGCCGCCACTGGGCAGCTGGCTATCCTGTAGCTCCATCTAGTGCACTGCAGCTGCGGACAGACAGCACAGGGATTTTATCCCCCTCTCCATGTTTCTGAAAGCCCTGGCTCCTGGAATCCCGGGATTATCAGAGACTCTTGCACTCCTGTTTTTAAAATTGGTACATTTTCAGCCATTGTTACTGCAGAGAACACCTAAAAAATGCAATTCAGGTGCACCTGGAACCAGCAAGAAAGTAAAAGGACAATGAGTCTCTGTTTATTTTTTTAATCCTGTCCCAAATAAAATAAACCTGATGATTCTTTGGGAATTGGGCTCCCATTTGCAAATACTTGGGTTTGGCAGCCCTGTGAAAGCCTGCACTGCTCACCAGCGCTCTAGCCTCTGCCCTCACCCTGAGGGCACCCAGCACAACGGGCCATCACGAAGTCCAGAGCAGCATCAGACATCAGGGTACGACTGCCTGAAACACAAGCCTGATTTTTCAGAAGGACCCAGGTTTTGGGGTCTCAGCACCTGCCTGCTTGTCACGTCTTCAAAAGCATCCAGCAGGCTTGAGGTGCAAAGGATGCTAGGAAGCCTGGCCCCCCTTAACCAACCTCTTGGTGTGAGCTTCAGTAAACAGGGAGCCTGCAACAGGGGTACGACAGAGCTGTGAGCCCCTGCTTCTGTTTTATCCATAAATACCCACCCAAAAAACCTCAAACATTTTGGAAAAAGATCAGCATTTGTTTCAGAAGCAATGAGGGAATGAAGGAAAAAGCAGGATGAGATCCCTCTCACTGCTTTTGACCAAAATGCAATCTTTACTTTGCACAGAGACCATGTATTTCTCTCCTCAGTTCTACATGCCAACCCATTTTCAAAAGACCCTCTCCTTTCCTTGCTAATCCCACTGCAGCTAGCTACGGATACCATCCGCTCTTCCTCCTCATGCACTGCCGCTCCTCAGGGAAGCTAAATAGAAAAATAAGACTGCCTCCCACTTTGTGCATGATACTAAATTTTTAGCCATGCCCAATAATCAAAGCATTTCAAAAGCAAATACATCTGTGTCTGTTCAGCCATTTCCTCCAGCCAAAAAAGCAAGAATCTAATTGTCTAGCTGTGCTGAGGAACGACTTGTTTATTTGTCACCTGCTTTAATGTCAGTTCACAGGAAGGTTACAGAGCTCTGCAGTTCTTTGGCACAGATGGGTTTGGGCTCTCCCCTGTGCTGAAAGTGAAGGGAACTTTAAATGAAGGGAACACGTATAAATACTTAAAGAAAGACATGAATGATTAACAGAAATAATTGTTTTTATTTTTTCATGACAATTTCCGAGATGCATTATAGAAGGCTACAAATGATTTCCAGCTATTAGCAGATGAGGCCTCGGCATTAAGTGAAGGTCACAAAATGATTTATACAGCATGCCACAGCTCATTTGATCAATCTTTTATTAAATACCTCTGCAGTGCTTTGGACTGCTAACTCCTCATCGAACACTTGTGCTTCACGCAGCTTACAACTGTTCAGCTTTTTCAAGCTGTCTGCTTCAGTCTTACAGCCCGAACCACCGCACGGAGGATAAAGAGAGGGAAACGGCTATAAAGAAAAAACTCGCAAAGTCCCAAACCCAAGGCCAATGCCTCGGAGCTGGCCTTTAGAGCAGCCCCAAGGCTGCTCTAGCTGGATGCCACCCAGAGGCTCCGCAGCGCCAGTGAGGAGGGATCAGCGTCCCCCACGGGTGGCTTCTCCCACCCCGCGGGAGCCGAGCCGTCCCCCCAGCCCGCTCCCCGCGTCGCCCCTCGGAGCCAACCTGGGGGGTGCAGCGACGAGCCAGCCTGCTCCCGCGCCTCGCCCGCAGCAGGGCGGCTTGCTCGCGCAGGAGCAGGAACGACGCCGCAGAGCTACGCCGAGCTCCGGGGCGGCTCCCTCGGCCAGCATTGCCGCTGGCGTGCCGCCCTGCCGGGAGCCGGGAGCCGCGTGCCCGAGACGCTGCAGGGTCGATCTGCAGCGTAACTGGGGGAGACACAACGCGCGGCCGACGTGCACTTTGCCACAGTGCCAAAACGCCAGCAGAGTGGCAGTGGGCAGCAGTTACGCCGCTGCTGCGCACAGCTCCTCCGCGCCGAGTCCAAATTCCCACCGCAGCCACTGGACCAAAACTGGGGAAGGCCCCGTGAAATGCCCTCACCGAGGAGGAAGGGATTTTTCCTCGGATGGATGCGAGCGGCACAGACGAGGCTGGCTCCCATCCACGGTCTGTGCTGAGCCATTTGGAAATACGAACCGGGTTTTGCTAAGGAGGGACAGCTTTGGGGGCAAGGGGGTCGAAACAGGGTTTTTACAGGGATATTTCCCTATTATTACCAGGGAAATTCAGCACTGCTGGGCCAGAGAGTTCAACCCCCCCTTCAAAAATAGATCAAAGAGCAAATGCATTTTTCCTTGGAAGAATGCAATCCCTCGGCACCCTCTAGCTCAGCCCACACGCTGCCCCACAGCCGCTGCCCGCCGCGGTGCCCTGCTCCTGCCACCCGCTCGCAGGCCTCCGCCAGCATCGCCACGCCGCCTTCGCCCAGCTCCTGCCCGGGGCCGGCTCCTCTTCGGGCCCAGCAAGCAGATCCTGGGAGCTCGAGAGGGGAAGCCAGTGCCTGTCGTCTTCCAGGAGACCCAGCAGGACCTCGAGCTGCTGTTTTATTTTGGCCCTGAGTTTTTCATGCCTTAAAACAGCTCTTAAAACAACTCCTGTAGACGCTTTTATTCTGAATATGTTCCGACTTAAACGCGTCTGATTCATCTCCCTGCTGTAAATGACACTTTTACAACACAGTGTGAGCGGTCTAAGTAAAGTGGAATTGTTTTCTCCTTGCTATCACAATCAAGTTGTTTGGTATAAAATGTGGCTTAAAAGTGAATCCATAATGTCCCCGGCAATGCAAAGAAACTTTTATTACCAGTAGTAAAATGTAGGTAGTAACTCTGTGGGTTTTTCTGCACTGAAACTGTAATTAATGTGGATCCTGCCTACTAAGTGTAGGGGAAAATACAGTCTTCACAGCAGTTAAAATGCCTCTCATTAGCACTGAAGCTACTGTATTGCCAAAATGCGTTATGTTCAGCGAGAAAGAGCTGTGCAATTGAATTCCCACCAAAGCCCAGTTCATCTGCGCTGGATGACACTGCGCTCGTAGCGGAGCTCCTTTCGGCGGCAGGTGGCAACGGGGATTAATGAGACGACCACCTTGGTGTGCGAGCGAGCGAGCGAGCGCGCAGGCGGGCGCCGGAGCCGTAGGGCCGAGGGGCTGCGGCGAGCAGCAGCGTGCCCGGACCTCTGGCGGGGCCGGGAGCCACGGGCAGCGGTGCCGGAAACGAGCCGACGGGTCGAGTGAGCAGAGCCGAGCCGAGCTGAGCCCTGCCGGGCGCTTTCGCGCCCCAAGTGCCGCCGGTGCCGCGAGCTGAGACGTCCCAGGCCGCGCCGACGCGTCCCCCTGCCGCCCCCCGTCCCGCGGACGGCTCCTCTTCGGGGGTGCGCAGAGGGCCCTGGGGACGCACCCAAAGCTGTCGCGCAGCCTCTGACCTGTCAGCAGGATGCGTTGGGCACTTCTGGGTTTCGTTGACACAGCAAAGCCTGGTAAAAAATTGACAACAATTGAAATGAAGGCACCATTTAACTGCATAAATACTTCAGTAATAATTAATAAATGATTAATGCAATTGCTTTTTAATAATTCCGGGCTGGATTGCTGCAAGTGGCAGGGATCTATATAAATCATTTTGTGTACAGCATCTAACAAGCGCTCTGCAAGCAATGCAAATACACACGCTAATAAATTCTACCAGGCCGTACACGCAGGGCTCTTCACCTCATTCAAGAATAACTCATTGATCCTGCAGTCTTTTAATGGGTATATTATTATTAATTTTAAAAGATGCATTAAAAGCTTCCAAAGACACTAAAACGTGAGGCAGAGGCTGAGAGCAGACGGGAGCATCACAGACGGCACAGGTGCAAGAGGGGACGTTTTAGAAACCCTGAGTGCAACCATCTCTGCTTCCACGCACCAGTCCTTCAGCTGAACCAGGCGAGATCAGAGCCAATCTGATCTCTTTGCTATTGCATCTCCCGTCCAAGAGTCCAGGCGCTGGGGTGGCGTACGGGCAGCAAGAGCTGATTAAAGTATCACTGTTTATAGCGCTGCCATCTATTTTCCCTTTTTTTGCATTCATATGAATACCAAGGACACCGTACGTGGATCTCGTGGATCTCGCGCATCTCACCAGCGCCACAGCTGAAGCGGGTGACAACCTGCCAGCGAGAGCAGCCCGGCAGGGCCGGGGCAGAGGCGTTTCGGGGCCGGGGGCACCAAGGGAGCCTCCGCCGCTGCTCACCTGCCTGTCGTGGGGCTGCAGCGGTTTGGTCCGGGGACGCTCTTGCTCCACGCTTGCCCAGGCTTGCCCAAAGCTCGCACGGTCCCTGCAGCATGAACAAGAGCCAGGATCCGTCCCTCGGGCCAGGGAGCAGCGCAGGGGCGGCGGGTCCCTCCCGGCACATCTCATGCCCTGCAAGAGGGAAGCACCGTGCCGATGTCCCTGGAGCTGCCCCACACCCCGGGAGGGATTTGCCACCTCTGCCGGGAGGCACAAGGGGCGGCCGAGCACCGGCACGCTCAGGCTCCCCGGACAAGGGCAGCGCCGCCCCAGCCGTCCTGGGCTCTCACTCCGCTGGCCGCTGCCTCACCCCGCTCCAACACGGGGTCGATGCGTGTCCCAGGAAGCCAGGCACATCCCATTATTTCTAATATTCAAATCCCATTATTCAGCTCTAACGAGAAAATAATTTTAATTAAGGGAATTAAAAATTTATTTGCATTTGAATTTTAAGTATGTGTTAATTTGAAGGCACTGAAAGGAGCCCTCTGGCAGTGTCAGCATTCATTTGTCTCAGCGCGGAGCAGCGGACGGGATCAGGAAAGGTGGAGGATGGGAAGAGATGGTGCCACGGCCTGGGTGCAGGCAATGCCATGCTAAGTCCGTGCTGGTAGATACTCACCCATTAAACCCACCTTGCTAACTAACTGGTGTGTTACAGGGGAAGGCAGCCTGTTTTCTGCCTGGCTGGAGACGACCAGCTGAGGGATCTACCCGATGGAGAGACCAGGCCCAGGAGAGCAACAGCTGAGCAGCAGATAGAAAGCAAACGCTGGGAGAACAAGGATCCAGAGCTAAGGGCCAGTGCTGCAGAGGGGGAGTCTGGAGGTGGGAGGAGAGGAGCTAGCTGGGGCAGGGAGAGGGAACTCTGGGAGCAAAGAGATGCTTTTTTCACTCCTTTCCTCCCCCTCCAGCCTGGTTCCCCTCCATCACCACCAGCTGAATCGCACCCAAGGCTGTCCACAGCTCTGAGACCCGACAACAGGAGGCAGCTTTCCCAAGGTGAGAAAGTGGTCCCCACAATCTTGGTGACCAACGCAGCATCAATGTATCAAGCACTTTCAACCAGCTCGTCTCCCTCCAGCTCCTGCTCTAACCCAGTTAGTCCATTAGACACATACCACTCACACGGTTAACTTTGATGGACAGCCAGCTATCAGGATTTCCCAGCACGTAAATGCTAACGAGCAACGTGCAAAGTAAACACCCAGCTAATGAGGATCTGCTGTTTTTTGCTCTTTTGCATTAGATGGGAAGGGCAGCAAAAAGGGGCACTGGAAAATCTAACTAGAAGAGCAGAGCCCTGAAATCATGAGGGGAGCGATGAGCAGGTTTCCAAGCGGTCGAAGCCTTTGCTCACAGTCTGAGAGGCTGCAAGCTTGGGGCCAGCCAGCCCTGGAGGACTGAGGACAGCCTGGAGACACCAGGTCCTGGTCCCGCTCTCTGCCCTCTGCAGCTACTCCTCTCAGGCACCACAGGACACTCCATCACCAGCTTCCCATGGCTTCGAGAGGCGCCGCCAAAAAGAGGGCAGCTCAGCTGAACAACAGTGCCAAGGTGAGAGGGCTTCTGGCCGAAAAGAAGGGGACGCTTCTCATTTCGTCCCCTTGCAACAGAGACAGCCCAGAGGACGATACAATGTAAGGTTCGGTTTTAATGCATCTGAATAATGGGCCTGTTGAAAACACCAGCTAATTAGTTAAGTGATACCCAGTGTTATTAATTCTGCAGCTCTGCCATCATCAATGTATTTGTAATAATAGTATTTCCTCTGCAATGGCATTAATCATCATGGATTTATTAAGAAGTTAAGGAGGAAGGGTATTTTCTCCCTCGGGAACACTATTTGACAGCAGCTCTACTTACCGTGCAGATTTTTGTTGTTTTAATTCTTAATGTCTTGCTCATTAATCTGCTTTTTAACATCCCTTTGCAAATTTCCTTTTGTGAGTGGAAAACACAAGGTAATGAATACATTCGCTCCTGCTAAGTGGATTCAGACAAGCTAGGCTCCAGGCAGAGCAACCCTGGTTCCTCTGACTAGGACCTGCCTCCAGGCAGCTGGGCCTGACCTTCACCTTGCACTTTTCCAATAGGCAAACGTTACCCAGGTCAGGGAGTGGGTGGAGGATGGTGTTTCCAGAGGAAGATGTTTCCAGAAGCTGCTTCCTCTGGAAATGGTCGGAAGGGTTTGGCAATGCCACGTTGCTGCAGGAAGTGCTCTTACCTCTGCCAGGAACATCTTTGCAGACAGGGCCATGTCTACATGCAGAAAACCACGCTGAGTCCTTCTGGTGGTCCGACACACCCACCAGAGTTTTCCCCCGGCGTGTGAGGGCAGAAGCACAAGGTCCTGCCCTGCCCCGCTCGTTGCAGCAGGATCCACTGCTCTGTTGAGTTTGCTCATCCTCAGCTGCATGCTCAAAAACCTCTTTTCGCTTTTCCAGGGGAGCAAGTAACAGTCACAGTCTCATTCCCTTCCTGACGTTCATACCAAACGTGGCAAGGTTTCACCGAAACTTGGTTTCCCAAGACCGCTTCTCCTGGAATCAGGCCTCTGGTTCAGCACGTTTGCACCAGACTGAACTGCCAATGGGTGGCAGCTTGTTTGAACTGGGGAACCAAAAACAGCCAAGCGAGACACTCGCCAGGGACCCTGAGCTCAGCTTGCAAATACCCAGGCAAGGGAGGAGAGCGCAGCTGTGCTGGCGTGGGAGCTCCCGCGTGTCAACACGCAGCACCTGGGCTGGGGCAATGTGCCCGTATGAAATCTGGGCAGCTCGGCTGCGCTGTCCTCGTTATCACCTGTCCGGTGAATCAGTGCATTAAGCTCTCACCAGCAGCTCCTTTCAGAGAACAATTAAAGCCTGATTTACCAGGGGAAACCTAAAGCGATTTAGCTCAGGATTTTACCAAGAGGTCAGCTCTCCTTGATTAGTTTATGGCTGTGCATAAAGACAAATGAGAATTTTTAATGCGGCCTGCATTAAACTTATTTTATGACTAGCACAGGAATGCAGCAACACCATGGAGGAGCCTCCGGCTGGAAAATGAGCAGGGGGCAAGAAACGCACTGTGCAAAGAGGGAGCACCAAGTCCCTGCAGCATCTAGGGCAGCAGGCCCTCGGCTGCCCCGCTGCCGGCCCCTTGCCCGCCGTGGAGTGCTCCCAGGTGGTATTTGCCTGCAAACCTGCCCTTCCGAATCAGTCGAGCTCCCCAGCTAGCAGGGGTCTCACCCAGGCTAGCAAGCCTGCAAAATGACAGCCCCCGGCTGGGCCACGGCCTCTCGGAGCAACGCGGGCACCGCCGCTCCCTGCCCGGGGGCACGGATGGGGGCTGCTCCCTGTGGGCAACTGATAAGAACATGGATTTATTTTCCCTGTCATTAGCTCCTCGCAAAGTGCTGCTTCGCGGTTCTCTGCGGGACTCGAGAATGCCTGGTTTGGTTTTGAAGCTCCAAGTTCCCAGTATGTAAATAAATGCACTTTTTTTTTTTTTGGTGCCCCTTTAATTTGTGGCAGTGGCTTTTCAATACCGAAGAAAGCTGGAAAGTCACCTCTTGTGAACGGGACAAACTCTAAGAGACTCTGCATAGGGTCTCCGAGGGGATGCATGGAGGACACGGCCGTCAGGCTCAGCTCTGCGGAGTTTCTCCTCCACCTTGGCGATTTCATGCGTTGCTGACCTGAAAAGATGCCCGAGCTCCTGCCTAGGGCTCAGAGCTTTTCAAAGCCATGAGCCTCTTTTTCCTCTCTCTCCATGTTTGCCGTGTTTCGGTTCTAATTTGTTAAGCATGAGTTGCAGCCTGGGTAATTACATTTGTCTTAATTAGTATGCATTACCACGCACCGCCGCACTGAAGAGAATTTTCTTCTGTGGGCAGCTCCTCACCACGTGTATAATACCACATTTCCATAACTGGGAGCCCAAGGTGTTGAAAGAGTATAACCCATCTCAACTGGGCTGCTTGCAATGAGCTGATTAAATACGGAGACTTTTTTGCACCTGTACCATAAATAAGTTATAAAGTCAGTGCAAGGCAGGATTTCATTATTGTTATTTTCTGCTGGGTTTTTTGGACCTGACCAGTGCCCAGGGTGGGATTGCCAGCAATGGGGCTGATTCCCATTGCTCCTCGCCTTTGCTGGATTGGTTTTAGCTTCTGGATGGTGGTCGGCCGAGCGCCGGAGCAGGTCGGAGCGCGTGGCCCGGGGCGGGCATCAGGGCTGCCCTAAGTGATGGCAGACGAAAGGGCAGCAAGCGAGTCTTTCTGGCACTGCAAACCCATGACCAAGGCAGGTCCGGGGCCGCTGGAGGAGCTGGGCATCGGGTTGTTGGGTTTGGGGGATACCTTTTTTCCCAGGGTTGCTTTACCTGTGGATTAATCCCTGTTGCTTCACTGTTCACCATCCCTCGCGCTGGCGCCCAAGGGGATGGGGACAGCCACCCGTCGCATGGAGGGGACGGGCGGGAGATCGGGGCGGGAGCAGGGAGAACGGGGTGAGTGGAGACGGCCAGGCTGAGCGGCACACGGTCGCGTGCGGGGACGGCACGCCGCCGCCAGCCCCGACGCAGCCCCGTGCGGCACGGCCTCTGCATCCCCGCGACGCTTGGCTGAGCACGAGCCAGACCCGTTCCCGGCCCCGGGACCGCTCTGTGCTGGAGCTGTAAAACAGGGACACTTGAAACGGGGATCCCCCACAGGGCCTGGTCAAGCACTTTCAGCGCTGAGGCGAAATTGCTCCACACCTGCAGTTACAGGTAGCCCTCGTGAGTTAATCACGGTAAATCGTGACCCTCCGCTGCTCCTTCTCCCACGACACTGGAGGGCAAAATCAGTTGACCGACGGCCACCCTTCTTCTAACAGGGGAGATACAGGCGCAAGCAAACACCATGGTTGGGCTGCTTGTTCGGTCTCAGAAGAATAAACGTGCTCAAGCCAGGAGTAGCCCTTAGCTCCTGGCCAAGCTGTTATATCACAGCCACCAGTGTCATGAGCTGGAAAATTCTCTGCAACAGACTTACTAATGTACAAGTCTTCCCAGCGTCACCTTGGCGTGGCAGGCTGGCAGAAGGGAGACTTTAAATTAAGGTGAGGCTTTCAAGGGCGACTTTAAAGACAAGGTTTCCAGCGGGAGGTGAAGCCCTCGCTGTATCCAGCTGACAGGGTAACCTGCTTTCTTCTCACTCTCCCCACTCCGAGAGCCACCCCAGGTTCTGTTTTCGAGGCTCTGCAGAGCCTAGGGGTGGTGCAAGGGGAGTGTGAAGTGTGGGATAAGATAGTTAAATGAGCAGAGATCAGGAAGATTAGCAATAATGCCAAGCATTTCAACAAGCAATGCAGTGGAACTTTTAAAAGATTAAATTATGTTAAGTGTTTTAATATATGCACCGTAGATAAGCGATGAGAGAAGCAATCCGTCTTAATCAGAGAGATAGGACTCAAAGCTGAGAAGAGCAACGCAAGGGTGGGAATTGCTTGCCGCTGGCTCTCTCCAAGGGCCTGATTCAGATCACGGCTCCCTGACTTTCCCTGACACAGCCATGCCGTCCACCTGGATCGGCCGGCTCCGCGCGGCGAGAGGCACCCCGCTGCGGGCGGGGGGTCAGCGCCTCGTGTTGCTCCGGCCGCATGTCACCACGTCCTGCCGAGCAGCAGGGCACGGCGTTTGCATTGCCGTGAAGTCGGCAACAGGATCCCTCCTCCTGTTAGGAAACGAACGCTGCAGCCAGGTCAACCCATTCGGGCCAGGGCGCCGCAGTCCCTCCCGAATCGCGGCTGCCCCCCTGCCGACCAGCTCCGCGCCGCAACCGCTGAGCCGGGGTCTCCTCCTGCTGCCTCCTCCGTGTGCTGTGCAAGCCCCAGACGCACAGTCGCCAGCGTTCGCGCTGACCGAGCGGGCGGCCGGCCCGCGAACGGAGACCCGGCGGCGCAGAGAGGGCTGGGGGTGCAGGCAGGGGCACAGGGCGCTCGGGCTGGTGCATTCAGGCCACAGGCGCTGTGACCTGGATGGAAAAAAATATTTGGGGTTGGACCGCATATTCTATTTACGGCAAAAATGAGCCACTTTAGCGTTATTTGGAACATTTTTAGCACTTTTAAAGTATAAAATTAGAAAACTTTTCTACAAACAAAATTGTCATGTCGGGTGACGAACTGAAGTTAAACGCTTCAACCTGTAGGAATCTGGCTTCCCCTTGCTCCTCCCTGTCAAATATACTATTTTTCAAAAGCGCACCATAAGAAGACAAACCGGCAAAAGGTTTCAGTGCCGCTGAATGTGCTGCACGCCAAGGAGGGGGAGTTTGGAGGGCAGGGTGTCCCCCGCTGGGCTCTGCCTGCGGCCGCTGAGGCAACTCCCCGGCGTGCGGGTGCCGTCAGCCCTCCGCTCCGGCGCCGCTCCGGCAGCGAGGAACGCCGGCAGCCGTGGGACGGGCAATGCCCGCGGGGCGCGCGAACGCTCGCCCGTGTCGCGGCGGTGGGGCGGCGGCGGTGGGGCGGCGGCGGCACCGCAGCAGCCGCCCCGGGAGAGGAGGGTCCCGCTGGGCCCCACCGCGGGCCAAGCTTTGCCGTGGGGTCCGGGGGAGCCCGGCTTTGCTGCGGCCCCCGGGGGAGCCCACGGTCCCTAGGGGCAGAGCTCTCCCGTTCAAGTGCTGCGATTTCACCTCCGGCATTCGCGCGCCGGCCCGGCGCTCCCCGAGCCGGGTGCAGCCGTCAGAGCGCAGAGCCACCTCCAAAACGGGCTGGACGGGACCCAGCCGCTCCGGGCACCCCTCGCGCTCGAGGGACAAGCACCGCAGTCCGAACGCCGTCTGGTGAGGAACGTCGCCAAAGCGGCCATCGGCTCCGTGCAAACGCTGTGGGACCTCTGCACCCTGCGCCAGCCCAGCACCGAGCCGAGCCCGGCAGCACCGGCTGCGTCCAGCACCTCGAAAACACTGAGACGCCCCAACCCCCTTGACGATGCGGGCAAAGGCCCGTCTCCCCGCGGAGGCGCGCGGCAGGCCTGCCGTGCACCCGGCGCACCGCTCCGTCCCTTCGCAGCTGGCACCCACCAGAGGAAGCGGCGTCAGACGAGGCTGCCGGTACGTCTTTTCGACCCTTTTTCTTCTCTTTTCTTTTGCAGCGGGGTGGGCCAGCGACGCTTTCAAAGGAGCCAGAGCCCTGCGGGTTCATTTCCAGCCTCCGCGGCTCAGTCCCGCGCTGCTCCGTCACCCGCCTCTCCAACAGCGCGGAAAGGGCCGGGCGAACCCCGAAAGCAGCTGACCGCCACGCTACGAAATGCCCGGGCGCCCGGCGGGGCGCAGGCCGAGGGCAGAGGTCCTGCGCTGGGGCACCCCCGAGCTCGGGGACACGCCGTGGGACCCCCGTCCCCGGGGCCAGGGCCACTCTCCCCCGCGCCAAGCCGGCCCCAGAGGGCTGCCAGCAGGGGCCGCGGGCAGCACGTGCGAACCGCAGCTTTAAACGTAAACGTGCCTTTCCTAAAATGAGAACCTTGCTCAAACCACCTGCAGCTCTTCTGCCCAGCTTTAATCTGCTGGTGGGAAGGGGGCTCCTGCCTGCCCCGGGCGGTGGACGGAGCCGGGAGAGCCGCCCTGCACAGCGGCCGGGATGCCGGGATGCCGATGCTGGACATGTGCCCAGGGGCCCCTCGGGGCTGGGGGCCGGGTGCTGCGGTGCCCCGCTCCCGGGGCGGCTCGTGCCGGGACGGCCACGCTGCTGCGCACAGTGCTGTCGTGAGCGTGCCGATGTGCGCCAGTGCTCAGCAGAGCCGCCGCTGCCCCCTCGGCCTCCGAACGCTGCCCTGAGACCAAACCCTCCATCCCAGAAACGACCCGCCAGCTGAGCTGAAAAATCAAACGCCAACGTGGTGGCCCCGGGCCACCGGCAGCCCCGAGGCAGCAGGGCTCTCCCGGTGCGGCGACGGCTCCGTTCCTCCCCAGCAGACGCTGCTGCAGCCCGGCGTCCCTGTCCACAGGCCCCGGACGCGCTCCGGCCCGCAGGCCCGCAAAAGCCCCCGCCTGCGCCCAGCCGCTGGCCCCGGGCACCCGCTTCGCCCCCAGCAGCGGCGCGGACCTGCCGCTCCGAAGGGCATCTTCAGCTTTGCTCCGCCTGGGAAAGCCAGGGCCCGGGGCGCTCAGCCCCACGGCTCCCTCCTGCGCCGCCCTTCTTCCCTGCGCACCCCAAACGCAAGCAGCTTTCGTTATTGCAACTGGTTCAAATGTCATCGCTTTGAAATGTCAGGCACCTTGTTTGCGGCTGACATTTCCAAAGCGGCTGGCGCAGCTGCGCGGCGGGTGCCCCGGCGCTGCGCTTGCTGCCCCCGCGTCCCCGCGGGCCGGGGCTCCTTCCGTAACTCGCGGCTTCGCGCACCTGCTCCTCCCGCCAGAGCCGGGGCTGCAAATGCTTCCTGTTCTCCCAGGCTTTCGCACCTCATTGGAGATGAAAGAGGCCCTTGTTATCCGGGATGCAAAGGATCCCAGAGCACGGCTCACCCTAATGCTCTTGTTTTCAGCCGTGAGCGCTGCAGTGGTTTGCGCTGCACAAAAACCACCAGTTTGGAGCGCCGGTCTCACCGCAAACCCCAGGCTGCTGCCTCGGAGCTGCTCTCCTCCGCGGGCTCCTGCCGCCGCGCTGCGGGCTGCCACGGTGGCGTGCCCAGCCGGCCCGGCCCGGCCCCTGCCCAAGGCGGCAGCGCAGGTTCGGCTTCCCGAGGGCCCAAGTCTCTGCAGTTCGCGCCGACGAGGCTTGGAGCTGGGGGTTCGGCCAGAGCAGCCCGAGATGCTCCTCCCCGGATGCTTGAAAGCGAGTCGTGCGCCGGGAGCGGGCGCTTTCCGCCGCAGCCTGCGGAGAGCTTCCCGCCTCCCTCCCCGGCAGCTCCCGCGCCCCTGCCCCAGCCCGGGGGAACCGGCCCCCGAGGCCGCATCCTGCTCTGCTCCCCTGGGTACCGCTCCAGCCGCGAGGATGGGCAGGAGCCTCAGGCTGCCGAAACGGGGACTCGGCTGCCAAGAGCGAGCTGTGGGTCTGGAAACGCGCGGGTCGCCCCCACCGCGAGCGGCGCACACCCGCGGCGCCCGGCGTGCCCGCTCCCCCCGTCTGGCGGGCGGGACGCCCGGGGCCCCGGCAGCTCCGCCGTCGCACACTGCCGCTCACCACCTCCAGTGGGGCAGGAGCCGGTCCCAGCCTCCCCGGAGCCTCCACAGCTGGCCAGGGCGGTGGCACCGGCAGCTGCTCGGCTGCCCCGCGGGTGGCCCTGGGGACACGGCGCCCCTCGGAGCCGGGAACACCGGGCGGATGCGTCCCTTGGTGACCCACGGCTCCCCGGAGTAACTTCCCAAGGAAATCGTTAGCTCTCAGAGACTATTCCTCGCCAGCGTCTTCCTCCTGGCCCACCGTGCGGATGGGATCGCCGTCACGCGGAGAATTACTACTCGACAGATGCCGCCGGATAGCACTTTGGCGCAAAACGATGACAACTATCCAAAACATTTTTGTAAATAACTAGCACAAATTAATGCACAAGTCAGATCTAATTATCATAGCAAACCTAGCGCTGACGAGAAAGGAATGGCAGATGGCCAAACCCCACCACGGGCGACGCGTCCTCCCCGTTCGGCAGGCGGCGTGTCAGCGTCTCCTGGTAGGCAGCGCAGGTCGCGCTGGGGAGTTTCGACGCTTGCGCCCCGGCTCGTGCCCGCTGGGGAGGCAGCGCTGAGGTGCCGGCTGAGACGCTTCCCCGGGGGGACGCGGCGGCCCCGGCAGCGCTGCCTTGTGCCGCGCTCGCCCGCTGCGCCTGCCGGGCTGCAAGATGCTGCTGCGTGTGGTTAGAGACCCGGGGACGGGCGCTTGCTGCCGCCACGTCCCGCTTGCAGAGCCCGAGCTCACCGAAACGCCGCGGATGCGCGGCAGGAGGGGACTGGCCGGGCCACTCGCCTTGCACGCGAGGTTGCGGACCCGAAACTCTGCCTCCGCACGCCTGGCGCTGGGAGACCTTCTGCGTCCTCTGGGGCCGGGCCGCCGCCGCCCGCCGGCGCTGACGGCCGCCACCAGCCTGCGCCCGTCCTGCCGCTGCTGTTTCCCCCACAGCGACAGCGCCTGCCGGCGATGAGGCGTAAAGAGAGTCAGCAAGAAAACGCAAGGACCGAGGCAGATACAATATCGTGCGTTTGCTAGCAGGCTGGAGGGGAGGAGGGCGCCGTAAAAGCTGTTATCCAGGTGCAGCAGCCCCGTTTGCACCCACAGCCGCCCCCTCGCTCCCACCTCACGCTCGGCCGCGAGCAGAAGGGCCCGGAGGGGAGCCACGGCCCTGCCGAGATCTGCGTTGTGCCCCGCCAGCCCTCCGGCTGGGGCCCGCGGCTGCTCCAAACTGTGCCTAATTAAAAGCATCATGGAGGCAAAGAGCTTCCTGCTCCCGTTTAGTTTCACATTCACTGTTTAAATCTCTTTGTTTGCATCTGTAATTACTCCACTTACAGCAACGGGCCATAAAGAAACCATATGGCAAATTTCCACTCTCTAATCTTCCATGAGAGGTGAAGGAGAGGAAGGATTGCAGGTACGATTCAGTAATGCTAATACTAGGGACACGGGCGAACCGTGCTGCCCGGCAGGATGCCGACAAGGCGTGAGGCGACCCTGACGCCTGGAGAGGCACCGCGCGTCCCAAGACAGGCAGGGCCTTACTGAGCCCAGGCTGCTCCGGCTGACGCATCTGTCCCGCTGGGCAACGCTGCTGCTCCGTGCCTCAGTTTCCCCATCTATAGAACAGAAATGATTAACTAGCCTCCGCGGCACCACTTCTGTCTATGTGCCTGCTTCTCCCTGTGTCTTTCCCAGCCCCATAACCCAGAAAGGGATGGTGAAACTGCTGGAGGAGCTGCAGGTGTAAAAGGCGCGTGGGGTTGTCACGTGCTCAGTGGGAACCCCCCGTGAAGCCTTCGAACATCCCAGCATCAGTCTTAATGCCTTGGAAAACCTGGCCTCGAGCAATTTTGACTTGCTTTCCTCTAAATAAACTGATCTTTTTCTTATCAGAGATGTGAGAGCCCAGGTCTTGCAGGATATAGACCCTCCAGAAAGGTCACCCCGGCACCAAGAACTGCTCTGTTTCACACCAGCGAACTCACACCCAATAAGTCAAACCAGAGCCCATTGCTGCCTGGTGGCAGCTGGACCTCCTTGGCTGCGTGTTAAAAACCCTCCAAAGCAGGAGACGGTGAAGCCAGATGGATGTTCAACGCACGCCACAGGAGAGCCGAGCCTGGCGTCGGGAAGCCTCCAAGTCACGCTAGCAAGGAAGGATGGGAGAGATGCGCCGTGTCCCGAAAGGCCACCTGGATCTGCCCAGTGCTTAACAACCCTGCCTGGGATTTATTGCATGAGCCAGATTCCTATTTGCACCAAAGTCTCTTTATAGTCCTCCAGCCTTCAAGGAGGTGTAAATTTGAGATGCATTGCCAGGGTGGCAAAGAAGAGCCTTGGATTATATCTTCCCTGCAAGAAACAAGTGCATTTTACATTGTATCTCAGTGTCATTGCTAGTAGTGACAGGGCCCGAAAGTTTTACTTCGATGTAGTCGTTCGCGATGCACCCAGAGCAGGGGTAGGATCTAGGGACGCTTTTCATTAACGGAGACGAGTAAGAACCATTTGCATTTTCTGTGCCCGGGGATTTCACCCTTGGGCAGCTCTCATGCCGGAGGGTTTTTTGGCAGTGGGGGTTCGAAGAGAGAGCACCCTGCCCCTCGGGCAGGACGCAGGCGCGGAGGGAGGCTGGCACAGGGTTACACGTGGTGGGACAGGCAGTGTCGCTAAAGCTTCATCTCACACCTAGCAGGAAGGGGGCAGCTCGGCCATGGCGAATACGCCCGTGCTGAGCCCGCCCGCCCGAGGCAGGTGCACCCAGCCCCACCAGCTACGCGGGTGTCCTTCCTGCCCCCAGGGCACAACCGAGACCTGACCCTCTGGCCCTGAGGGAGCAGGACTGGGATGGGTGAACACAAGAGCAGGAAGAGTCTCCACCAAAGCATGGAGCACCTAGCACTATCCCTGGGGTGTTACACTTGGGAAGATGATTATCAAAGGAAAAAGAGCTGCTCAAGACACAGGTTCAGACAAAACGAGCACTCCAGGCTCTTCTCAGTCCCATGCTCAGTGCACAGACACAGAGCCTTTGGATACTGCTGTTAGAGCAACCAGCTCTGCAAGGCTGCTATCATTTACATTGCCATCATTAGGTTTCAGAGTGAACTCTAGATTGGGAGAAGTGGTGCAGGTCATTTCTCTAAGACTTGTGGTTCCTAATAGAGCCTATGAGACCTCATAAGGGACAAAAACAGCTCTGGACCTGTTCTCCTTCCCCTCTTCTCTGTTGTGTGCTTCAGCCAGTAGCAGGTAATCATGTTTCCCTGACAGAGGTGGCCAAACAGCTGGAATTTCATCCTTCTCATGGTGTCCATGAGACCACTTCTTGGACCATCTCTTTCTTTTGTGATCCCCTTAGAGAAGACATCCTCTGTGATAAGGTTTCCCTGTTGCTATGTAATCTGTTGTCTCTGCCCACATCTCTTCCTTTCCCTGGAGAAATTCACCTCTCCTGCAGAGCGGGGATGCCACATCCCTCCAGGAGCGCCTAGGTCTGTGTCTCCCACATCAGCCATGAGCAGTCTTAAGAGCAAGCACCTGCACCAGGTGGAGTTGGAGCGGTGCACGGAGGGATGGCGGCAACCTGCTCCCCACCAGCACCCAGCAAGGCAGCAGCAGGGCTTTCACGTTGCCTGCAGGAGGGATCAAGCCAGGATTCACCTTTGTGCAGGGTAGGGGCAAGGCAGGTCTGTCTTCAGGGTATGTGAACCACCTTCGGAGATGTTTGGACGTGGATTGCTAGTCATAAATCAGTGAGGACATTTCAGACCAGAGCACTAATAAATAAGGTCAGAAACAGTGAGAAAAGCCCATATGACTGACAACGTTGGAGATGCTGGGGACCCAGGGTTGTCCCTGGCTCCGCACTTCTCAGCAGCTCCCAAGGCTGAGCTCTCCACCAGGGGTTTCTTCCATGACTAATTACCCAGTGTACTTAGGAGACTGATCAAGGCACCAGCTAGCACTCGGGGGTTCAAATCAAGCAAGGCCCATGGCGAAAGCAGCTCTCTGACAGCGTCCTGGGCCAGGGTCTGTGCTGACACACAGCTCCTGGGCTGGAGCACTTGTGGGTTGAAGATGAGCCACAGCACACACCTGGGAACGCAGCCACCTAAGCCCAGCTTCGCTTCCACCCAGCAAGGAGCTAAATCCATTGCTGGGAGCTTCACAGCTCGCTCTTGTGCCTTGGAGCCGATTAAGCATCTTGCTCCTTTGCGGGATCGCTCTGTGTTGCCGGTGCCAGTCCAGCCAGGCTGAGGCTTGCTCTTGGACATCTCCCCACCAGCCTGCTGGCTCCCTCGCCAGCGCCAGCCCTGCACTAGGGCCAGGTGTAAGCGATCCCCGCTCTTCCCAAGAAGAAACCCTTCTGCAGCTGCCCATCTTCCCCCAGCACCTTCCAGCAGCACAGAGAGGAGCAAGGGCATGTTAGAGACGGTCCTTCCTGAAGGCAGAGACTGCGTCCCAGAATGGCCAAGGATGAGGGCTCGGGATATTTTACCCTGACCATTCTCTAACCAGCGAGCAGGCTTTCGACTCCAGCCCCAAACATCAGGGCCAATAATGCTCCTTATCCATAACTGATGCTGGAGCGGGCGTATATTTAATAATAGAGACAGCATATATTTTATTTATGATGAAACAGGCCTCCTTGTCCAGGTCTTTTTGTAAGAACGAGGCAAATTTCTTCCCTGGAAGCAAAATATATATATATATAATCTCGGAAAATGCAGATTGTGAGTCCAGCCAGGGTTTCTTGGCCTTGGGGAGAGGGTCATGCTTGTGTCAGCATTAAGAACTGCAGCTTTACTGAGGGGCAAAATAAAAGAACTAAATGTAAAGAGATAATGGGCTTTGCTTAAGACAGGAGCAAGCAGGGGTGGAGCAGCCACAGATCACCAACCTGGTGCCCGCAACCCAGGGCTGCTCTGCAGCACAGCGCGCCCGGAGCCGCCAGGCACCTCGCCTCCCGGCTCCCCTTCGGCTGCCCCGGCCTCGCCGAGATGCACGCAGCCCCGAGCCCAGCCGGGGGCTACCAAATCGCCCCAAACTCCCCCTTTCGGCAAGGCCGGCCAGGGTTTCGCCGCCTCGCCATGCCGCTGCAAAGCTGAGGCGACAGCCGCCCGCTGAGCGGAGGGGGCTGGCGTTGCGCCGCCAGCGGGCGCTTCGGCAGAGAAAGCCCGAGGGGGCTAGCGGAGCTGCTCAGGACCTGCTCTGTGCACGCATCCACACCGAGGCACTCCCAAAAAATGGAAGGGCCAGGAGGTGTCTGCGTTCCCAGTTCTGCTGTTGCTGCATTTGCCCTCTGTCACCTCCAGAGGTGGCCGGTAAGAGCAGGGAAATGCAAGCTGCTGCTCCAGCACTCCTTGCTTTCCACGGTTACTGCAGCAAAAAGGGGAAAAACAAGCTCAAACTTGGGTAAAAATGCAGCCTCCCAAATCTCCCGGCAAGACAGAAAGCTGGGAGGAGGGCAAGGAGGGAGTAGAGAGCATTGGCTGGCAGCACGGATGGGGATCACGAGTGTTGCAGAAGAGCATCACATCCCGGGCAGGCATGGCAGGGCTGCAGGATACGGGCTCCCGCCAGGCACCTCAGTGTGAGCTGTGGGTGCAGCGTTGCTCACAAAAGTTGATTTCACTTTTTCTGCAAGATCGCATGCGTCCCTGCACAGCTCAGCTAGCACGTCGCCAGGACGTACCACGTGTGCACACCTC
Organism: Apteryx mantelli; assembly: GCF_036417845.1. Lineage (NCBI taxonomy): Eukaryota > Metazoa > Chordata > Aves > Apterygiformes > Apterygidae > Apteryx > Apteryx mantelli. The sequence continues at coordinate 26,454,783 of NC_089991.1, forward strand.
ACTTGCCCGGACAGCAAAGTGAAACAGTGGTTTATACCCTTTGCTGATAAAACCTGATTCACTATCACATGAACATAGCAAAAAAACATGTACCAGTGCGCTTGTAACTAAGGTCACAGGATTGCAGCGTGCTTGCCAGCATCTGGAAACAACTAGTGACTGGTGTGGGTTTAACTAGGAGACGCATCACACATGATGCCGAATGCCGCTCGGCCGCCTCCTCCCAGCCTCCCACCAGCGCTGCTTTGCCCGCGCGCCGCAGCACGAGCCAGACGCGCACGGTGACGCAGGGAAGGTCCTCGCCTCCCACTCTGGCCCCACCACGGTGCAAACCTGGAGCAGCCCCAGCTGCTGCATCGCGGAGACGCGGCGTCCGTGGGGCCAGCTGGGCATCAGTGCGGAGCTGCAGCCTGCGGAGCAACCTGCGACGTGGCTTGTCCCTGCCCAGGGGACAAACGTCCGGCGCGGCGGATAAGATTGTCGGCGTGCCAAGCAGGGAGGCCGCGCTTATCCCTGCCAGCTGGAAGGATGCTGTCGACTCCGCCAACAGCACGGGAGCGCAGACCCGAGCGGGAGACTCACCGCCGTGCAAAGCCAAGCCCCGTTCCTCCCTGCTCCACTGAGCTTTGACCTCTACTGCCCAGGGCTTTTCCCCACCGCCAGGCACCCAAGGGAGACGCTGGCCCTGCAGGGTGCCGGGGAGCGCAGCGCGCCTCGGTGTCTGCGGTGCTCACCACGAGCAAGGACCAGGCTCTGGAGCATCTCCTGCCCCGTTCCACCAGCCAGTCCCAGCCAGGACTGCCCCGCTCAGGTGGTCGCCTCGCCAGCACCAGTTTTCCAAAGCTCTGTGACTTGCACCAGGCAGCTGGTGATCTGGGAGACGTGCCAGGCATTTCGTCCCAATGGGAGCAGGTGCCGCCGTCGAGCAGGGGAGGAGGCAGCACACGACGGAGCAGGTGTCCCTGCGTGAGCAGCTGGGAGGGAGGCGCTGGGGACCCGTCCTGAACATCGTTCCCTGCAATCAGGCTCGTGCAATTAGCACCACGCTCCCGGCAGGAGAGCTGGGCCCAGCATCGCTGCTCCAGAGCTGCCCGGAATCGCTATGCACGAGCACGTGGGCAAGGAGCAAAGTCCCGGCCGCCCGCTTCTTGGGCTAAAGCTGCAATCGCCGCTGCTCCCCAGCAGGACAAGGTCCCATGTGCCACCAGCCTCCCCGGGGCAGCATGAAGGGGCCGAGGTGACAGCGTGGCCACAGCCCAGCCTGCCCGCTGTGCCCCGAGCCGGTGCCTCCCTGCCAGCCCCGTGCTGTCTCCCATGGGAGCACAGAGCCGTCGCACGACCCGGCCCCTAGCAGAGGCCCACGCAACCCGCCGTGTCCCTGCTGTCCCCAGGCTCCAGCCACCTCCGTGCTGTGGGCAAGGGACAAGGCAGGCTTTTTGGCGCCAGGCTCATGCTCCCTGGCTGCGGCCAGGCTCCCCAGCCAAACCAGTCTGCACCTTCCTCCTGCCCATGTCGGCCTCCCGCAGCTGCAACGTGGCCGGGCTGCTGCGCCGGTCACCTCGACACCGCGGCCCGGCTGGCAGCGGAGGCCACGGCTGCCGGGAGCGCACAGACCCAGCGCGCCACCTCCTTCCCCTCCAAGCCGGCTGAGCTGCGCCGAGGCGGAAACTCATCACGGCATTGCCCTCTGCTGGCACGCGCTCCTGGAGAAACCGGCCACCAGGAGCCTTCCCCAGGGACGCGGAGCACCATCCTCACTCGTCGGCACAGCGGGAGAGCAAGAGGAGAGCAAGAGGAGAGCAAGAGGAGAGCTGGGCCTCGCGGGCAGCAGCCATCGCTTGACCGGCACCTCGCCTCGCCGAGCCTCGGCTGCAAACCTCGCCAGGACGTGCCTCCCGCAGAGCCGTGCGCTCAGCCCCGTGGGATGCTGAGGGGCGGCCAGGCTCCCGCGGCGCTCCGCGACGGAGCCACCAGCCCGCCGTCATGGCTCGGACCTCGCTGCTCCTTCCCCCGCCGGCTCCCATGGGCTTCGCTCGCGTGGCTTCCGCGGGGAAGGCACAAAAAAGCAAACGGTGGGAGCTGCAGGACACGTGCCCTGTGCCCGACGGCTGCTGGACCCAAGCAGCGGCTCCGGCAGCCCCAGCCGGGGCGCTCACGCAGCAATTGCCGCTGCGGCAAGCTCGTGGTGCGGGAGGCGGCCGAGAGCCCGGCGGGCAGAGGCGGAGGAAGGCAGAGGTGGAGAGCGGCCGCGCTGTGCTCTGCAGGGGCACGTCCAGAGAGAAAGGGGGAGTTGGAAGAGGGAAAAAAAAAAAGAACAGTTTTAATTAACAGTTGGCGGCTGGTGAATCTCTCCTCCGCCACTAGCCCTGCTTAAAGTATTAGTCTCTAATTTATAAAAACTTAACGCTGCTCAGAAAAGACACGGAAAACATTTTAACATTTTACAATTGCAAATAGGGTTTGGGGACGCCTCTGGGAGCAGGGGGACGTCTGGCTGCTGGGCCACAGCGAGCACCGCTCGCCCAGCTCACGGAGGCAGCGCTGCCCCGGCCCCTGCCTCCTCCCCACTCAGCAGCGGGAAACACGGCAGCGGTTCAGCTGCTCACAGAGCACCATGGCGGCAGAGAAACCAGCTCCGGTGCCCGAGTCCCGGCCCATCGCTGCAGGGGGACGGAGCAGGACCCCTCGGCCAGCACCCTGCTCCCAAGCAGAACCCGGCAGCTGAGGGTTAGTGCCTCCCCCAAAACGAGAGCAAAGAGCCCAGGAAGGGGTCCCTCGGTCCACACGTGCACCCCCAGCCCTGCCGGCCACACTAGGAGCCCGGCCGGAGCAGGGAGGCGGGAATGGGAGACGGCGCGGTGGGCTGTGGCATCGGCTGTGCGTCCAGAGGTGCAGTTTTGCTTCCAAGCGTTCAAGTACAATATTGCACTTTGATGGTATTAGCTGATTTAATCTTCTTACAGAGTGCACTACCGCTCACGCGCTCGGCTGAGTCCAGCACGCAGAGGGGTGGTGTGTGTGCATGTACGTGTGCAAGTGTGCATGCATGCACAGCAGAGAGCACTGGACAGCCTAGGGCAGCTGTATAACATTTTGGGTTGCATCTCTGTGCCTCATAGCCCAGCCTAGGCCCCACTGGTGCCTGGGACATTTGGGACCCCAAGGCTGTCCTAGCCCCCAAAAGGCATAAAAGCCTTTGCTCCACCTGACCCCCAAACCACCACCCCGAAGCCATCTCTCTGGTGCCACTACCTAAGCCCCTCGGCACAGCCATCCCCACCCGCCAGGAAGGCCAAGGCAGCCGATTTTAGGGAACTCATCGGGGATGCGGGTGATCTGGGCTCCCGGTGCTCCCCTCTCGAGCTGCTCAGCCCTGCGTGTTGCATCCCTCCTGTCTGCTGAACGCTCTCCTCATCTCCTGGCCAAGCTCCCTCATGTCATGTGCACAGGGTGGGGGGAATCATGGAGGAAGATGGTGAACTTCACCCCGTTAGCCTAGCAGGTAACGAGGAGTGGGGGCAAGTAACTACAAACAAAAGGGCTGGAGAAACCCAGAAAGGTCTGGAAGGGGTGATGTGAGCTGGCCAGGGTGAAAGGGTCAGGAGCTGAACCTAGACCCACTTGGAACCGGCCACGTGTCCCCGCTTTGCACCTCATGCACAGGAACTTTCCTCTTCTGCGTCAGCCAGGGTTGCAAGGTCCCGCCCCAGGAGAGCCAACAAGGGATGCTCTTGGCCACAGCTCCAAGATGACACATGCAAGGACATCACAGGGTTCCCATCACACAGCCCAGACAAGGGGAAGCCTCGGATAATGCTCCAAAGGGTCATCTCCAAATACTGCCAGCTCACCAGCTCCAGACTCCAAAGACAGCTGGCAGAGCCGAAATGCCCAGAACCAGAGGAGGGAGGAAGGGGGTGGGCTGTTGAGAGCCGCAAGATCTGGAAAGCATCACTTTGATTTAATGGACCTTTATGTTTGAAAAATTAAATCAAGAGAGCTCTTTTCCTTGCCACGGGGTTGAGCATAAGCTGAACACGAGCAGGATTTAGAAGGGAAGAGTTTTCCAGATGAGCAGAGTGCAATTTTGTAATGAGGACCAAAATAATGATAAAAACAACTAGCAGGGGAGAAAGGGAGCTGAGCACGCAGCATACAAATGTCAAGCTCCAGATTCTCCCAGCAGAGCCATAATAAAAGGGTTTAACCTATTATATCGATTAGTGGTATTACACCTCTTGACTAAGAAACTCATTCTTATAGGCAAGCTAATTTCATAAATACTCCACATTCAGAGGCTTCAATAAGCTGATCATTTTTAATGGAAGCTTTGAGATTTAAATATACATCTGCAAAGGGATTAGTGAGAGTTGCAACCAGTGAGCAGTATCTCTGGGGATAAATTGACATTGCCATAGTAACCAAACAGGCTGTCACACTCCGGGCCATATGCCGGAGTGTGGCAGAGATGTGGACAAGCCCTTGGCACTCCCAGGTGCTCCCCAGGGCTGGTGCCAGCACCCCAGGACTGCCACGGAGAGACCGCCCGTCCCTTGTGCGTCCCCTGCCCTTCCTGAGCTCCCTGCATCCAAGGCAAGGGTGGAGGAGACCCGAGCAGCCCGAGAACAACCCACGCTCGGGCGTCCGTGCTGCCGAGGCTCCTGTTTGGGTTCGCAGTGATCCCCAACACTGAGCTCCCCATCATGGAGCCTGTGCAAAGACCCCCGCAGTGAGGTAGCACCGTGGCCCTCACGCGGCCAAGGGGCTCTGGAGCCCGCTCTGCCTCTTTGATGCCCCGTGCCGCTGAACACTCGCTTGGCACCAGCGATGCCCAGGGCGCTCTCCCCGTCACGGGGTGATGGGGGTGCTCTCCGGACACCAGAGCCGACGGTGCAGCAGGGGCTCTGGCCGGGAATAGAGGAGCAGCAGTGTTGCAGGAGGGCTTGACGGGTTTCCATGCCGGAGTATAACGAAGGCTGCAGGCTGGGTAGGTGTACAGTAGAGAAAAGGAGGAAAAAGATAAGTCCAGGCAAAAACCTCCAGGGCAAGGCTGGCTAGGAGACACCGGTTCTTCATTGCCAAAACACACAGACAGGGCACCAACCTCCTCCCACCGAAAGGCAGGCAGGGGCTCCTAGCTCCATAACAGAGAGACAGGCTGGCACACAACTCGTAGCACCCACATCCGCTGCTCCCGAGGAGCCCAGCCCAGGGCACCCATCTGACCTGCAAGAACACCCACCAGTGAGACACTGAGCAGGAGTCCAGAACCTGAAGGCCCATTAAGGAAAGAAAACTGGAGAAGGAATCAACAGGACAGTAACCTGCATCAAAGACCCTGGGGGCAAAGATAGAGAGTGCCAAGGAGCCCTACAACCTGGCTGTGAGGCCACTGAGAGCTGGAAGTAGGGTTTATTTGGCACTGAAATAAGACTCAGCTGTCCCCCAGATCAGCACTAGGTCCTGAGGGGGGATCCAGGAGCTTTACAGCCACATGATAAGAAGCCATTAGAGGTGGGACAACAACAGGGGTGGGATGGCAGCTAACATTTCAGACAGGGAAGAGGAAGTCTCCAGGGAAAACGTGGCAGCTGATTTATGGCACTAAGTGACAGTCATTAGCTTTTATTCCTAATTGAAATGCCAAGTCCTGTGCAGGCCCAGGGTGCAGCAGTCCCTGAAGAGAGCTAGGCAAGTGCTCCTGCTCCCTCCCCTCGCAGTACAAACACAGCAGAGACCATCTCAGCCTGTTTGTTCACTCGAGTTATCGAAACCGAAACAAAGGCCACCAAGGTCAAAATGCCTCCGGCTTCTCTGCTCTTTGCAAAACACACTCAGGAGTTGCTCAGGGAAAGGCGAATGCCCAGAAAAACACCTGACACATCACACAAGGACTGTGCTATCTGGTTTGTGATATGTGCTAATTTGTTGCATCAAAGTGAGAAACAGCCTTGGGAACATCTTGTATTGTGGTATGTACTAACTTGTTATATCAGCGAGAAACAGCCTTGGGAACATCTGTGGGAACATCCTACAGCCTGTGGTGGGGGGCATGTACCCTGCCTGAGAAAATTGAGCTGAGCTAGCGAAGCGGCAATGTTAGTTTAGACAGCCTAATATGGCACACAATGCAGAGGAAGACTCCAGCCTTCATCCCCACGACCACCAGAGGGCTGAAGAAGACCCCCTAGCAACAGTCGGTGCAACCGCAGAAGTTACAGGAGGTGCCCCGTATACCCGGAACTGGAATCGCATATAAGGAGACTGTGAGGGGGGGGTTGCGCGCGCCGTTGGTGGAGCAGGAGACTTCCCCGGCCGCCCAGCGCTGTTTTGCTTACTTGTGACTTGCTCAATTATTTTATAAATTGGAATTTATGCAACCCGGCCCGAGTGGTTGTCAATTTGTCGCGTTTACCTATAACAGGTTTGCTCCTGATCTTCTCCACTGTTCCTGTCTCAGCATACGCTGCTCCACCGCTTTCCCTACCCCAGCTGATTCCCATCACCTCTTTGCTACCTCTGCAGCCGACTGCCAGGACCACAGCGCAGCTCCACACGACAGCAATGCCCGTTCAACCACAGACTCCCAACCACAGCGCGTGACCACAAGCTCTTCTCCTGCCCCTCCAACCACTTCCAATCCACCTTCCTTAGCTGAGGACAAAGGTGCTGCACAGGTGTGGGGAACAGCCACAGCCCAACCCATTAATGAGGCGACCATGCTAACGAACTGCTTCTCCAGAGGTGCTCAGAGCAAAGCGCACTGGGATCAGACTTGGCCAGCCTTGCCCATGCTGGGAAAGCGGACCACAGCCACATGCATCCAGCTGACAGGCTGAACTCCATGCCTCACCCTGAGTTTGAAACACCTGAGGTGGACGGAAGAGAGAGCTCCTCGCTCCCTCAGCACTGGAGCTGTTATCCTCACAGCCACAAAGTAGGCCATTTAACTAGAAGCGGTAATCACAGAATCACAGAATCGCTGAGGTTGGAAGGGACCTCTGGAGATCATCTAGTCCAACCCTTCTGCTCAAGCAGGGTCACCTAGAGCACATTGCACAGGATTGCATCCAGGCAGGTTTTGAATATCTCCAGAGAAGGAGACTCCACAACCTCTCGGGGCAACCTGTTCCAGTGCTCTGTCACCCTCACAGTGAAAATGTTTTTCCTCATGCTCAGATGGAATTGTCTGTGTTTCAGTTTGTGCCCATCGCCTCGCGTCCTGTCGCTCGGCACCACTGAAAAGAGTCTGGCTCCATCCTCTCGACACCCTCCCTTCAGATACTTGTACATGTTGATAAGATCCCCTCTCAGCCTTCTCTTCTCCAGGCTAAACAGGCCCAGCTCTCTCAGCCTTTCCTCATAAGAGAGATGCTCCAGTCCCCTAATCATCTTTGTGGCCCTTCGCTGGACTTGCTCCAGTAGTGCCACATCCCTCTTGTACTGGGGAGCCCAGAACTGGACGCAGGACTCCAGATGTGGCCTCAGCAGGGCTGAGGAGAGGGGGAGAATCACCTCCCTCGACCTGCTGGCAGCACTCTTCCTGATGCACCCCAGAATACCATTGGCCTTCTTGGCCACAAGGGCGCATTGCTGCCTCATGCTTAACTTGGTGTCCACCAGCACTCCCAGGTCCTTCCCTGCAGAGCTGCTTTCCAGCAGGTCAACCCCCAGCCTGTCCTGGTGCATGGGGTTATTCCTCCCTAGGTGCAGGACCCTGCACTTGCCTTTGTTGAACTTCATGAGGTTCCTCTCCACCCAACTCTCTGGCCTGTCCAGGAGTAGTCAGTGAATTAAGGTTTTCTAAAACACAGTGCAGACATAACTTGTAAGAAGTAGGAAATTACTGGTCCAGAACTCTACTGCCAGTCATTCTGGGAAGAAAAATTTTTCTTCTTCCATTTTTGCTTCACACATTAAGTCAAGCTTTCCCCTCTTCGCTGTCTCTGTCTTTGCTCTCCATTCACCAATATTTATCTCTTTCCTTCCACCTTTTAGTAGCAGGAATGCATGGTGAAACATGAGTTTGGCTCAGTGGCCTATTGTCAAGCCTGTCTGGTGAAACATATTACAGACAGGAGCGAATAAAGCTAAGAGCCGGACTGAGGTGGACTTGTTTGGATTTATTTCTCTCTTCCCTGTCTTGCTTTCTATTTCTTCTGTACCACAACTGCCTGAATCCAGCTGACTTCTAATGGTAAAAATCAGTGAGCCAGGGTTGCTCCATGAATCATGAGGGAACTGAAGTTCTGCTAATAGCGGAACTCTGATTTGTCCAGCCATAAACAATCCCTGTCATTCTTGCAACACTCATTTTCAACAGCAAGCTCATGGACCATTTTTTTCTTCTAATTAAAAGTACGGCGTAACCACATTTTTGCAGGCAGCACATCTAAGACACATTGCCAAGCCCTGACATGAAGCCAAGCCAATGCAACCCATTGGTCTCAGCTGTGTCCCACACCACTGAAAGCTGGAAGTAAACATAAAGAGAAATGTCACCATTTTTTTCAATGCCTTCTCCCTTTCTGGAGAGATTCTAATGTGTCTGTGTATTAGACATCTGTGAAGAGCCCATGTTCTTGAAAATTACAGCTCTTTACACTATTTTGTCTTCCTACATAGTAGGTCAGGACAGGAAGTAAAAATATTTTATGCTGCTAAGATTAGAGGAAAGATCAAAAGGTTACCAGCTAGATTCAGAAAGTGCCTGGGCTGTTCCTTTACACCTTGGCAAAGGATCCCTGAAGAGCATAATTTTCTAATTTTACATCACATGTGAGAAAAAGGTGACCCTTCTGCAAAGAAACGGGATCAAAAATTTTGAGCATCATTATCTGTTTGCCTCAGCAGCTTTGTATCTCAATATTGGCTATGTCTGGGGAACATGGGCAGATGGGATGCGCGGGTAGGCACGGGAGGAGGACTTACTGATGCTTTCATTAAATAAGACACACAAATTGTAGTAATTTGAAAAGACCAGCAAAACTGGCTGAGTCACTGGTAGGAAACTGCAAAGCAGCCGCATATGGGCAAAACTTGTACGTCACCAGTGACTGGAATTCACATAACTCTATTCTTCAGCACAGATGCAGTGAAAGGTTTGAGTTATTTTCATGTGGCAGCAAATTGGGGGCATTTACTGCATGAACCACAATAACTGGCTCCCATTACCCAGTTTATGGGGTGAACTTCTGCACACTCATTCAAATTCATCTGCTTGGCAAATTGGGAGCATTCACTGGTTCATGAATCTCCAGATCTGTGAATGCAACCAGCTGGGGATGTCTGTAGGTTTGAATTTTTTTTATTTATTTATTTTTTTTTAGCTGCAGACTTTAGTTTAGTAAGGTATGAACAGAGCCGCTATACTAGTTGGTAGTGTGGAGTCACAAATTGTTTCTCAGAACGCCTCTGGAAACAGGGCACACCAAATTACTTTATAGTGCATTTGTGATAACAGTGCTGAAGAAAATGCTATTTAAATACAATTTCCTACTAAGGTAAGTAAGGGATAAGGGAATACATAAAACAAATAATTAACGCCTTATGAATGACTTCAATTCTGTGCATGGAAAGACAACAGAGAAGTAAATAGTGGAATGGAAGGGTCTGGCTTTTTTTAGCAATCGTAATACTTAATTTCCTTTTTAAGGAAAAATCCAAAGCGTATTAAGCTCACTGCCCACTGATTTCAATGGGGTTTGGACTGGCTCATGGAAATCAGCACTGGTGAAATTTTGCCAGGTAAAATCCATTGAGACTGACATCTTTACAGCCACTACAGATGACTGGAGATGGGAATTTCCCTTCTGAAAGAACTTAAAAGATATCTATATTATAAAATTGAATGAAAGCTTCTGTCTTGCAATGAGAGAGAAGTCTTTTGTTTGGTTGTTTTGCAAATATTAAAGAAGACATTTCATTTTTGACCTTTTAAAACTTTTTTCTGGAGGCTGCCCAGACTTCCTGGAGCCCAGGCTGTTGTGAGAGGAGCAGAGGAGGTGATTTGAGAGGTGAAGGGGTTTTCTGCTTAGCCAGTACCTAGAAACTGAGGTTGATCCAGCTCCAGGGCAGTCTCCTGGATGTGCTGTCTTCAACAGCTGGGAAATGTGGGAGTCCAGACCCAGAAACTTGAGTTTGATCTCCTACGGCACACTGCCTTCAGGTGATCAGCCTATGGCATGATCCGCCAAGGAGATAAAAACCTGTAAGCCCTGGTGAATACAGCTGTTGAGCTGGTTTCTTACAGGGGAGTCTGGGCTTCTGTTGAAGAATTGCCCTTTTTCACTGAAGAAATGGCTTTTTGGAAAATGTCCAGCTATCTCTGTTTGCAAATTATATACACCGAGAGCAGCAGTATGGAGCTTCCTTAATCCACTTCTTCCTAAGCATGCAAATGTCATTACAGCCACTAGAGTCTGTTGTGGACTGAACTGTGTGGGCACTTGTCTGATGGGTACTGGATTAGCACCTTCCATCATGTTGCATAGACCACCAAAAATCAGAAAACAGCGCCTTTTGATCATTAGTGACTCCTGTGGATTTAGCAGTGGTGGAGTGTAAGCTGTTGGATAAAGAGAAGATATTTAAATATCAGTTCTTTAATAAGGTCCATCCTTCCAAACAGTCAAAGAATGGTTATTAAGGAAGTATTTTATTCCTTGAACAGCAAAAGCAACCAGACATGCATTTAGTACTCTTTATTGCTAATATCACATCTTCTAACAAGAAAATCCTGGTGGCTTATTATCAAACTTACAACACCTTTGACTTAGTAGAAACAAGATGAGTAAGAGAGAGATCAGAGATGTCTTCCCAGGACAACAAGTCATCCTCTAACAAAACCCTCCAAAAATATATTCTTTTTAATCTTTGAACCATTTACATTACATATGCATTTGTAAATGACTCATTTGCTATGGACCTTATACCCTATTTAATAACTCTTCTTCCTTTGGTTAACGTTGTACCCATATCTCTCCCTGTCATACAATATCACCAGATACATGGTATTGCCAAGCATTAGCATTGCAAATACCTTGGAAAATCCAGTCTCACTTTGCTGGAGTCTTATACAGAGATCTGACATAAAAATCCTTATTATATTGCACATTCAACACAGTAACACTCTATAAGGCTAATTGTTCTTCTTCCTCTATTAATGGGAACAATATGTCCATGTTAAAGATGAACCAGAACACCCTTCTTTAACACACTTATTGAACTCTTACGTCTAGAGTCCTATTTTTTAATCTTTGATGCAAGCTAAAAGACATATGGATAAATATCTAAAAAGCTTCATTGGTTTCTACCTGTAGATCATGTAGAGAAAACAGCTAGAGCAACCATGTAGGTATTCTCTGTCTTGATACAATGAGCAGGACTTGTATAGCTGGAGCCTGTATTTATCTGGTACTGTGGTTGCAGCTTGCATGTAACGTGCATGTACCTGTCAGGTGGTTACAGCCTTAGAGTCTGTCATTATACATAGCATGGCCAGGTCCAGCCCACACTGATATGGGATTGATCTATATCTGACGATCATCCCCTACGCTATTGGCATTTTGTTATTTTACTGTTATGCCCCCAAGACTGGCAAGGACCAGCATAAAAGTGGTTGTACTCCTCAGTTTCCTCATAGCTGATTGGTAAGAAATGGCCAAAGAAAAGAGGTATTTCATGTCCCAAAGGTCCTTGATCTTTCTTATGGCCTGTAGGGAAGTCACAGATAACTATCCTAAGTGGGAGAAGACTTAAAGCAGCTTTACCTTCCCTGCTGGCACTCCTTTGAAAGCCAATGCCTGTTGGGAGCTGTACAGGTCTCCCCCTGGCTGTTACCAAAGACCTGTCCCAGGAGCTTTGAGTCACTTGGTCTGAGTTTCTAAAGGGCAAAACTGCTTAACAGTGTGCTGTGCCCTCCTGGTGTCCTGAGGGCCCCACTAGGGACCGACTGGATGGCACAGAAGGTCCCGTCTGCCACCTTGTCTGTGTTTGCTTTGGAAGGACTTCCAATCTTCTCCAGTTCTTGAGCCAGGTACCACCTGTCTTGCAGCACACACTTGGCCAACGTGAGTGAATCATCTGAGCTTTGGCGTATCCCTGAGAGATGCAGCTCTTTGCAGACTGGCTCTGGCTGGAGTTTCATGGGCATGGGAAAACCTCAGCATTCCTCACTAGGAAAATCTGCACAGCGTTGAATCAGCCAGGCAGAATGGGATTAGAGCAAGTATTAAAGTACCGGTTTCTCTTTTCTCATACCAATGATTTCAATGCAATAAGGAGAAGCACAGACTTCTCCTCATCTAGGGCAAGTGGCTTCCTCCTTCTGGTATGCCCTATAGGGAAGACTAGGAAGACTAGTCCTCTGGACCTGTGGCTGGAACTGACCTTCCAGTTAGGATTGCAATAAAAATATTATCAAGGACCTTGATACATACCTAACCTGGTCTAACATAACGTGGACTGTGAGGAGCAGAGCTCCTTTGAGTGAATCCACAATCTTAGTCTGCCGAGTCAGTGTTTCAAGCAAGATCTTCTGGTCTTGCTGACAGCTTGGCAGTGGGACAGCACAAATTCAAACTGGGAGAATTACGATATCTTTGTATGTTCAGCAGTTCCTGGGATAACACAGTTAACAGGGAAAGGCAAGCCAAAAGAGATCTCTGTGTGGCCTTCCAAACTTCAAACCTGCTGCACATGGCTGTCTTTCTGTTAAATAAATGTAGTTAATAAAGACACAAAGAATGAGAGAATTTCCTGGCATCCATTAGGGCTTCTGTTTGTGATGTTGCTCTGTGCACTGCATTGTGAATTAGCAATCCAGACTCCCGGCACATGATAGAGAACCTGTCAGCTTCCTTCTAGATCCACTGCTGGTGGCCTGAGGTGGGTATCATCATCAAGTGCTTGCTTTGCACTTCTGAGGGGCTGCTGAGAATCTCACCAGTTTCTAGGTAAAGCGAAGTGGGGGAAGAAGAGAAAGAAAGGAAGACACAGAAAAAAGAGCTGTGTTACCTCCGTTAGGAGACGGTTCCCCTGGAAACCTGCACTGGCACTGCACTGTGGGCAGTCATGGAGGTGCTGACACAGTGTCTGCTGAAGGGAATGCTCCTAGGGCCCGTTAGCCTGACTGAAATGTCATTTTGACATCCAGATGTGATGATGCCTCCTGTCACCTGTCCAGAATTAGCTGGAATGAGCTGGTATCATTTGGTTTGTCTCCACTCTGTTACCGTTCTCGCTCGTACCGAGGAGGCACGGGGCCTTCCCCCAGACCCCGGACCATCACCACACAGACACCAATATGAGGAGTGGCAAAATGGCGTTTAATGAAGCGCGTCCTGCTCTTTTATAATGCTGTAAAGCCCCGCCTTCTTCTCCGGCAGCAGTGCTCCGCCCGTTACGACCTTCCCATGTTCCGCCCCGCAGTGCCTCCCTGCTCATCCTTTTTCCTCCACACCACTCATGCTCAGGCAGAATCCACTCTGAAAACAAATGATTTGGAGTGGCTGCCTGGATGCCCCCTGTCATCAGTTCCTTGCAGGTGTCCTTGCCCAGGCCTCAGAGCCGCAGCAGCTGCCCCCCAGCCGCTGCTGCTGGCTGATTTTGGCTTTGGAGTCTGCTGGACAGTCAGAGCTCTTGCGCGCTGGGTTACGTGGAGGGGGACTGCAGCCCAGGGTGTCCTCGCAGCATGCAAAGTGCATATCACTGCTGAATTTCTGCACAGACAGTTTTAGTTTCACAGCTGCAGGGAAAAGTGGTGAGGATATAGGGGGGAAAAAGAAGCCACTGGGGAGTGGGGGGACGTGGCCTATGAAACGTGTTTAGGCATTAACTGCCAGTGGAGAAGAGAGGAGATGATTGCTGTTCGTGAGGGAGATGAACCCTAGTGAGGGAGAGACGACTTCAGCTACGAAACAAGAACAAACTGGTCAAGGAGAAATTCTGGCTGGCAAGGATTAGATTCCTTGATATATGAGGAGGGAAGTTCTTCAACAGTCTCCCCTGAGGAGTGGGGGAAGGAAAAATCCACTGTTTTTAAGAGCGAGCTTAATAAGCTCATATTTGGAATCAAGTGATGGGAGTCTGAGGGTAGATGGGACCTGACAGCAAAGCAGACCCCTTCCCTTCAGTCCCTCTCTTATTACATCCCTACCTCTGCCCCTACCCTTGATACTCCAGTAATGAGCTTTTTGTACTTAATTATCATGTTATTAATTAGCATGATAACAATAAAACCCGCTGCACTATTTTGACTGTGTCCCTGGCCCCACTGCCTTTTGTTGTACATGCTGAATGGGTAATAGATTTCCATGTGTGACTTACATGTCTGGACAATATTTCTAGTAAGTAAAGGAAAATAGTATTTAGGCTGATCCTGGGAAGCACAGAATCTTAGATGCTCTTTAGACAGTGAGGTGGTTGTGCTGCTGGGATTTTGAAGGATTGTGTGTGGGGAGGGGAAGTTCAAGGGAAGATGGGAGGATTGAGATAACTGCAAATGAATGTGTGTAGCATGTAGCATGTGTCAGGATAAATATATTACGTAAAACTTTTACATAATTTTTGAGCAGTTCTGGGCTATTGTGGCTGACACCATATTGCAATATTGTCAAGGTCTTGTGCTTCAGAAACAGATGAAAATTACTGATCCAGAATGCAGGCACCAGGAACTCCAGCTCCAGGCCTGCCACAGAGCACAACGCGGCCAGCTGGTGGGAACCTCGCTGACAGAGAACTGAACCTCCCGCCACCTCGGAAGGCACAACATGGTCTCCTAGAAGCCCCCTATGGGAAGACTACATCTCCCGGCATGCCCTGCAGACTAACATGGCCGCCCGGAAGCCCAGTGCCGGAAGACTACTGCTCCCGGCATGCCATGCAACAACATGGCCACCCAGAAGCCCAGTGCCGGAAGACTACTGCTCCCGGCATGCCCGGGGGGGGCGGGATGCTGCAGCGTTTGATCCTGTGGCGACTGCGTTCCCTCTCGCCCCTCTTCCCGCCGCACGCCCGCCCTCGGGACCCGGATGCCGCCGCAGAGCCCGGAGCGCCGCCTCGCGATCCCCAACACCGGCCCGGGACTCCCCCGACACTGTCCACGGAGAGACTGATATTTTCGGAACGCGACGGCAGCTGCGAGCACGGCAGGAAGCAGTGCGCGTGTTGCGGGTGCAGTACTACCTTTTCGACACGCGAGGGCAGCAGTAAGCACGGCGGGGCGCAGTGCGCATGCGCCCCCCCCCGGGTGCCGTTCTGCAAAAGACTAATGGCTTGATCACCTGTGTACCACTTACCTGGCTTGATTACCACAGGTATTAGTAATGAAAGTGCATAGCCTTCTCTAAAAGGTAAATACGGTCTTTTCAAAACTTCCAGGGACTCCACAGAATTGTCATTACTTTTGACTGGTAGCCAGCTCCTTCTAACCCAGCTGCAAGAAACAATTTGCCCTCAGGTCACAACTTTCTGCTCCCCAGGGGTTAAAAGGAGACCTGTCATTCACTACTATCTCTCAAGATGTACAGCAAGCCCTAAAGTACAGGACAAGACACCTTCTCTAAGGAAACTGGCTACTATGTCTCCTTCACTGCAGGTCTCTCTTAGTATCGTGGTCCATTCAACAAACAAAAGAGTACGATAAATGTTTTAATCTGCTCCAAGTGCTTTCATGTAAGAGAACAACATCAAAATGTGTTATTATGGGATTTACTACACATGCTACCCCAGTGACATGGACTTGCTTTAGAGGATCGGTAACGTACGCATTTTTGCGCTAATATTCATGGAATGAATAGGCACCTGATCAAGTATGATTGTTCATAAAAAACTTTGACAATATGTTGCTAGGTAACAAACCTAGGCAAGCAGTTATTTCCTCTGATCCTTCGGCTTACATTTCTTCAGCTGGATGTAGTCAAAAGTGTCTTTTTCACGTCCCACTGTCAGGGCCGCCCCAGCTAAAGGGGCTGGAGGGCCAAAGGACGGCTGTGGGGCACAAAGGAAGGCTGAAAGAATAGTCCAGAGTGCACTAGAGGGATGCTAAGGGGTGTAGAGGGCCAACAGAGGCCTGCAGGGGGGAATTAACAGGCTAAAGGAGGGGCCAAAGCAGAAGAGAGGGCTGCTAAAGGTGCTAAATGGCTAACAAAGGGCTCCAGGGCATGAAGGCGGCCTCCGGAGGGATTCTGAGGGGACTACCAGGCTCCTAAAGGGGTCTAGAGGGCCAAGGTACAGCTCTGGGAAACAAGGAAGGCCCCAAAAGTAGCCCAGAACACGCTAGGGAGGTCCTAAGGGAACTAGGGGGCCAAAAAAATAAAAACTGGGGAGCAAGGAAGACCTGCAGAGGTGGTCTGAGGGGACAAGAGAGATTCTGCAGGGTGCGGAGGGCCAAAAGACAGCTCTAGGGCACAACCAAGGTCTCCGGAGGGGTTCTGGGGGAACAAGAGGGGTCCTAAGGAGTCTAGAGGGCCGAGATGCAGCTCTGGGGCAGAAGGAAGACTGAAAGAGTAGTCCAGAGTGCACTAGGAGGGTGCTAAGGGGTCTAGAGGGCCAACAAATGGGCCTAACCCTAACCCTCTAACCTAACCCTAACACTAACCCTAAATGGCCACAACCCTAAACCCTAACCCTGTACCAGGGAAAAACAGGGAAATTCCACTGTCTCCAGTGACCTACAGGGACTCTGGTGTGAACGGCACATGTCCAGTAAAGGACAGACACAACGGGCCACTGCTGCAGGGCTGAGAAGGCACAGGAACTACAGCTCCTGGCCTGCCACGGAGAACCAGCATGGTCACTCCCCACCACACCTCGCCATGACAAAGCCCTTGCCCAGCATCATTAGGCTCCTTTTGGCGGGGGGAGAATGGAAAAATACCCTTCCTGCCCTGAAGTCAGAGCTCCAAGGCGACCCATCTGCTCCTCCCCACATCTGAGTCAGGCCCCCTGGGCTCTGCTAGTGTTCCTCTGGGCATCCTGCCCCTTCCCTGCTAGGCTGCCCTTGCCAGGGCTGCCTGCACACACACACCCCTTGCAGATGCAGATGCTCCCAGGATGCTCGTGCCTCCAGAGTGGGGTTGAGCTTTGCTCACTCCCTGCTTTGGGGCACTTAGCCACATGCCCTCCTGCACCTGCGTCCTCTCTCCCTCCCCATCCTGGGCAGGCCTCTGCCCCTCACCAGGGGCTTTTCACACTTCACTGCAACACCACAGCATCGCTCCAAACAACTGCTCTGGGCAACTGCTCCAGCACTCATGAACCCTCACAGTAAACCAGCTTTTTCTTAGCTTCCCACACAACTTGCTGCGCTTCACTTTGGGCCTCTTGCCCCTCAGCCTGGCACTGCGCACCACTGAGAAGAGTCCTGCTCCGTCCTCTTGACACTCTCCCTCCAGATATTTAAAGCCATCGATCAGATGCTGCCCCATTTGGCTTTTGAACTCATGGTGCCTGAAGAGCTCCCTTTGCAGAGGGGCTGGAGCCTCTAGTGCCTGTGCAGAGCTCTGCGCCCTGGGGCACTGGGGCCTGCATGGGCAAATCCTGCGGTGCCTGGCCACAGGCACTCACCGCCCTTGGCGTGCAAAGGGGAGCCCAGCGGTTCCTCCTCTCTGAGCGCGGGAGGGGAGGCTGCAGGGGACAGCAACGGGTGCAGCCTTGCCTTCTGGCGAAGGAGACTTTCCCAGCACGGCAGCTGACTTGGCTGCTGGAGCCAGAGCATCTGGGCAGCCTCCTAGCTCCTGGGCTCAGCCACACCAGGGGAAGCCTGCGCCGGCAAGGGCCCAGCTCCGGGTCCTTCCTCATGCACAAGAGGTCATGGCTTTTCAAGGCAGAATCTCGGAAAGACCGCTGCCATCTTCCAGCCATTGCTGACCCTTTTGTAAGGGGAAACGGGGGCCTTCCCTCACTGCTGGAAGAGGGGGGGTTACGTTGTGGCTGCCACAGACTGCTGCAGGGAGGGCATATCCTTCCCCTCTCAGGGTGAGACCAATTCCTTCACGGCCTGACTTTTCCACCAATTCGTTTGCCCAATGAAAAGACACTGACACACGATGGAGAGACAGGGCTGCTTCTTTGGGGAAAGGCCAGCAGAGGGTGGACGGGCAGCACAAGTCTGCAACGGGCTGTGCCTGAGGGCTGGAGCTGTCCTGCAGGCAGCGAGAGAGGCCAGGGACCCCATGACTTCCCCGCACACTCAGGTGGCCCCTGTGCGCAGAGCACCCTGGCATCAGGACGTGGCCGAGCACCAGCAGCTTCCTCGCAGAGGACAGTGCCACCGCTGCCACGCTCTCCTCAGGCGGTAGCACAAGCCTTCATCAGTGCCTCCAGATGCAGACTGCCTCCCTGGAGCTCTCAGCATCACGATGGTTTGTGTCGCCAGGGAATGGATGGACGGGCTGATGTCCTCCTGCAAGCCTTGAAGGGCTGAGAGGGAAAGGAGGCGAGCAGAGATCAAGGCCCTGTATCTGCACAGGCCCCAGGCATCGCCTCCTGACACAGCCAGTCCCACCCGGCTCTTCCCACAGCCAGGAGGGAGCAGGGGGGACAAATGGATCGGCTGGCAGTTACTGGCCAGGAATGTCCCAAAGGTGCCTGAAATCTTCTCTCTACTCTACCCACACCGCCCCTGCTCTGCACGGCGAGCAGAGCCCTCCTCGCCTGGGGCAGGCATGGCAGCTCCCTGCCCAGCATCTGTCTTCCTCCCACCAGCCCTGCCTGACACCCTGCTGCCCTCACTCACCCTCGCAGATGGCCTCCAGCTTCTGCCTGCTCCGGCCCCTCATGCGCCGCCCAACGAGCCCTAGGCACACACACAGCCCCCCATAAACCCTGCTCCACAGCCCACCCCCAGCAGCAAACATGGCCCCCAGCCCTGCCCGCCTGGCCATGCGCCCACCTCCCCTCGGGCTGGGCTGACCCCAGGGCGCTTTCCCAGTGGAACACCCGAGGGCCTTGCTGTGAGGCACTGAACAAGGCTCCCACCAGCCCCACACGTGTGGCCAGAGATGGCAGAGGGTGACACGGAGCCCCCGGGCACCCAGGCCCTCCAGCAGGCACTCGGGGCTGCAGCAGCCACAGTCGCAAGGCTGCTTCTTGCTGCCAGCGCAGCAGCCGGGGCTGGGGCCGAGCTGTCCCGGGACAGAGAGGGACCGCAGCGGTTGGGGCTCACCAGTGAACCTCACAGCCGCCTCTCGCAAGGACTCTTGGGGGCTCTCCAAGTACAACAGGCTCTGGCGCAGGTATTCGTCCACTCTTCTCCTGCCCCTCGCCAGCTGAGGAGAGCACAAGGGCATGGCCTTGGCGCACACACCCCCATGTAGCCAGGCAGTCCCTCCACCCTGGACCAGCTTCCCCGGCCTTCCCCTGCCAGGACACTCGTCACTCCCACACACAAGCTGGGCAGTGCCGAGCTTTGGTGGGAGCAGAGGGCAGGCTGCTCCCCAGGCATGCTGAGGTGCCCTCCCGCTGTAGGGCCCAGCTGGGCCAGAGGCTGCTTTAGCATCCCATGGGTCAGCAAGGGGAGAGGAGCCTGGAGAAGAGCCTGCCGGGGCAGTGTGCTTGGAGAAGGGCAGCGTGAGTGCTGCTCCAGGCTGGCGGCTCTGCGATGCAGCCGTGGTGAGGGGCACAGCTGCCTGCCCCACATGCTGGCCATGGAGGCGAACAGGCCTTGTCCGGGCTGGGTCTGGGCGCTTTGTGGCCGTCCTTACCAGGCACTTGCCGATCCTCCATGTCTGCGCTGTCTCAGCCAGGTGTCTGAGCTGCTGCCACTTGAGGAACTCGGCAGCACCAACGAGGGCTTCCTGAGAGACCTGCACAGCAGCAGAGACTGGGAGATGCCACCGCAGCCCAGGCGACAAGACCCTGCGACCCCCTCCTCTTAGCAAGCCTCAGGGCCTTTCCTGGCCCCCCATGGGAAGAGGCAGCAGCTGGGACCTGGGTCTGCCATGGGCTTCAACGTCCCGGGCAGAGACGGGGAGCAAGCAGCACCTCAGGCACCTCGTCCTGCCTTGGCAGCACAACAGAGAGCCCCAAGAGCTGCTGAGCTGCTCTGGGCATGCCCCAGGCCAGACTTCTCCACGAGCCCTGGGCAGAGCACAGGGGCGACAGCACTTGGGGGTCAAACCCCATCCTCGGACACCTGCAGGGACAGCTGGGAAGCTGGGGCTCTGCACCTCCTCAGGCACTCAGCAGCCTGGGCCTCAAGGTGACCCACGTTCAAAGGGGCCCACTGCCAGCAGCCCTTGCTCCTCACGCTCACGCCCACCCAAAGGGGGTCAGCATTGCCCTCCCCAAATGACCGCTCACGTTGCACATCCATACCTCGGCCACACTTGGGCTTTCATCATGCAGGTGGAAGAACAGGGGCAGCAGGCTCCGGTGCACTTGCATCTTCAGCTGCTGGTTTTTGGTGCCCGCTACAGTCTCCATCACATCTCCGAAGAGCTGGATGGAGAGCTTCCGCACGCAGTCAGACTCCTGGGGGGAAGGAAGAGGCGGCACCTCAGCACTGGCTGCTCCAAGCCCACATGGAGCACGGGGGGCAGTGTGGCTGATAGGGAGATGAAGGTTTTGGAGCCTCCCTCTGCACCAAGGAGCTGTGGGCCAGCTCTGCAGACACTGCAAAATGGCCTGTGGTGGGAAGCACAAATTCACACGCGCAGGGGAACACACCACAGCCGTGACCCCGCACACAGCCTCACACGCACACCAGCAGCACCCCCGGCTCTCCCCACAGCCTTACGTCATCAAAGAGTGGCAGGAGCTTCTCGGCCAGCAGTGGAGCCGCGTGGGTGATCCTCTCTCCCTCCATCACAGGGACCACATGGCTGAGCACCAGCAAGGCCTTGGTGCTCATGTCCCTGTCCACATCCTGCAGGTACCTCATGAGCAGCGGCAACAGGTACTGCAGTTCTCTTACCTGGGGGAAACACAACCTCATTTCCTGAAGAAATAAAAGACTGCCCTGGCCAAAAGGCCTGCCTTGTCAGACGCCAGCTTCCCCGCTGGCTTCCCAGAAGCTGGCACGGCAATCACTGCAGCAACCTCCTGGCTGCCTGGGCTTATCGGCACAGCCATGGGCCTGGGGGGGTCTGAGGCACAGGGAGGGAGGAGAGCACAGCACAGGCTCCTCTGCACCTGACCAGTGGCCCTCTTCTCCGCCAGACTTGAATGGGCACCATGCTTAGTAACCAAGGCTGCCTGGAAACCTGCCCTGGCCATGAGCAGTCCTAACCCTAGCTGGCTCCTGTCCCGCCGGGGCTCAGGGCCCCATTGCCAAGGCCCTGCGGACACCCACGGCTTGTGCACAGAGGCTGCGGCGCAGCGCAGAGACCCCCCCCCCGCCCAGGCAGCACTCAGCACGTGCTGGCCTCTGCAGGGTGGGGGCTGCTGCCTCGCGGCCCGGAAGCTGCCTGTGCCCAAAGCCTGGCCCTGTGCTCAGGCTCCCCTCCACCTCCCAGTGGGACGCTCCCTCTGGCCACAGCACTCCCGCCACACAAGCCCTTTGGAGCTGCCTTGCTTGGTGCTGCGCCACGATCTCTAGCTAACACAGCTCCAGAGGCCCAGCAAAGTCCAAGCCACCCTGTTCCACAGCACTCCCTACCCAGACCCACGCTGCCTGCACACCTTCACCCCGCTGTCCCCTGCTCACCATCTCCTGTCTCTCACACAGCAGGACGAGGCCTCTGAGCACCAGCCCATGCATCACGCAGCAGCGACTCCGCAGAGACCTCCAAAGAAAGAGGTCCAAGAAAGCGTCTTCGTCTCCACGAAGGTCACTGCAGGCCAGCAGCTGAAACACACAGCACACACAAACTGGCAATGGCGGCAGGACTCCCTGTGTCACGCAGTGCTGGATCCCACCAACAGCTCAGGCCAAGGCCACCAGGCACACACAAAGCCCGGCCCAAATGCAGCACTGAGTGCCGAGAGCCCCCGGGGCCACGCTCCCTGCCCTCGGCCTCATGGAGCACTGCACAGATCCCTCGCCTCCTCCTCTGCTCCTTGCCACCAGCTGCAGCCTCTTATCCTCAGGCCTTTGAGGAGCCATTGACTAGAGAGCTGGCACAAAGGAGGCGTCAAATCCACGTGGCGACAAGAGTTACCCCACCACACAGGGGCCAAGGCCAAGGGCACTAATCGCACGGCACCCACTGCCCCAGCTCCCTCCACTCGCTGCTGGCCATCCCAGCACCTGTGGGTACCTGTGGGTACAAGAGAGCACCGGAGCTAGAGGCACCCCAGCAAGGCACCGCCTGCCAGCAGCCTCACCTCCACGAGGAAAGCCATGGCGGGGATCTCCCGGCAGGACTCCTCGCTCTCCAGCAGCGCTGTCAGCCGTTGGAAGAGGAAGACACGCAGCTCTCTTGGGGTCTTCCTCATCTCTCTGGCACAGGGAAGAAGGCACTGTCAGCTCTCAGCAGCCCAGGCAAACCTCTTCTCCAATTGCACTCCCAAGCCCTCTCACCAGGCCCCCATGGGCCATCACACGGAGGGCAAGGCCACGTTTGTGCGCAGCTCTGGCAGCATTTGCTCGGGGAGCCATGGTCTCTCCCCACCACACCTCGCCATGAGAAAGTCACTGCCCAGCGTCATCAGGCTCCTTTTGGTGGGGCAGACTGGAAAGACACCCTTCCTGCCCTGAAGTCCAGACTTCCAACACAACCCATTTGCTGCCCATTTTGGATTGATGCCCCCTGGGCTCTTCTAGTGTTCCTCCGGGCATCCTGCCCCTTCCCTGCTACGCTGCCCTTGCCAGGGATGCCTGCACACACACACCTCAGGGCTCTCAGTGCAACGAGCCCAGGCCCCTCGGGAGGGCACTCTAGGGCTTTGCGAGGGGACTGCTGCTGCCTGTCACCCTCTCTTGGGCCTCCTAACACTGCCTCTCCCCCAGCAGTGCGCAGAGCTGGGCAGCAGCTCTGGAGCAGGAGCTGCCTTGGCTGCTCTACTCAGCCATGTCTCCATCACAAGTGCTGAAGCTGCAGCCCCTTTCTTGCACGGATGGGCACCCCTGCGGGGCACCCTGTCTGCAGCGGAGAAACGCTGGGGCAGAGCGGGGACAAGGGGGCTCTCACCTGGCCAGCAAACCCACTCCCCTCTGGTAGGTCTCAGCGCGGAGCAGCAGGTCCCAGCCACCCTTCCTCGCCAGGACCAGCACCTGGCTCTCGTAGCCAGCATGGCAGAGCAGTGCTTTCATGGTCCGCACTGTTAACCTGCGTGCGGAGCAAAGGCCAGGTCACGCTGGCACCCCTGGCCCTGCCTATAGGTCCACGGCAGAGACGGCGGGGCTGCGGTGGAGCACCTGGCGGGGCTGGTGGGAGCAGACTCTTCTCCTCGGCATTCCCTCCGGAAGATGTCAGCCTCTCCCAGCGTCAGCTCTGCACTGAAGGAAATCTGGAAGAGCAGCGCCAGGAAGAGCTGGGGGAAAAACACCTCTAGCACCTGCAGGCAGGGCGGCTGCTGGAGGATCTCCTGTAGCGCTCTGGTGGCCTGCAGAAAAAAAACAGACACACCTCTCGCTGCTGAGACGTCCCTGTTGCGCTGCCCGAGCTTGGGGGTGAGGCTCGGGCACTGCCCTGCGCCTTGGGAGAAGCAGCAGTGCCTGCCCTGGCTGTCTGGCCAGAGCAAAGCCGTGGGAGCTCTTGGGGCTCAGCTCCTCTCTGTCACACGGCCACAACAAGCCTTCCTGGGACGGTGTGAACATCACCTTGGAGGGCCACATGTAGCCTGCAGGCCACCCTGGCGTCCCTGACCCAGCCCTTGTGGCCTGCCTGGCCTCCGCATTGGTCGTGCCTGCCCCTAACCATGCCCCGCACCCTCATCCTGCCCCCAACCCACGTTGCCAGCGTGCCCAGCGAGGCAGGGAGATGCAGACAGGGAGGAAGACAGAGAGCCGCTCAGGCAAGCTCCGGCGCTGTGCACAGAGGGCCCAGAGCAGGCGCGGCAGCCCAGCGTGCTGGCGCGGCCGACGTCGGGCGCTGGCCAGGCCCTGCCAGCCGCAGCCCTGGGGGAGGTCACAGCTTGGCGGTGGATGGGGAAGGGCAGAGGGCTCCCTGCCTCTCGCCTGCAGGGGCGAGCGCAGCCCTAGGGGAGAGTGAGGCTTCCTCCACAAACTCACAGCCAGCGAAGAGACGTCCATGGCGTCCCCATCCGAGGTCACTGTCCTGTGCAGCGGCCAGTCCTCCAGCACACTGACCAGCTCCCGCAGCACCCGCTCCGCAGCTCCGGGCTTCGAGACCAGCACCCGCCACATGGCCGCGGCAGCGCTGCAGGCCCAGAGCGCTCTGTCAGCAGGTGCCGCAGCCGCAGCGCCGTGGCCTGGGCAGCCCCACAGGGCCTGGGCTGCCCGCCAGCCCTGCCTCTGCCCACTGCCCCTCGCTGCCCTGCCCCACCAGGCACCACACGCCCAAGCTCAAGTCCCTTGTGGGGCAGGGAGGCAGCAAGGCGAGCGGGCTCAGGGGCTGAAGGCAGGCAGGCTTGGTCAGCTCTGCCTGCTGCAGCCCTGCCTGCTGCACCGGGGCTGCCACACGGGGACAGCGGGAGGGCCCAGCCCCTCAGCAGAGTACTGAAAAGCTCCACCTGGCCTCCAGCCCACATGCGATGAGCTCAGAAGGCTGCGGGGCCCCAAGCACGAAAGGCTGCCGGGCACATACCTGTCACATGATGGGGAACAGCGCAACAGGCTCACAACCACCTCCTTGGGGGATGCGCACGTCAGCAGCAGAAGAGCCCTGTCCAGGCTGAGCCGCGCAGACACCTCCCCGATGGACAGCACGCTTCTCCACATGCACCTCACCATCTCTGGCACCTGGGGGGACACGGCTCACACTGGGGCTGCTGCCACACTGCAGCCATTCACCCAGCTCCCACCGAGAATGGCTGCCCTTGCCACCGCTCTGTGCTGCCCTCACAGGGGGTCGGGTCCCTGGCACGCCTGCACTCAGGGGAAAAGCAATTCCCCAAAGGCCTCCAGCCCCGGCCATGCCACCCACAGGCTACTTACATGCTCCAAAAGGGAGGCATCGTCTGTCACAAGCACATCCAGCATGGCAGCAGCTGCCTGCGTGTCATAGGTGCTGCCGGCTCTCATGCCCCCGATGGCTGTGAGGATGACGGCTGTCCTCTCAGCGGGATAAAGGTATTTCCCAAAGAGCTACGGGAGAAAGGAGGGCAGCCAAGATAGATAGGTCACACCCAGGGTCCCAACAGCGGTGCCTGGCTGAGCAGCAAGCGGCCCTGCAGAGAGACGGGCGGCAGTGCTGGCACGGCGACCCCCGCAGGGCCAGGAGCAGGGGCGCTGCCGGGATGGCTGACGGCACTGGGCTGCAGCTGCATGGCTGGGGTCACGGTCCCCGTGCACTGCTCCTGCAGGGAACCAGAGCTCGCTGGTGGCAGCAGGGAAGCCTTTGGCTAGTCCCAGCCCACACACAGTGCGAGCCCTCTCCCCAGTGACCGCAAGGCCCCATCAGCCCCCCCCGTTAGCCATCCCTCTCTTCGTCCAAGTCCCATGCTCACCCCACACCTGGCAGTCCCAACCAGCGAGGCGCTCCTTACCCTGCTCATTTCGCTGACGTCCTTAGACCCCGAAAGCCAGAAGGTGTTGGCAGCTTCCCAGGCCTGCTGGAGCTGCAGGTGCTCTGGGCTATCCTGCAACAGCTCCCTGCCTGCACAGGAGGGGAAACGCAGGGCGGTCAGCAGGAAGGCTCCAGAGGGGGACATGGCCCACTAAAGCGGCCGGGAGAAGTCTCCCCTGGCAGATGAAGAGGGCATGCCAGAAAAGGCTGGGCAGCAGGATGCCCAGGGAGGGTCTGGGCCTATTGCAAGGCGCGGGAAGGGCAAATTGCTTGCAAGAATACAGAAAGGCAGAATGACTCTGAGCGGATGCTCTGGTCTGAGGCAAGACAGGAGGCCTTGGAGCAGCAGGTGCTGCCAAAGGTTTCCCAGGCCACCGCTCAGCACCACAGGGATGAGTGCCTGCTGTCTGGCTGCCCGTGACTGCAAGGACCCACCCGACGCAGCTTCTTACTCTCTTCCCGCTGCAGGAATCTGTACAGGTGCCAAAGAGCATCCGCTGCCTCGTGACTGCTCCCCTCGTCCTCGTTGGCGCAACACAGGGTGAGATGCCCCACCAGCTGCCCCACGATGGGGACATAGTTCTGCTCGAGGCTGGCAGAGCTGGCTTCGATTCCTTCAAAGCAGCCGCGGGCCTGGGGGAGGGAGGCAGCGCTGACACCAGGCCTGAGCTCAGCATCAAAGCCCTCAACCCACGCTCCATGCAGGCCTGGATTCCCAGGGGAGCCAGAGCTTTGGTGGCCCCTGACTGCCCTGGCTCCCAAAGCAGCTGCGCAGCAGCAGCCAAGGCCAGGGACGGCTGCCAGACCTGCTGGGCCCACGGCATGCACCCAGGGCAGGCCTGGCCTGCACGGCGCTGGCGGCACAGCTGCCTCCTGAGAGAGCAGGGACCACAGGGGGAAGCCCAAAGAGACAGGCCAAGACCTCAGCTTCAGGGCAGGCTCTTGCCGAGGGCCCTAACCTCTGCCCACGCTGCCCTCGGAGGGAGCCCGCAGCTGCAGGCCACTCGGGGCTGATGACAAGGGGCCATGGGGTGGCTGGAGCTTGCCTGCACCACACGCTCCTTACCGGCAGCAAGAAAGAGCCGATCAGCAGATCACTCAGCCTCGCAATGCGTCCCACGGCCCTCTCACGCACAGCTGCTGGCTGGCACGCGGCGAAGGGCAGCAGCACCTGGGAGGAGAAAAGCTGCTGCTCTGCCCTGGGCCCTGACGGCTGCTCCAAGGCAGGCAGCTCTGCCAGGAGACACTGCGCTCACAGCAGAGCACCGTGGGCAAGCCCGCTCCCACGAGGGAGCCAGGCCCCTCCCGGCAGCGTGCTCTCTGCAGCTGCTGCTGGGCAGGGAGGGGTCCACCTGAGGAGGGATCTTCCCTTACAAATGAGGGACTCGTCCTGGGAACCCCACTCTTGGCAAATACCACACCTGCAAGATGTTCTGCATCTCCAGGAGGCCCGAGGTAGGGCAGCCGAGCGCCAACACCTGCAGCATGCTGTCCAGAGCGTCCAGGGTCTGCAAGGGGCACAGAGGGTTGAGGTGCTTCTTCCCCATTGCCCCTTACCTGCCCGAGAGGGCCTTGAATTCCTCCCGCCCGAGGGGGACACCCATGGTGCTGTGGAGCCCACGGAGAGGCCCCAGGGCAGGAGAGCTGCTGCACAGGGCCCAGCCTGGCGGCTCTGCCCGGCGTCCTGCCCAGGGCAAGGCGAAGAAGGCATGGGGGTGGCAAAGCCAAGCCGAGAGCCTGCCCTGCCTTGGAGCTCCCTCTTGTCTCTCGGCACAGGGGAGCCAGGGACCAGCCCAGGCAGCCTGGCGCGCCTCCCTAAGCCACCCAGCGCATACCTGGGAGTCGAGGGCAGCAGCCCGGCTCCGCAGCTCCTCCCTTGGAGGCAGGCAGAAGACGCTGCAGAAGCAGGCGTGCAGCAGGCTCTTCCTTTCGCTCTTCGCAAGCAGCCCGACTTGGCTGCAAGCACAGAGAGGGGCCTTTCAGTGCCTGCAGCTGGCAGCAGGACCTTTGTGCCCTGGCAAGGGGGATGCAGACCCGGGCGTGGCAGACCCACGGGGGACACCCGCACTACGTGGGGAAGCCACCTCTTCCCCCCACGATGCTGGCCAGGGACAGAGGACAGGCCTGGCAGCCACAGGGCATCGGGACCCATATCTCCTGCCTCACCCTTGGGCAAAGCTCAGGAGATGTGGGAGAGCCCCAGGGCCCTCTCTGCCCTCGCGTCTCCACCACCCTGGGGCCCAGCACAGGCCCAGCAGATGACACCGGCAGACTCCTCCAGGATGGGGGAAGCCTCCCAGCTAGGACTGGGGCCACCGGCACATCTGCTGCGGAGGCCCTGGCCAAGCCAGGGGCTGCGACAGCTACCTCATTGCGCTGATGGCAAGCATGACTTGCTGCCGCACCGCAGTGCCCAGCTGGTCGGTGGGCTCCTCTTGCAGCAGCACCTGCAGAGCACAACCACGATGGGCCATGGCAGCTGCCAGGGCCCAGCGAGCAGTCTGCAGGGCTGCCAGAGCCCAGCTGCCCCATGCCACCACTGACACCCAGGCGGCCCCCTCCTTGCCCAGGACCCAGCTCCCCCGCCTCCTCAGAGGCTCCAGCAGCCCCACACTGGCAGCGGCTCTGCCCACCAGCCAGGGCCCCACAGCCCCCCGTGCTCAGACACCCCCGTCCTGCCCTCATTGCTGGGCCACCGCCCCCTCCCTCCACCACGCCTGATGGCGGTCCCCTCTCCCCTCACCTCCAGCGACTCCGCCAGTTCCTGCCTGCACAGCAAAAGCTCCTGCCATAACAAGATATTGGAGGGGGCCGCTGTGCAGAGGGTGCGGACGCAGGCCAGGAACCGCAGCTTCTCAGCCGCCTCCTGGTACCAGGAGCAGAGGGACAAACAGAGAGCGTGAGAGGGGCAGGGGCACGGCCAGCAGCACCGCAGCACTGCAGGGCCTGCAGCCACGGGTGCGGCGCCTGCAAGGGAGAGCCCTCCACGGCCAAGAGCCCGCCGGGGGCTTCTGAGCGTGGCGCACCCCCAGGCACCCACCACGAGATGCAGGCTCAGCCCAGCAGGGAATGGCGACACTCACCTTCCCTCGGCGTCTCAAAAAGGCGCGCATGTACCCCAGGGCTTCCGCCTCCTCTCTGGGCACAGTCAGGCCGGGAGCTGATGCAGAAAGAGAGCAGGCAGAGCTGCAGGGCTGCCAGAGGGAGCAGAGCAGACAGCCGAGCCCTCTGCCCCGCCGCACGCCTGCTGCCATGCACGCAGCCAGCCCCGGGCCAGGCACCTGCACTGGCCCACGGACACCCCGCCTGCCCTGGGCTCGCCAGGCCTGCGAGGTGCCCAGCGGACGGGGCGCAGCGCTGCAGCACAGCACTTTCAGGCCCCGCGGCCCCGGTACCCCCACGGCAGCCCCCACGGCAGCCGGGAGCCCGGGGCAGAGCAGGAGGGCTCGCAGCGCCCAGCCCTGCCCAGCCCAGCGGTGCCCCCGCACTCACCCGCTGGCAGCTCCTGGGGCACCCAGCCCTCGCGGGGCTCCAGCTCGCAGCTGCCCTCTGCAAGGGCCCCGTCGTCCTTCGCCTCCTCCTCCCCGGCCACCCTGGGGCGGCTGGGGGGTCGCTCCGCCATCCTGGCCACGTGGCAAAGGCTCTGCGGGGCTGCCCGGGGCAACAGGGAAAGACCTGGGTGCACTCAGGGGGCTCCTTCGCCAGCCCCACGCGCTCCCGTCCGCTCCCGTCGCCGTCCTCCCGGACACTGCGGGGCCGAGGCCGTGCCGGTGCCTGGCAACGCCATGGGGTGTCACAGGAGCACAGTCACAAAGGGCCCCGCTGTCACCCTAGGGGGGCCTGTCACTGGCCGGGGGAGGGGCAGGCTGTGTCCCCTCGGGGGCGCAGGGCCGGCTCGCCCCCCCCGTCCCAGGACACCTTTGGTTGCCCTCGGGCTGCCCCGGGGCCCCGATGGGCGTCTGGGCCCCTCAGGGCCGCTCCCATCCTTTCCTGGTCCCCCCGACCGCTCTTCCCTGGCCCTGCCCTCAGCCACCCTAATGAGCGCCCCACGGGGACACACGTGGGACGAGGTGTGAAGGGCATGAGCCCCGAAGGAAACCTCTCCTCCACGCGGCACCCTGGCGGATGCTTCATCACCACCACCAGCCACCCCCTGGGGGGCACGGCCAAACTCAGCGGTCCCTACTGCCCGCCTGGAGTCCCCAGGGCCCTCACACACCCCTGGGGCCTTTGAGCCCTCCCAAACCCTGACACCACTCAGGCCTCCACGAGGTGTCCCCCATCTCCCCCACGCTGTGCGACTGTGGGCCCTTTGCCCTCTGGGCCCACTGCCCCCAACCACCGACCTCATCTGTGACAGGATCCAGGCAGCCGGGCCCTCCTGCTGTGCTGCAGGGCAAAGCCCTGCAGCCCCCAGCCCTCTCCCGCGGGGTGGCCAGTGTGTTTCCGCTCTCCCTGCCTCCCCTTTCTTGGGGAGCAGGGGCAGAGACAGAGGCATCAGGAGGAGACCCCCTCCTTAGATCAGGGAAGCAAACCCCAAAACAGGCAAGGAAAGAAAGAGATTTAGAAAAGATCAGCGGAAAGAAAGGCCGTTCATCCTAGTGCTCCTTCAAGCAAAATATTCACCTGCTTGCTTTCCAGCAATGCCGGGAGCACCCCGTCTTAAGTGACCATTTCTGCGAGAACAATTTCTGCCGACTCTTTACAAATGGCTTAACTGTGTCCAATTTGGTCACTTGTGCAGTAAGACCTACCCACAGGAGTCTTGAGGACACTTCACCCACCAGGGTAACCAACACATTTAAGAGTACAAATTGAGCTAGACATGGCAGCAGTTGCCTGGGGACATTTCTTAAACCGTCTGAAATTTCTACCCGGACGGCTCTTGTAACAAGCAGTCAACTACTTAATTGTCAAGGGTCAGGCCATCTGTCCTTTGTCTCCAGCCACTCTCTTTTCTCAGAAGTTCCACGGAGTCCCTGCTCCACCACGGAACTAATGACTGATGTGCGCTGCCTGCATGTACAGCCTTGATCTCCAGCAGTACCACAATAAGGAAAGAAAATAAATTCCATCTCTAT
Organism: Apteryx mantelli; assembly: GCF_036417845.1. NCBI lineage: Eukaryota > Metazoa > Chordata > Aves > Apterygiformes > Apterygidae > Apteryx > Apteryx mantelli. The sequence goes on from NC_089991.1 coordinate 26,485,438, forward strand.
ACTTACAGCTCACTTTTAACTTCAGTCTTGTAGCTCTTGAGACAGGAAGCATCTAAACTAGACTGGCACGTTTGGGCAGAGGTTCATCTCAACCCCATTTTCAATGCAAGAAATTTGGGCATCTGCTTAAGGGTAGCTGTGCGAGGCCCTTCATGGGTGACTCTTAGGATAGGATAGAAAGGCCTGTCTCAGCTTACTCTTAGCGGCACCTACACATTGAGTTTGGACTCAACGCCTAATTTTTCAAAGATGGCAATTTAGGTGAAACAAATTCCTAAGTACAAGTGAACATGTCTACTTGCGGACAGGCAGACGACTGAAAACGGAAGATTCAGCCATCAGGATGGAGACAGCAGTGCTGCTGCTGCTGCTGCTGCTGCTGCTGCTGCTGCTGCTGCTGCTGCTGCTGCTGCTGCGGGGCCTGGAGGCAGCAGCCCCTTCCTCCATCTGCAGCAGCTGAATTTGCTGCTGCAATTGTGCCAGGACTGGCCTGGGCAAGAAGGGCACTTGCTGAGCTGAGACGGTGAGCACTGAGTGCTGGGGCTGTTCCCTTGCATGGGAAGACGAACTAGAGGTGGTGGTGGTGGTGGGGGGGGGGGTTCTCTTCCTTCCTTTTGGGGAACAATTTCCTGACACAGAGAAGTCTCCTTCTCTCCATAGTCTTTCAACTAGCGTCTGGAAGGAGCTCTGTTAGTCTGTTCTGCACTCTTTTATGTCCTGGCCTTGCTTTTCCAATGTGACTAGAAGCAAGTCCCTTGTTATTTTAGTTTCCTCCTCCACAAAACTGAACTGACTCTGTTTCATTTTCTTCTCTGCAAGGCTTTGCTGCCTCTTTTTTCTCATGGCCATCAATACACTGCCAGTAGTCCTTCAGGAGTGGCTGCAACATCGGGTCACCATGCTGGCCCTGTGTCTCTGGAAGCTGCTTTATTTCCAAATAACAGTCTCTTGGGGACAGAGCAGCTGCCTCTTTCTCACAGGCAGACAGCCCTCTTCCTTGGCACAGGCTCTCCTCATCTTTTCCCTGGGCTGCCATGACCAACAGCACCTGCAGTGCCCTGCTCTGAAGTGCGGCCCATGCTCTCACCTGCTGTGGCTCTTTGTCCACCTCATCTTTTGCTCCAGCTTCTGCAGAGGTTTCTCGTCCCAGCACTGTGCACCCAGGGCACAGTGGCAGGGTGAAAGGGGGCTCTTGGCAGTAATGCTGGCGTTTCAGGAAGCTCCAGAAGGATCGCAGCTGTGGTTCTCTTCAAACTCAGCTTGGCAGATGGAGCGTTTCTCTTATGCGTGGGCCTGCTTGGTTCCCTGCTAGGGTGCACGGGCGTTTCTGGAGTGAAGGGAGCTGTGGCAGAGAAGAGGGCGGAAGCGAAGATGCGCGGATGCAGGCGTTGCCTTGAGCACTTGCACTGGCAGGGCCACATAAAGAGCCATGGGCCCAGCCTGGGAGAAATGGGCATGGAGATGTTGAGGGCAGTGACCCCAAAGCGATGGGAAAGCTGTTTTCCTCCTCGCCTTTGTCTCCTTAAAGAAAAGACACCCACGTGTCATGAAGAAAGAGCACTGCTTCTTGGGGCAAAGCACAACACAGGCGTGAATTGGCAGCACAGCAGGACAGGGGGACCTGAGAGGTTTTGGCTCCTCTGATCCATAGCCAACGTATTTGATGTCAGGGCAGAAAGCGCTCCCTCACGCAAGGCTTTGGCACCAGGATGTGTCAGTGGGTCAGAGGAAGGGATGTGCTCAGCAGCCTTTGCTCTCCCGTTCCTCACAACCCCTTTGAGGCTGCCTTGTTCGTCCTGCAGCACGGCAGTGTCCCGCCTCCCTCGCCTCTTGGGGAGACTCAGCCTGAGGTCTTGCAGCAGCGCTGGCCTCTCTGGAATCAAATGGTAATTTGAAAGGGAGAAGTCTTTTGACAAATTAAATATGTGTGTATGCACAGATAGATATGTCTGTCAGTATGTACGTAAATACGTTTTCCCCCTGGGGAACACAGTCAAGCAGCACCCCGATGCTGTATGTAGCTCTTCAATCCCCGGGGCTGGCAGCCTCCTCTGTGGCAGATCGGTGCCCCGGTCTGTGGCAGGCTCGCAGGGAGGGCTCTGCCGCGGAGGACTCAGGTTGGTGCCTCCAGCCGTCCCTCCTTCCTTGCTTTGTGTGGCTCAGGCTCCTGCCTCTGCAGACTTCCCGCAAAGACCCCATCAAGCTCCTCTTCACCCTCCCTCATGGCGTGCAGCCTGCTCACCTCTTCCTTCAGCTCCTTCCCCTGGCAGCCCAGTGCCTCAACTAGAGCACGTCTCTCACGCAAAAGGCTGCCTCAGTCCCAGGCCCGCTCTGCAGTCCCAAGCCTGCACAGCATCCTCCTTCTCCCTGTGCTGAGGCTTCACTGCTAGCGGTCATCAGCGCCGCACACTGCACTTTACAGCACGGGAAGGCCGCAGCTGCACAGCCCCACACAGGCCTCAGCGGAGCTCCTGGGCCTCTGCTAACCGCCAAAAGGCCTAACACCCCTCAGCGGCGCCCGTGTGTGCTGCGCCCCGCCCCGCCACCCCAACCCTCCCCGCCCCGGCCTCCCTCCTCCTTCCCCGCCAGCAGCCCGGCTCCGGCAGCAGCTCCTGAAGCGAGGCCGGCACCCGCCGCACAAGCTGCCAGCACCAGCGCTCCACGCGCGCGCGACACACGTGCCAACGCTCCGCGCGCCCCCTCAGCGCAGCGCAGCGCAGCCCCGCCCCGCCCCGCCCCGCCCCGCCCCGCCGGGCCCTGCCCCGCCCCCTCCCGCCGCGCTGCTGAGACACCCCCCGCCCCGCCCCCGGCCCCGCCCCCCGCCCGGCGGCCGTTAGCGCCGCCATTTCCCGCCCCAGGTCCTGCTTCGTGGGAGCGGCCTCCCGCTCTCTTGCACAGTTTTTCCTCGCAGGGCCCGTAAGGGGGCTTTTAAATGGGAGCGTTTTTATTCAGTTTAAGCACTGGTTTGCTTTCAGCGTGTGTGTGTTGGGGGGGGGGGGTTTGCTTCCTGGGAGGTGCTAAAAAGCTTATTTTAGATTATTAGGCTTAGGTTACTTTCAGGTTTCTTGGGAGGGTGAAATAGATCTCGAGATGTTCAAGTAAAGCTGTGCTTTGAGTCTAAACGCTTGGAAAAATTAATGTGTACCTCTCGTTGGTAAGTAATAGATAGGCATTAAATGAAGCTCTGCCTGTTTCCAGAAATCCTCCCAAGAGGCCATTCGTATGTCAGGTCTCGGTGGATGTCACCCAGCTATTTCTCGGACTGCTCCCGAGTCCTTCTCAGCAGTGAAGAAGGACTAGCAGGTATTTTTTCTGCCAGTCCAATGACATCCTACTGTTGGTGTGGAAAAATTAATTTCTGTTATAAAATATCCAGGCAAACTCTTGCAATGATTAATTAACTACTCATATTTACCTAACAAGACCCAGCCTTATCCCCGCCCCCCCCCCCCAGGTCTGTGCATAATATTTGATGGAAGAAAGCTTTTTCACTAGGAGAGCAGTATGAATTTATGAGTTTCATACCAAGAGGAAGGTGCTTTATGAGTTGCTACACATTTTCCAATGAGCCATTTAAGCCAATGTTTCAACAGGAAATGTTCACCTGCGTGTGCAATAAAGTAACTCGGGCTAATGTTGCTGTTAACATTTTTTTTCTTCATAATGGCAGAGAGAGATTTCATAGGTGTGTAGCTTTTGCTCTGCTAAAGTTCCTGGAGGGAACACCACTGTTTTCCCAGACAAGCCCAAATTAGTTGAAAAGTAGCCTTACTATGAGACAAGAGAACTGTAATTGAAGGGGGGAAAAAAGGGGGTGGGGTGGGGGAGGGGAAGGGGAGTGGGGTTGACTGCCTGGTGCACCTGCTGTCTGCAGGAAAGCTGTAATCAGTATATTGCTTTCTGCTGAATGGGTCCTTGTAGTGCCAGGACTCAAATTAGCAAAATGACTGTATTGCCCAGTCTGCTCTAGCTTCCTGAATGGAAACTGGAGAACCACTGCTGAAGCTGTCACTGAGCAGCAGTCTCTTGTTGCTACAGGGACATCAGAGAGAAGCCGAGGTGCTTTGGTTCCACTTGAAGACAACACTTAACTGGTCACTCAAACAACATAGCTATTTAAAGCTAAGCACGTGCAGAATGTTCATTGATGAATTGGGTCCAGGGTTCCAGCTGTGCCCCAGGAACCTGTGGTCATCGCATTTCCAAACTCTGAGCTGACATGCAAGTGTGCCTTGGAGCTTGAGGAGGCTAATGGTGTGGTCAGAGCCTGGGAGCTGCACGAGCCAGCAGCTGATGAACTAAAAGCATGTGCTTAGGGCAGTGCTGCTTGCTACTTCTCAGTGTGAGCAGTTCAACCATAAGTGCAGCCTAAAAACACCTTAAACAGGCTTTTTGTGAGAACTAGATGGCAGAAATGAGTCAGGGCTTAGAATCAATGAGTGTTGGTGGTGTGGCAGATTCGCCAGAAGCCACTGTCTCCCCTCCTATCTGCACCAGGATGTGTCCACAGTGGAGCATAGATGCTGGCATTTGTAACTGTTGGCTAGATCAGAAACTTTCTTACTGGATTACTTAACTTTGGTGTGTTAATTGGGTAATTGTGTGGTGTGTGAACAATTAATTGCAACCAGGTGGCTGCAGTTAGTGACCTAATTTAAGGAGTGGGCTCTACTGTCAGAGAAGCAAAGGTGAGGTCTGCTAGGGTTGCTCCTTGTCTGGTTAAGTGTCAGCTGTGTTGCTGCCACCCCAGCAAATGCTAAGGTCTGAAATGTACTGTGTTGCTGAGTAGATGTCAAGCATGCAGAAGGTGACTCCTGACCTCCTTTGCTGATAGTTCAAGGGGCCTTGCAACTGCCAGGAAGCGCAGTGGCTATAGGAGCAGGGTTCAGAAATGCCTGCTTAGCAGAGCCTTGAATCTTAAGGTGGCTGTTTACAACTAATTCTTGTTCAAGTTAGCTCTAGGTATGTTTTTGAAATAATGAGGACAGTTGAACCATTTATTGTGACTATCACATGCAGCATTCACACATGTTCCTCTTGTGCTACTGCAGAAAGCTCCTTAGAATGGGAGAGATGTGAGGTGAGAAGAGGATCAGTTTGTTTTGCACTCTGTGAGTTTGCCAAGATGCACAGTTTAAGATCCCTCTGCTTTTTAAAAAAGCTGGAGGAGCACAAATGTCCTGTTGAAATCCCTGGGACTTGCTCAGCCCTGGGAGCAAAGCTGTGTCTTACAGCATACCTGCTGGGTTATGTTTTGATCTCTGTTCTGTCTGAGCTGTAGACCTGATTTGTGAGGTTTGCTGGAGCAGTCATTTGCTTTTAAGTTTGGCATTGTTCTTGTGGCACTGGATGGCAAGAAGGGTATGTGGAAGTAACTGGGAGATGGGCAAGGTCCTTGTGATAGAAGTAAATGCTGTTGTACAGTTGCGGGAGGTGCAACTCCACTGAAGTCTATGAGGGGATACTGCTTAGCAGTCACATAGCCCATGCTCCTGTGCCAAGGGCTCTCTCCCAGGACTCAGAGGTCAAGCGAGGGCAGAGCAACAGAGGGCTCTGGGGACACCGACACAGCAGGCGCTGGGGTGTCCTGAAAAGCAGGAAGAGGGAAGCAGAGGGCAAAGGCGGGAAGAGAAGGCGCGTGGGGTGCAGGTGTCACCTTGAGTGCTCGCCCAGGCGGTGCTGGCTCTGCCCTCCCTGAGGGCTGTGGGGACAGCCCGGCGCAGAACCAGAGCCGAGCGGTTGAGGGCAGCGGCTGCACAGAGCTGGGCGAGCTGCCGCCTGCCTGAACTGAGCCCATGGTGCTGAGCCCTCAGGTGCAGAGCTGCTGCTGCTGCCAATGGCCCCTGCTCCGGGGCATTGGGATTGCAATGGGAGAAGCTGGGTTGAGCTCAGGGCCTGGCTCCATGTCCTGCAGCTGGGGTATACTGAGGCATCCGCTCTGCAGCACTCATTCACTGAGCACCCTGATTGCACAAGGGGCCCAGAGGGCTGATGCCTCAAGGTTGCACTGTGCTGATCTACTTTATGCATGGCCATTTAAGGGCTCCCAGCTGAATTTGGGTTGATCAGTCATGGCCATGCGGGTTTTACAGCAGGGATCACCCCTATTGTGGGCATGGAGAAGAAGAGCCTTGAAGGAGAGAAATCAGCAGGTGTCAAACCCTCATCTGAAAGGTGTAAACTCTCTGGGCAAATACTGTATCATCGTTTTGAAGGCGCACGCTCAAGCCTGTTCCTGCTGCTACATTTGGCTTTTGCAGCCAGGGAGCCTGAAGAGCTCCCTTTGCAGAGGGGCTGGAGCCTCTAGTGCCTGTGCAGAGCTCTGCGCCCTGGGGCACTGGGGCCTGCATGGGCAAATCCTGCGGTGCCTGGCCACAGGCACTCACCGCCTTTGGTGTTCAAAGGGGAGCCCAGCGGTTCTTCCTCTCTGAGCGCAGGAGGGCAGGCTGCAGGGGACAGCAACGGGTGCAGCCTTGCCTTCTGGCGAAGGAGACTTTCCCAGCACGGCAGCTGACTTGGCTGCTGGAGCCAGAGCATCTGGGCAGCCTCCTAGCTCCTGGGCTCAGCCACACCAGGGGAAGCCTGCGCCGGCAAGGGCCCAGCGCCAGGCCCTTCCTCAGGCACAAGAGGTCATGGCTTTTCAAGGCAGAATCTCGGAAAGACCGCTGCCATCTTCCAGCCATTGCTGACCCTTTTGTAAGGGGAAACGGGGGCCTTCCCTCACTGCTGGAAGAGGGGGGGTTACGTTGTGGCTGCCACAGACTGCTGCAGGGAGGGCATATCCTTCCCCTCTCAGGGTGAGACCAATTCCTTCACGGCCTGACTTTTCCACCAATTCGTTTGCCCAATGAAAAGACACTGACACACGATGGAGAGACAGGGCTGCTTCTTTGGGGAAAGGCCAGCAGAGGGTGGACAGGCAGCACAAGTCTGCAACGGGCTGTGCCTGAGGGCTGGAGCTGTCCTGCAGGCAGCGAGAGAGGCCAGGGACCCCATGACTTCCCCGCACACTCAGGTGGCCCCTGTGCGCAGAGCACCCTGGCATCAGGACGTGGCCGAGCACCAGCAGCTTCCTCGCAGAGGACAGTGCCACCGCTGCCACGCTCTCCTCAGGCGGTAGCACAAGCCTTCATCGGTGCCTCCAGATGCAGACTGCCTCCCTGGAGCTCTCAGCATCACGATGGTTTGTGTCGCCAGGGAATGGATGGACGGGCTGATGTCCTCCTGCAAGCCTTGAAGGGCTGAGAGGGAAAGGAGGCGAGCAGAGATCAAGGCCCTGTATCTGCACAGGCCCCAGGCATCGCCTCCTGACACAGCCAGTCCCACCCGGCTCTTCCCACAGCCAGGAGGGAGCAGGGGGGACAAATGGATCGGCTGGCAGTTACTGGCCAGGAATGTCCCAAAGGTGCCTGAAATCTTCTCTCTACTCTACCCACACCGCCCCTGCTCTGCACGGCGAGCAGAGCCCTCCTCGCCTGGGGCAGGCATGGCAGCTCCCTGCCCAGCATCTGTCTTCCTCCCACCAGCCCTGCCTGACACCCTGCTGCCCTCACTCACCCTCGCAGATGGCCTCCAGCTTCTGCCTGCTCCGGCCCCTCATGCGCCGCCCAACGAGCCCTAGGCACACACACAGCCCCCCATAAACCCTGCTCCACAGCCCACCCCCAGCAGCAAACATGGCCCCCAGCCCTGCCCGCCTGGCCATGCGCCCACCTCCCCTCGGGCTGGGCTGACCCCAGGGCGCTTTCCCAGTGGAACACCCGAGGGCCTTGCTGTGAGGCACTGAACAAGGCTCCCACCAGCCCCACACGTGTGGCCAGAGATGGCAGAGGGTGACACGGAGCCCCCGGGCACCCAGGCCCTCCAGCAGGCACTCGGGGCTGCAGCAGCCACAGTCGCAAGGCTGCTTCTTGCTGCCAGCGCAGCAGCCGGGGCTGGGGCCGAGCTGTCCCGGGACAGAGAGGGACCGCAGCGGTTGGGGCTCACCAGTGAACCTCACAGCCGCCTCTCGCAAGGACTCTTGGGGGCTCTCCAAGTACAACAGGCTCTGGCGCAGGTATTCGTCCACTCTTCTCCTGCCCCTCGCCAGCTGAGGAGAGCACAAGGGCATGGCCTTGGCGCACACACCCCCATGTAGCCAGGCAGTCCCTCCACCCTGGACCAGCTTCCCCGGCCTTCCCCTGCCAGGACACTCGTCACTCCCACACACAAGCTGGGCAGTGCCGAGCTTTGGTGGGAGCAGAGGGCAGGCTGCTCCCCAGGCATGCTGAGGTGCCCTCCCGCTGTAGGGCCCAGCTGGGCCAGAGGCTGCTTTAGCATCCCATGGGTCAGCAAGGGGAGAGGAGCCTGGAGAAGAGCCTGCCGGGGCAGTGTGCTTGGAGAAGGGCAGCGTGAGTGCTGCTCCAGGCTGGCGGCTCTGCGATGCAGCCGTGGTGAGGGGCACAGCTGCCTGCCCCACATGCTGGCCATGGAGGCGAACAGGCCTTGTCCGGGCTGGGTCTGGGCGCTTTGTGGCCGTCCTTACCAGGCACTTGCCGATCCTCCATGTCTGCGCTGTCTCAGCCAGGTGTCTGAGCTGCTGCCACTTGAGGAACTCGGCAGCACCAACGAGGGCTTCCTGAGAGACCTGCACAGCAGCAGAGACTGGGAGATGCCACCGCAGCCCAGGCGACAAGACCCTGCGACCCCCTCCTCTTAGCAAGCCTCAGGGCCTTTCCTGGCCCCCCATGGGAAGAGGCAGCAGCTGGGACCTGGGTCTGCCATGGGCTTCAACGTCCCGGGCAGAGACGGGGAGCAAGCAGCACCTCAGGCACCTCGTCCTGCCTTGGCAGCACAACAGAGAGCCCCAAGAGCTGCTGAGCTGCTCTGGGCATGCCCCAGGCCAGACTTCTCCACGAGCCCTGGGCAGAGCACAGGGGCGACAGCACTTGGGGGTCAAACCCCATCCTCGGACACCTGCAGGGACAGCTGGGAAGCTGGGGCTCTGCACCTCCTCAGGCACTCAGCAGCCTGGGCCTCAAGGTGACCCACGTTCAAAGGGGCCCACTGCCAGCAGCCCTTGCTCCTCACGCTCACGCCCACCCAAAGGGGGTCAGCATTGCCCTCCCCAAATGACCGCTCACGTTGCACATCCATACCTCGGCCACACTTGGGCTTTCATCATGCAGGTGGAAGAACAGGGGCAGCAGGCTCCGGTGCACTTGCATCTTCAGCTGCTGGTTTTTGGTGCCCGCTACAGTCTCCATCACATCTCCGAAGAGCTGGATGGAGAGCTTCCGCACGCAGTCAGACTCCTGGGGGGAAGGAAGAGGCGGCACCTCAGCACTGGCTGCTCCAAGCCCACATGGAGCACGGGGGGCAGTGTGGCTGATAGGGAGATGAAGGTTTTGGAGCCTCCCTCTGCACCAAGGAGCTGTGGGCCAGCTCTGCAGACACTGCAAAATGGCCTGTGGTGGGAAGCACAAATTCACACGCGCAGGGGAACACACCACAGCCGTGACCCCGCACACAGCCTCACACGCACACCAGCAGCACCCCCGGCTCTCCCCACAGCCTTACGTCATCAAAGAGTGGCAGGAGCTTCTCGGCCAGCAGTGGAGCCGCGTGGGTGATCCTCTCTCCCTCCATCACAGGGACCACATGGCTGAGCACCAGCAAGGCCTTGGTGCTCATGTCCCTGTCCACATCCTGCAGGTACCTCATGAGCAGCGGCAACAGGTACTGCAGTTCTCTTACCTGGGGGAAACACAACCTCATTTCCTGAAGAAATAAAAGACTGCCCTGGCCAAAAGGCCTGCCTTGTCAGACGCCAGCTTCCCCGCTGGCTTCCCAGAAGCTGGCACGGCAATCACTGCAGCAACCTCCTGGCTGCCTGGGCTTATCGGCACAGCCATGGGCCTGGGGGGGTCTGAGGCACAGGGAGGGAGGAGAGCACAGCACAGGCTCCTCTGCACCTGACCAGTGGCCCTCTTCTCCGCCAGACTTGAATGGGCACCATGCTTAGTAACCAAGGCTGCCTGGAAACCTGCCCTGGCCATGAGCAGTCCTAACCCTAGCTGGCTCCTGTCCCGCCGGGGCTCAGGGCCCCATTGCCAAGGCCCTGCGGACACCCACGGCTTGTGCACAGAGGCTGCGGCGCAGCGCAGAGACCCCCCCCCCGCCCAGGCAGCACTCAGCACGTGCTGGCCTCTGCAGGGTGGGGGCTGCTGCCTCGCGGCCCGGAAGCTGCCTGTGCCCAAAGCCTGGCCCTGTGCTCAGGCTCCCCTCCACCTCCCAGTGGGACGCTCCCTCTGGCCACAGCACTCCCGCCACACAAGCCCTTTGGAGCTGCCTTGCTTGGTGCTGCGCCACGATCTCTAGCTAACACAGCTCCAGAGGCCCAGCAAAGTCCAAGCCACCCTGTTCCACAGCACTCCCTACCCAGACCCACGCTGCCTGCACACCTTCACCCCGCTGTCCCCTGCTCACCATCTCCTGTCTCTCACACAGCAGGACGAGGCCTCTGAGCACCAGCCCATGCATCACGCAGCAGCGACTCCGCAGAGACGTCCAAAGAAAGAGGTCCAAGAAAGCGTCTTCGTCTCCACGAAGGTCACTGCAGGCCAGCAGCTGAAACACACAGCACACACAAACTGGCAATGGCGGCAGGACTCCCTGTGTCACGCAGTGCTGGATCCCACCAACAGCTCAGGCCAAGGCCACCAGGCACACACAAAGCCCGGCCCAAATGCAGCACTGAGTGCCGAGAGCCCCCGGGGCCACGCTCCCTGCCCTCGGCCTCATGGAGCACTGCACAGATCCCTCGCCTCCTCCTCTGCTCCTTGCCACCAGCTGCAGCCTCTTATCCTCAGGCCTTTGAGGAGCCATTGACTAGAGAGCTGGCACAAAGGAGGCGTCAAATCCACGTGGCGACAAGAGTTACCCCACCACACAGGGGCCAAGGCCAAGGGCACTAATCGCACGGCACCCACTGCCCCAGCTCCCTCCACTCGCTGCTGGCCATCCCAGCACCTGTGGGTACCTGTGGGTACAAGAGAGCACCGGAGCTAGAGGCACCCCAGCAAGGCACCGCCTGCCAGCAGCCTCACCTCCACGAGGAAAGCCATGGCGGGGATCTCCCGGCAGGACTCCTCGCTCTCCAGCAGCGCTGTCAGCCGTTGGAAGAGGAAGACACGCAGCTCTCTTGGGGTCTTCCTCATCTCTCTGGCACAGGGAAGAAGGCACTGTCAGCTCTCAGCAGCCCAGGCAAACCTCTTCTCCAATTGCACTCCCAAGCCCTCTCACCAGGCCCCCATGGGCCATCACACGGAGGGCAAGGCCACGTTTGTGCGCAGCTCTGGCAGCATTTGCTCGGGGAGCCATGGTCTCTCCCCACCACACCTCGCCATGAGAAAGTCACTGCCCAGCGTCATCAGGCTCCTTTTGGTGGGGCAGACTGGAAAGACACCCTTCCTGCCCTGAAGTCCAGACTTCCAACACAACCCATTTGCTGCCCATTTTGGATTGATGCCCCCTGGGCTCTTCTAGTGTTCCTCCGGGCATCCTGCCCCTTCCCTGCTACGCTGCCCTTGCCAGGGATGCCTGCACACACACACCTCAGGGCTCTCAGTGCAACGAGCCCAGGCCCCTCGGGAGGGCACTCTAGGGCTTTGCGAGGGGACTGCTGCTGCCTGTCACCCTCTCTTGGGCCTCCTAACACTGCCTCTCCCCCAGCAGTGCGCAGAGCTGGGCAGCAGCTCTGGAGCAGGAGCTGCCTTGGCTGCTCTACTCAGCCATGTCTCCATCACAAGTGCTGAAGCTGCAGCCCCTTTCTTGCACGGATGGGCACCCCTGCGGGGCACCCTGTCTGCAGCGGAGAAACGCTGGGGCAGAGCGGGGACAAGGGGGCTCTCACCTGGCCAGCAAACCCACTCCCCTCTGGTAGGTCTCAGCGCGGAGCAGCAGGTCCCAGCCACCCTTCCTCGCCAAGGTAGCCAGCTAGTGAGAACCCGCCTGCAGAGAAGTAACCTGCCACCACCTCGAGAGGCGCAACATGGTCCTCTAGAAGCCCATAACGGGAAGACTACATCTCCCAGAACGCCCTGCGTATTAAAATGGCCGTCCGGAGGCTCGGTGCCGGAACACTGCGCCTCCCGGGATGCTCTGCAGGCCAAAATGGCCGCCCGGAAGCCCGGTGCCGGAAGACCAGAATTCCCTGCGTGCCGCAGCGCTCAGTGAGGTTTGACCCTGTGGCGATTCCGTTCCGCTCCGTCCCGCCCCCCCCCCCGCCCGGGACCCGGAAGCGGACGCAGAGCCCGGAGCGCGGCCCCGCGATCCCCGACACCGGCCCGGGGCTTCCCCGACACCGCCGCGACCAGCCCCGGGGCAGCTCCGACACTGCCCCTGCCCCCCCCCCGCGACCCCCCGCAGTGCTGCCCCTGGGATCCCCCCGCCTGACACGGTCTCGATCTGACCCAGGACCCCCCCCCATCCCCGCGCTATCCAACCGCGCAATAAGCCACCCCAAACCGCAGGACTTAACCTCCATTTTCAGCCACAGAAACAGCCCATTGACCCTCCATTTCCAGCCCCCAAAATGTAGGATGTAGCCTCTGTTTTTTGTCCCCAAAACAGTCAACCTCGCCACCGTTTTCAAGTCCCCCAAACACGTCTCAGTCTCCATTTCTGGACCCGAAAACAGAGGACTTAGTCTCCATTTTGAGTAGTAAAAACAGCCAGCTAAGCCTCCACTTCAGGCCCCAAAAACACAGGCCTCGGTCGCTGTTTGCAACCACAAAGGCAGCCAACTAAAAGCCCCTCTTTCTGGCCCCCAAAATGCAGGATTTCTCGGCCTGTTTTCAGACACAAAGGCAGCCAACTAAGGCTCCATTTCTGGTCCTCGAAGTGCTCGAACTAGCCTGTGTTTGTGGCCCCAGAAACACAGGATTTTAGTCCCCATCTTTGACTCAAAAACGGGGAACTTAGTCTCTGTTCTCAACCAGAGAAACAGATGGCTAGGCCCCTGTTTCTGAGCTCAAAAATGCATCCCCAAGTCTCCGTTTTGGGCCCCCAAACCTCACAACTTCCCTTCCTGCCTGCCCTGGCACGTGGCCCCCCAAATCCCTGTTTTTGGGACGTAGCCTCCTGCTTGCCCCTGCCACTGGCCTGTGTGCGGGGCTCACGGGAGCAGCCCCATCCTGGGCTGGCCCTGGGCGGCTCTGGGCCGTGCTTGTGAACTCGGCTGGGGTGGCCCTGTGGGGAGGGCCCGGCCCCGGGTGCGAGGCAGCCAGGGTGGCGCTGGGGAAGCAGGGGGTGCTGGGCTGCAGCCCTTCGTGCTTTATTCCCTGACCGAGCCTGGCCTGGCCCGCTGCAGCCAGGCAGCCCTGCGTCCTGGCCGTGCTCATAGCCCCAGCCCCGGTGCCCCCAGCCTGGCGTGGCCCCACAGCCGAGCCCTGCCGCTCTTCACCCGAGGCCACCGCCGCTGCCCTCCCAGCCCCCAGCGCCCAGGTCACTATGGAGGGATGGAGGGAGGGGCGGACAGCTGCCATGAGGGGCCAAATTGAGCTCCCCACCCGCGGCAGCCCACACTCACCTCTGGGGCTCGCCCTGCCCTGGCCCCATTCCCAGCTCCACCCCATGCTCCTGGCGCCGACCCTGGAGAGCAGCTCCACCCCCGGGTCTGCACTCACCCCCAGGTGCCTCCCAGGGACTCCTGGGGCCCCTTGGCCCCCCCTAGCCCCCACTTGCCCCCCGGTCCCTCCACTCCCCATGGAATCCCCAGGGCCCCTCTCATCCCCTGTCCCACCCCAGTGCCCCCCAGCGTCCTCAGGCACCTCCCGGTGCCCCCATCATCCCCAGTGCCCCCCACTCACCCCTGGTCTCTCTGCTCCCCTGTGTCCCTACTACCCCCAGGCTGTGTCCCTGGGCAGGGCATGGCGGGGGGGGCACCAGGGCCATGTTCTGGGCGCGGCAGGGCCGGGGTCAGCGCAAGACCTCCAGAGAGCCCAGACACAGCCGGCACCTTCCCTGTGTGGACGGAGCTTTATTGCCCTCCTGCCCCGGTGTGCTGGGGTCCCCCAGCGCAGGGCACTGGGGCTGCCGCCCGCCACACACAGGAAGCCTCGGCACGCTGCCGCCTCTGCTGAGCTGCAAAGACAACGCAGGGAGGCACCATGGGTGCTTGGCAGCCGTTTCCGCCACGGCCCTGGGTGCCCTGCGGCGCCCAGCTGGGGGTGGCTTCCCTGGCCAGGAGCCTGGGGGCCGTGCGAGTCCCCTCTCCCCACGCCCCACTGGCTTTCAGCACCAGCGTCCCTGGCCCGGCACCCACGGGGCCTCCGGATGCCTCCCTGTCCCTCGAGGTGGGAGCCCGGCCGCCATCACCTACCTCCCAACAGGAATGCCAGGTCCCGCTGCTGGAGCCACTTGGCTGGCGCGATGTCCCGGAGGACGCCTGGCACACAGGAAAACGCAGCCATCAGGACATGGCCCTAGCCCTAAACCCCAACCCCGGCCCTGGACCCCGACCCCGACCCGGGGGACGCAGCCGGGAGAAGCGCGAGAGCTCGGTGTTGCCTCTCACCCAGGACAATGACGGCTGCTGCCTGCGATGCCTGGTAGCTCCCCGTGCAGCAGATCTGGGTCGTGCTGAAGAGCCTCCCCAGCAGCACAGGGCAGTCTCGGGCCTAGGGCAAAGCAGGGACGTGGGAGCTCATCTCCGGCTGCAAACGCCCCTCCGCCCACCCACGGCCGGGCGGCCCTGCGGCGCAGGAGCCATGGGACATCCGGCCGCAGGGACGTGGGCCCCAGCGCAGAGCTCACTCACCAGGTGACTGCAGACCTCATCCTGCAGCTCGGCTGCACTCAGCCCAGCGCTCTCACCCTTGAGCAAGTTCGGGTACCTCTGACATTAAGGGTCTTATCCAGCTGGTTTTTCCCTGTCTCCAAGTATGAAGGTTTCACAGTCTCTCTAGGCTTCTGTCCCAGCGTTTTGTCACCCTCTGGATGAAAAATGTTTTCTTTGTTAAAAAACTTGTTTGCATTGGAATTTTTCATCTTGTAAGCAACATGTGTAAACAGTGAGAGGGGGAAGCTAGTCTATTTAGTCTATTCCATGAGGCCTGGGCTATCTTTTAATAAGTCCTCTTCCAGACTGGCTTCAGTGGGCTATGTATGAAAGTGGGACCTCTCATTTCTGTTTCTCTGTGTGTCTAGTTACCATGTACTGAGTTCAAGGGAAAAAGTCTGTACATAGGTGACAGAGCAGAAATATTCAGTACTACTGTGCTTGCTAACATGCATGCTATTTCCAGCCTGCCTTCAACCCCCCCCCGTGTCTGATATGGGGAAAGAACTCCTTCTCCTGCAAGGTATTGGGGAATTCAATAAATGCTTGTTACTTAAATTACTGCTTGCCTTGGTCAGTGAGGAACAGGACAGTGAAGCTGAACCTGGTGTCTGGGTTACATAACCCATGTCTTTTCTCTAGTCTTCTCTCCTCGCTCAAGCTAGGAGAGAATATCTATGAGGCCTGATTCTTAGGCTTCCTTGAGTCCACATGGTGAATAATGCATGTATGTGATCTATTTGCTCTGTGGTGTGGTTTTCTTTTTTTTTCTTTTTTTTTCTCCAGGTGACTATTCCTATATCAGGATATAGGAACTGTCTCCCGAAGTCTGTGCCCATCTCATAGCACTACCACCAATGGCTTGCCTCAGTCATTTGGAGGTCCTTAACATAGACACCACTTGCTCCATCTGTCTTGACTACCTGCAGGACCCTGTCATGATTCCTGGTGGCCACAGCTTGTGTAGAGCCTGCATCACCCACTACTGGGAGCCAGTGGTCAAGGACTTCAGCTGCCCAATGTGTCAGCATGTTTGTGCTCAGCAAGTCATGTACCCCAACCGGCAGCTGGCCAGCATAGTGGAGACAGCCCGGCAGTTGCCTTTTGTCAAGGAAAAGATGCAGAACGAGAAGCTCTGCTGCCGGCACCATGAGGTCATCAGTCTCTTCCGCAAGGAGGACCAGGAAGCCATGTGTGTGGTGTGTGCAGTCTCCCACGGCCATCTCGCTCATACAGGAGGGCCCCTGGATGAAGCCCTCAAAAAACACAAGGTAAGCAAGTGGTATCTCCCAGAGGTACTGCTAGAAAGCATTTCCTTCACAGGGTTTGAGATACCTGGCATTCCACTCCAGTCTTTAAACGTCTAACCATCTCATCCTAAGTAAGGAAGTAGGGCAGTTCAGACCCACCAATACTTGTTAAGTCACAGGAATGCAGCAGAACAGTCTGGGAACAAGTGTTGCATCTCTAGTTTGACTTTGACGCTAAATATTTCAAAAGGGTGCTGGTGACCAGAGAAGCTCTAGAGAAATTTGTATTCAAGCACCACAGTTTGGAAGTGGAGTCTAGGGATCAGAACATGAGTAGATTATGAAAGAGGATGTAGGACCTCCCCAGTTCTGCGAAGGAGTTTAATCTAGGCATAAGAGCTGAGTGCAGGCCCAATGACTACTGGCTCCTACCCGCTCTAAGCAGCGAAGCAGAACTTATTAGCAGATTCCGCTCTTCTCTGCAAACAGGGAGGAGAAAGACAGTCCCTGCTACAGAAGGAGGAGGGTACGTGCTGGGGGCTCAGGGTTTCGTTTCTATGATCCAGTAAAGAAACTGGAGTCTAATGGATAGAGCAAGGAGGAACAGGAACTAAGGCAGCTGTATGTAGAAATGTACCTATACCTCATGGCCAGCTTGAGGTGAGACCACCCAAAACTGCAGTAATGATTCCGACATCAGAAACTGATGTTACTGCTCACGGGCTCTCCATCTTGAAGCTGAAGAAACATTCCAGCAGCTGAGTGGGATGTGTGGTTCACCCTCTGAGGCAACCTCAACCAATTGAGGTGGCTGTGTTGGTGGCTAGAACCAACAGTCTGACAAGTGTACTTATTCACTTCACCCGACAGTAGATGCATGGTCAGCTAATTAGCTTTCTAGAATACTCCTGTGACTATACTGACATCTAGTGGAATTTAGGCATCTAATTCATCTAAATTTAGATGTCTTAATCTTGGACAGAATCCCAGCAAAGGTGTCTGCACAAGTTGCATCCAAAATGTTGGAGGCATTTTTCAGGCCCCTCCCCCATTCTTTTTTTTTTTTTCTCGGAATCACAACTTAGGGTTCGATTAGTCGTTTTCAGAGGCAGGAGGGAGTGTTAGAGCAAAATTTGTGATGTTCCACTGAGTAATTCCTGCTGTCCCATATCTGAAGGTGGAGTCAGAAGTTCCATTTTGATTCAGAGATACAGTAGGTTTCCTGGAAAGTTGCTCTGGTGATTGACTCCCTAGAAAAAATTAATCTATACAGTGTAGAACTATCTTGCTTTGACTCCTTGTCTGCACTTCTAGCTGCTGTTCAGAAGCTAAATTTTGAAGGCAGAGGACTATTGTAACCTGTATTGCTGCTGTACACACAGGTGTTCAGAACTTTAACCCAGAAACACTCTGTGTAGTACCTGATGCAGATGTTCAGTGTGAATAGCCAGAGGATTGCTGGAATTTATAATTGACACCCCATGAAAGCAAAGTGCGTGAAGTGACATGTCAGATCAATTGGTATATGATTCTCAAGTGGTATGATCGAAGCCTTCTCAGTGCTGGTTCAGCATCTGATGCCTTGGACCATTTTGCCTGAGTAGAATCTCTTGCCCTTCCCTCTCCAGGATAAGCTACAAGCTTGCGTGGAGCATCTGGGCAGAAAAGCAAAGGATTTGAAGGAACATTTATCCATGGAGGAGAAAAAGCCCAAGGAGCTGAGAGTAAGTGGAAGAAGGGGCAGAGCTGGGAGGAGTGGGGTAGGGGCCTTCTCTTTAGGCCCACCCAGCTGGAGTGAACTGGAGTGGTGTGGTGAGCTCAGAAGAGTTGACAAGAGGGGCTCTTTCTTTCCTGGGGGTGTTGCCTCAGGTCAGTCCCCAGCTGGGAGATGCTCTCTAATCTCCTGGTGACTTCTCTGTCCCACAGGAGTTAGTGTGGAACTGTCATAAGCGCATTACCTGTGACTTTGAGGAGCTGCGCTCCTTCCCAGAGCAAGAGGAGGACCAGCAGTTGCATTGCCTGAGAGCAGAAGAGATTGAGATGCTGGGGGGGCTGAAGACCACCACAGCACACCTCTCGGAGCAGTGCTGCTCTCTCAACACCCTCATGGTGGACATGGAAAGATGCCTGGAGTCCAGAGCAGGGGTGCTCAAGGTTTGTATGCTGGGGCTTTTCCTGCCACCAATGTGTGGATGACAGCCTTTCAAAGAAGCTCTTGTGGCAGTCCCTTTCTCTGGGGCAGGGGTGAAGCTCTGCCTTGCATTTTTAGAGGTCACTATTAATCTGTATGGCCCTCTGCAACCAGGAGCCCTGGATCTCCCTGTTTAATCTCTTCCATGTGGTCTAGCTGATAGCAACATGACTTTCATCTTTCTTGGTGAGGTGAGGAAAAGGCTGAGCTTTAAACTTAGTCACGGTAGGTCTCCACCTTGGAAAGCAAGACTTTATACTCAAAGGGTAAAAATGGGGTGTGACTCATCCAGATGTCATGAGCCAGACCTTACAAGTGCTGCCTTTCTTTCCATTTCCCCCAAATAATTAGCAGAATTAATGACACCTGGGTTAGATAAAGCCCAGCACTAACAGGCAAAAGGATTGCTGGGCATGCAGACACACCCTACAATATTTATGCTGATGGGGGGGGGTTTGGTGGGATCTGACTTACTGTCTTCCCTCTCCTTTTCTAGGACATGCAGAGTGTCCTGCAGAGGTGATGTACCCTATTCCCTATTCCTCTTCCTATTTGGGGAGAGGGGAGGGAGGGGATAGGGAAGGAGCCGTTAGTAGTTGAAGATGCAATTGTTTGGTAGGAGTGCTCCTTTCCTCTGGGATTAATACCATGCCAGTGTTTCAGTGCAGTGCTAGGAGACTGGCTGCATTGCACTGTAATAGAATGATACCCCTGGAAGATAAAACCTGATATATTGGTGGTCAGTTCCATCCTTTGCCTTTTCTCAGACCAGGATAGTTATACTGACTCTGGGCCAAATCCCAACATATATGAACTGTCAGCTTCTTCCCCTTAATTTTTTCCTCTCATGGTTTCTAAGTGGGAATATAGACTTTTGGTAAGCTTCCAGCATTTCAACCTTAGCATAGCAATAATTCCTAGAAACAGCTGCTGTGTTTTGTACTAGGGAATGGCATCTTCTAGACACTGGGACTTGAGTCCAGTCCTTGGCTCTGAAAAGTGTCTTCTGTTTGGCAGTGAATTCACCTGTATGTCTATGAATTCACCTGGTTAAAATGTTGAAGTGACTAGACTTGACTCTTCTCATTTAAATGGTTATCTTGTTGGTGAACCCAATGAATGGGCTTGAGGGCTCATTTGTGGGCCCCTTTGTGGAGAAAGCCCATTATATCAGCGCATGTGCTCAACAGCACCCCTGTCACTCTGCCAAAGTGCAGAAGTGACCCCTGGTCCCAGTATTGTTGGTGCCTGCCTGAATAAGGGGTCTAGAGTGGGGCGCTTGAGAGATGAAACAGATGATAGTGCAGACTATCAGAGGAAGGTAAGCAACTTCAGGAGAAAGGTGGCATAGCATAGAGCTAAGACAATTTGGGGTAGGGACTCAGAGAAGGCAATTCAAGCGTGTGGTATGGTGAGGAGATGGGGCGTGGAGGGTTGACAGATGCCCAGCTGCCTTGTGGTCATGGGCAAATGGCTGTGTAATTGCTCTTTAGCTGATTCTTCTGGGGTGAGGTGTGTGAATCCATTGCTCCCTCCCCCTTGGTTTTCCCTGCTTTCTCATAGTCTCTGCTCTGCCAAAGGAGATGTGTCTCTGGACCTCAGACAGCTCATGCCAGTGTGGTGCTCTCGGAGAATCTCAAGAGTGTTTATTTCACTGACATCCCCCAGGAGCTGCCACACAGCTCTCGGCGTTTCACCACTTACCCCTGTGTGCTGGGATCATCTGCCTATTCATCAGGCTGCCACTGCTGGGAGGCTGAAGTAGGAGACAAAACCCACTGGGCCCTGGGTGTCTGTTATGTGTCTGCCAGCTGCCATGCAGAGGACCCCAAGCAGGAGATGGGCTACTGGAGGGTGCGTCGATGGAATGAAAAATACGTGGCCATGACCACCCCCTTCACCCCACTGCTGCTTAGTGTTTGTGAGTGTCTCTTAGAACTGAGTCCCACCCTTACTGTCGGTCAGGACACTGAACTCTGTGGGAGGCTCTGTAGCATCATGGTTTTGACATGGAAGAACCATTGCTTTCCTGGAGAAAGTCTTATGTAGGCTGTTTGAACAGTGGTCACCAGCTGACTTGTGGAACGCTCACCTGCCAGACTTTTCTGCTGTGACAGCTTAGTACACTATTGTTCAGACTCGTGGGAAGAGCAAAAGAGTCTTTTGAATTTGTCCCTAATGGCACAAACTGTTGGTAAGTACAGACATGGTCCCTTCAGCAGCGGGGATGTAATATCTCTGAATATTGATTTCAGTCTTCTTTCTCTATATTGTCAGGAGGCAGACACCTGTGGTGCAGGATGAGCACAGGAATAGTGTGCCCCTCTCTACAATCAACTTAGATGTTGCAGATGAAGTTGAATGGGTATGATGTACAAGGCAGCAGCTGAAGCACTTCCTTGAAGCCATCAAGTTAAATTTGACAAAATTTAGGCTCTTGCTTAAAATGCAATCTGTTTCAAGTGTGAAGCGAAATACTTGAATGAGCAGCTGGAATGCATGGAGCTCTCTGTGGGGACAGGTGAGGGACCAGCTGAGAGCTCATGGGTCAGGACTGGGGGGCAGACCAGCACTGGTGACCATGTAATGGGTGTCTGCTGTAGACAATCTCTTCAGGAAGAAGAAATAGGTGAGGCATTCTTCAGAGAACTGGAATAAAGTTTATGTCCACAGGCCCTGGTCCTATGAGCTTCAACCACCCTGATATTGGCTGGCTGGACAACAGAGTAGGGCACAAGAAATCCAGGGAGTTTATGGAGTGCATTGATGACAACTTTCTAACACAGGTGATCAAGGAGCTGAGGAGGAGAGGCACTCTGGATCTCATACATACAAACAAGGAAGGACTGACTGGAGATGTGGAAGTTGGGGGCAGTCTTAGCTGCAGTGACCACAAAATGGTGAGTTGAGGATCCTGTGAGGAGGGAGCAGAGGACAAAAAGCAGGATCAATACCCTGGGCTTCAGGGAAGAGGGGTCCAAGACAGCTGGCTGATATTCAAGGATCACCTCCTCCAAGCTCAAGAGTGGTCCATTCCAACAAGCAGGAAATCAAGCAAAGGTAGCAAGAGGCCTATGTGGATGAACAAGGAGCTCCTGACTGACCTCAAACCTAAAAAGGAAGTGTACAGGAGAGATTCCCAAGGACTGCAAGAGAGCAAACGCCCCTGCTACCTTCAAGAAGGGCAAGGAGGAGGATTCAGGGAACTACAAGCCAGTCAGCCTCACCTCAGTCCCTAGGATGGTGATGGAGCAACTAATCCTGGACATCATTTCCAGACATGTGAAGGAAAGGTGATAGGCTGGAGGTAGACGGGATGACTTTATGAGGGGAAAACTGCTTAACAAAGCTGCCAGCCTGCTGTGAGCCATTCCCCCTGGTGCCCAGCCACACGCTTTTACATCTATACACTCATTATTATCACAATTTCCTGGCTGTTTTTTTTTTTCTTTTTCTAGTTTTTGAATCCTAGCTTTGGATCTCAAAGCAAATAGAAAGCTTGGAAGGAGAGGAGAAGTCTTTTTATGCATGCCATACTGCTGTTGAGATTTGTTTAGGCCTCTTCTTTGCACTGTGCATGCTACTGCATTGTGTAACCCTGCAGACTGGTGCTTCCACCGAGGGTCGTCGGCCTTATAGCTGAGGAGCCGTCACCGTGGGGTTTATGTAGGCAGCAGAGGGGCAAGTGTTTGTCTGGAGAAGGGCTTTGTTCAGCCCTCTCATGCCACACCAGGGCTATGTTCCTGGAGTAATGCGATCAAAGCAATCTGATTTTGACTAATAGTGGGATTAATGAGCTTTGTCAGGTCTTGAGCTGTCCAACTAAGGATGCTCGTTATGACCCCAGGCCAATTACAGACTTAGCTGCTGCCTTCAGCCATGGGGCTGAGAATGAGCCTTTTTTCTTTCACGGCCATTTGTGTTTCAGACATAGAGACAAGATGCTCTGAGGTAGTTCTGATGCAAGGGAATAATCCCTCACTGCAGCTGACATTGCAGGTGGGCTCCATCCTCCCTGCTAGGCTCCCTCCGAATGTTCTTTATTCTAAAATTAAATTAAAAACTGGGTTTCTAATGAAAACTTTGTCCCCTACTTTCCAGGTTCTGCAAAGGAGATGGAGTAGCAAGAAGAAATCTGCAGAGTAGGAGGCCTGGGACAGCAGAAGAAGACAGGGAAACTTGTGAATTGGCCTTATCTTTGCCAGAAACCATTTCTGAGTTTACTGCCTTTGCTATGTAGACCAAATTGGTCAGTCAGCTGTGTATCATCCCAGCAAAAAACGAGTAGTTCAAAACCAGCTCAGTCCAGGCAGTTTTAAAGCTGCAGCCCTACTAGTGCAATGCAGGCAGCTCTGTTTGACCCATCATCTTTAAATGAAATAGATTAGACCAGGGTCTCTGTGGGTTTTTGGAGATACAGCAAAAGCATTGTAGAGATCCTGCCAGTTTTCACAGGCTGCTTTTCCTTCAAGGCGGTCTCTCACTGTCCCTAGATTAGAGCAATAATAAAGTCTGACTGTAAGATGAGAGAGCTGCTAATTTCAAGGAGTGAAAGAACTTGAGATTTTAATGATGCACACTGGAGCCAATTTAAACACACTCGCAAACTCACTTGCCAAGTTGCATCATTGCAATTTGTCAGGCACAAGTTTCTTAACTGTACCTACGGAGACCTTACTAAAATCACCCTAAGTCATTTCCTGGAAAGACAACCAAATATATTAAATTGCTTGCCTTGAGTCCTTAGACACAGGCTCCTTAAAGCTGTAACCTACCTGGAATTTGTATTTGGCTTCCTTGTCAAAGTCAGAGTGATTAGTTCAAATCAATACATGTAATAATCTGCATAGTGTTTCCTCAGAGAAAAGCAAAGGAAATCACAGACATTCCCCCTGGAGGAAAGGTAAAGCTTAAAAAAAGAAACTAGGAAATTACAGTTTCACAATTACAGATGAAGCAATTAAAAAAAAATCTGAAATTCCACAGTTTTGTTCTTATGGCTATGTTAGCATCTGTCGAATATTACTAGTCATCAGTTAATGCCTGACGTGCCTGACATGCCTGTTTTCCACAGTCTCTCCATTTTGCCTCACCAGCACAAAATGTCTTCTTAAAGGCATACATCTTAATGCTGAGAGAAATCAAACTGGCAACTGAGGAATCCAGTGCTGAAGTCCATCACTGCCACAGGTTATGAAACAGGTTGCCCCTTCCGGAAAAAAAAAAAAAAAGAACTTTAATAATAAAATAATTGAAATTTGACAGTATACATAATCCAGCCCAACTTGTTCTCTCTCCTGCCACCTCTCTCAGGTTATTAGGCAGAGCAGAGGGGTTGCCTTGGGCAGCAGATTAGTAATGGCAGCAAAATTGCCAAGACCCCAACAGGGCAGAATCCTGGAAAATTTCAGTGGGGCATAAATGGAGGTGGTCACTGAAGGAGTGGGGCAGGGAAGGAAGAACAGCCCCCTCCCCAAAGTGGCAATTGTGTCCTTGTTTTCTTCTGTATCCTTAGCAGCGGGTAGTAAATTCCAGCTCTTCAGGGCTGTCCCTGCACAACTCTGTGGCCTCCTTTGCAAGGCCATGGCTGAAGAAGGTAGAGTCCAGGGGGTGGGGGAACCTGGATGTGTTGGTGGCCGGACAGGCTACAGCCAACACCGAGGGGGTCTGTGAAGTAAGTGCCAAGGTCTGGCTGAGCTCCTGGAGCAAGGGACTCAGCTGAGGAAGACTCCAGGGGCTGTTTGGGGAAAGAATGGTCCCGCTGTGGTGGCCTGGTTAGGTTGTGCGTGAGGACGCTGACTCTGGATGGAGGGAAGGCAGAGGAAGGGAGGAGAGGACTAAAAGGAGACATGGCTCAGCGTAGCAGGAGGAGAAGAAATGAGTAATTGGAGCAAGTGACAGAAGCGAGCGTGAGAAGCGCAGTTCAGGGCACTACCTAGATAAGCTCAAGCAGCTGGAAGTCCAGACTGGCACTCAACCTAGCCTCCACAGGTAACGACACAGACTGTGAATGCTCGTAATGGCAGAACTGAGCTGAGGCCAGGGTTTACCTTGTTTCAAGCAATGACAGGCTGTGAGGTGATCAGAAATTGCAAAAAAGTCATTTGTGCATCCTCTGCAGACATGTCCCTCATTTGTAGCTGGCTAACTCTGCTCCTAAATTCACTGTTTCCACCATTCTTTTATTTCTCCCTGAAGTCCAGCCGAGCCCCTTCAGTTTTGGGCCATAGCCACCTGCTGCTATTTCAGTCTGCCCTCACCCCCATGCATATCTGAAGACCTCTTTCCCAAAAGCTGTTCCTGTGAGGTAATTACATACTCAGTTATTTCCAGCTGATAAACCTCGTGTGCTTAGAGATGCACGCGATAGACACACATGCAGAATTACCACTACCTTAACAACCCCGGTATTCCTCCACGCATCCCACAGTGCCTCCATCTTCCCACAGGTCCCCTTCCCGCTTCCAGCACAACATCTCCCAAGGAAAAATAAATAAATACATAAATAAATAAATAAATCATCTCTGTAAGTGCTCCTAGTCTCATGTTTTTAGCACTTCCTTTTAAACCAACTGCCCAGCTAGTCAGCTCGTATAGTTTGACTTTGATCCGTTGTTACATTTGAGATGGAGAAGCACTTCCAGTTTCCAAAGCATTTTTCATACCTACTTTCTTGTCTGGTTTCATTTAATTCAAAACACACTCTGTTATTACATACTATATGACTGTAGTGCAATGTCTATGGTATACATTCTGAAATATCTAATAATTTCTTTATTGAAATTAAATGATTCAAAATGATCAAAGTGAAGCATTTTGATTTTTCTCAGTTGAAATTTAGCATAATTGACCCAGAAGACATTTCAGTGTTTCAACATTGCTCTCTCATGCAAAAGGAAGATTAGAGAAGTAGGAATTCACCATTGAAGAGAAACACTATTTGCCCAAAGATGGGAGATCTTTGGAGAGCAGCCTCCACCGGGAATATCAATGACTCCCCCACTATTTCTGACCTTCCTTCTCTTTCTGCAGGTGTGGGAGTGAGGGCAAATTTAAGATAGCATTTAAAATACCAGCAGGAAATGAGTGGAAATGGAAAATGTCCCACTTCCCTGTAAGATGAGTTTGCAAGAGAGAGATGATGAATTATCTTCTTGAATGGCCTGTCTCCTTCCTTTACTACAAAGGCAGTTTAGACAAGAAGATTAGATTTAGTCACCTAACTTTTAAATAGCTTAACTGCGGGGAGATGAATCCCATCTGCTGTATAGACATGTGGCATGTGCTCAAGATCCATGATGGGTCTGGATCTACTGCACAGCTATGTCCAGGAGATGCATTTCACATTCTCTGAAATATCACACTGAGCTGCACCATGTGCTGTTCTGCCTGTCTTTATGTGCACAGTAAACTATGCACATCCCAAAATCTGGGATGCATGGAGCCTAATCAACATGACATGGAGAAAGCATGTGTGAAATTGCACGTGCATGTGTAAAAAAACAAAAACCAAAAATCCTGCCCTGGAAATCCACCAGCCTTACCCTCCCAAGCCTGCAGTTCTGCGCCATGCCATCACACCGTATTTCCATACCACAGCAATGCAGGAGGCCAGGCTCCATGATTACTCTTTCAAATGCTCATAGGTGTGAAACACTTGGGGAAAACATACAGGAAGACTTCCTTACTGAGCTTTAGCTGTATGCAAGTGACCTATTTAAAGCTAATCAGGCTTCCTCTGTGTTCATCAGAGAGAAAGAAGTTAGCATCTTCACAGAGCGCTTCTTCCTTAGGACAAGTTGAATCATCTCCAGGAGCTGCCTGTCTCTCTCCATTGAGTACAGAGGGGGTTTAGATGACTAGATTAGATTCAGACAAAGCTTTTACGTGCTTCCTGGTAGATGACATGAGCGTTTTCACCCACAGTCCTCCCTAATTTCTCCCTTTTATCTCTACTGAGAGATCTCCAACCACCCAGGCACTAGCATGAGGTACTTCAGTAGGATGCCTGAATTTAGGTGAGATGAACTGAATCCTAAGAGTCAGTTAGTCTAACACAAACAGATAATGTAACTCCCTGTATTTCTCTTGTTGGCAGATGTTGAACTTTTGACGTATTTGGTGACATAATTAATACATTCATAATGGATAATTTGCTGAAGGAGCACAGTAACTTAATTACTGCAAGGTGGAAGTTTCACAGTTATTCAGTTCACCTCACAGAAGAAAATCCTCTTGTCTTCCCTTTACTCTGCTTCCCAAAATACTTGTGCTGCCTCCCCAGCTATAATACTGGATTGTGTCACTTCCTCCTTTACCTATGGACGTCCCCTTGTATGATTTTTCATAATTAACCTGTGCAGGAGAATTATGACGATTTTCAGAAAAGTTTTTTAAAATGTAGCGCCCTACTATGGCTAAAGAAAAATCCAACAAATAAAATAGCCATCTTCAACTTACCGGAAAACATCAGCACCTTTGTATACACATTTATATACACTCGGGTTTGTGCCTTCGCCATCTGGTGGCAAAGCACGATCATAGCGTGTCCACAGAGCTGAGAAAGTTTTTGGACCCTATCTATTTGTTTGAAAATGGGGATTCTAAATAAGTAAGATGGTTGAGAAAGTTTCCATTTTTCAACGTTTATTGATAATATCATCAGTTATATATATATACATCATTTGGAGAGCTTCTATTTTGTAAATAGGTGATACTTATTGTTTACTGCTGCTACTTGTTTTAATGTATTATCTTGTATTGTATTGTACTGACCAACATTGCGTTGCATCATATCTGAGTGTTGTGGCACAAAAATATCCGACATGCTCTTTTCAGATAGTTGACTATGCATCTAGTCATAGGCTTGAGCAAAAGGCTGTCCCAGCTTATTCCAGTCATAGGTGGGCACATGGATTTATCTCACCCAAATTTAAACCTCTGCAGCAGATTTGAGTTCATCTGACCTCGTCAATCTAATCTTCCTTTAAAGTTAATAAAGAAAAAAGGGGGGCACTTCTTGAGCACTGTTCATCTTTTCTTAGAAGAGACATCTTCATAGCCCGGGATCCATGAATCTTCTTTGTAAACTATGAAGAACACGAGATGAAGAGCTTAGGTGAAGGCGATTACTTCTGAGATCATATACCTTATATCATAGACAGCCAAAGCACAGACAGCAAAAACCTCACATCTTGTCCTTCCAACTGGGGAATCCAAGTCAATGAGTGCAATTATAACTCGGTTACTTTCTCATGTATCCTGAAATATTGGAGCTGAGAAAGATATCTGAGCCATATTACATACTAAGATCAAATTTAAAAAAAATACTTCTCTTTTTCTTTCTTCTAACTCTTACATTGTGTAGGAGGGGATTTACTAGTTGCACTGGATAGTATGAAATTTGCATTTTCCTGGCCTTAGAAATTAGTAGCTGAAAGATCTATTTCCCATCTCTAGTTTCTTTGCTATGAAGGATAGCCATTCATTTTCTTACACCCACTGCTTAATCCTGCCTGCTACAACACTGGATTTCAACACAGGTGGAGTTGCTTGCTTTCTCAACTGGGAAGGAACATCTGGGTTCACTTTGGAAGTTCTTGTATGAGCCAAGCATAAGTTGCTATGTAATTGCTTGCAAGGTTTTTTTTTTTTTTTTTTTTTTTCCCCAATAAGGACTGGATTATTTACCAGATTTGCTTATAGACCCTTGATCTCCAGATGTCTATACACACATATAGAAGCTCCATCGTTAACCAGATAGATAAAAGCCTGTTCTCCTTATTTTTCAGAGTGCTGGGTATTAGCAAGAGTGGAATAAATCCAAATCTTCTCAACATTTTGGAAAGAGACCATCTCTGTTATACAAAACAGAAATAACAGAGATAAAGTCTGTTTCTATTTAAAAGTAGACTGAAATTTAGCAAAACATCATTTCAGGACAATGTGGAACTAGAATGTTACAGTCTAGGAATCCTAGAATAGCCTCATTTTCACACGTGTTCTTTGTGGCTTGTATGTCCAATTTATTGATAGAACTGATACAGCAGCAGCAGATTGTAGTGATGTATTCTTCTGTGCAAACAAATTGCAGCTACTTACCTTTGGTTTAATAAAGACATGATAAGTGAAAATGGATATGAATTTAACTCTTTTCATAGTCGTGGAGTTTAAGTGCAGCTGACATCTACTCTGGAATATCATTGTAATCCCATGCAGACAAATGCATTTGAAACCTTATTTTCCCCAAAGATGCTGACCATCCATTTCTGTCTTCCCAGGTAACTCTGTATATCCTGCACACCTTCAAAAGTCAGCTCATGAATTCATACGTCCATGTACCTACTAGTCAGACAGTCAGTTTGTTATGAGTGTGAATGGAGCTTGGTTTGGTGCAGGAATGAGCAGAATTAATCAAAGAGTGTTTTCTATCAGACATTTGTCTAGCAGAATGCTATCAAGTTGACTGGAAACAGTTGGAATCCAACCAGTGGACTTTAATATCCTTTTCTGAATTAAACAAATATTAGTATCACAGTTATAAATACGGCAGTGAAGGAATAGTTGGTTTATTTGTAATAAATCTGGAGTAGCTCTACATGCATATGCCTGCTTATGGAATTCATCTCACCTAGAGATATACCTTTAAGCATGCCTTCGTTTCTGTCTTCCATCTTAGTTTCTTCTCAATAGGGAGGCGGAGAAAAAAAAAAGTAACAGGTATTTTTACAGAATGGTTCATGTGAGTATCTTAGACATCTGCTACATGATGAGATGAGTGATGCCATAGAAGTGCCCATTTTTTCCTTCCTTTTCCCTATTCAGGATGTGTAGAATGATAAGCTCAGGAGGCTGCAGCCAGGGCCTGTCCCTCTGGCCCTGAGCCAGGTGGGCAGAGAAGACCTAGAGATGGTAGCCGAGTTCAGCCAAGAGTCCGGATGACCAGGAGAGTTCATGGTGATGAAGCAGGTATGAGGTCAAGCTGAGAAGTCAGCCTGCGGGTCAGAGTCAGGATCAGGCCTGGTGAGGGTAACCAGGGACAGAGACAGTCCAGTGCCTACTGGGCAGGCCCAAAGTGACAAGATAGGTCCAGGGTCAAGCCGGGAAGTCAGTCCACGGGGCAGGGTCCAGAGCAATGGAGTCTGCACGCTGAGCTGAGCTGAGCTGAGCTGGAGATCAGTGCGCCTCTAGGGTAGCTCAGAGAGAAACTGAAGGCCCAGGGTTGAGCTTAAATGGGGCTCCTGGGCCCATGGGCAGGAGGTGCAAGTGGCTGCCTCAGGCGAGGATGATCAGGCCCATTAAGGCCTATTAGTGCCCTCAGACCCTGGAAACAGTAGTAACTGAAATGCTCACTAGCATATGTAATTTTGATTTAAGAATTCAAAGAACTGGGAAATGTTACTACCTCTTTAAGATCTGTCAGAGACTATTTCTTCTGTTTCCAGTCTCATTTAGCCTACTTGCCACTAACAGCTCTTGCACATTGATACCTATGTATTTCCCATTATTAGACTGTGACTTGGTGGCATTCATAGTGCTCCAGCTTCACACTGGAACAATCTAGGTAGATAATGTATGTTACAGCTGGTTTGGGATAACACAGACAAGTGATTACATTTCAGAATGGCATGTTGGATGAAATCAGTACTGTCCTCGTTGACCAAAGGAAGTAAGCTGTTCACCGCTAGCGGGAGCATATGATCATGATCGGTTTTTGCCAGTTGTTCTCCGGAGCGTATCAAGACAAGATTGCTTACCTAATGTGAACAAATATCTGAGCAAAACGGCAGGAGAAAATTACACCACAGTAGCTGAGTTCCTCCTCCCAGAGGTCTAGATCTAATCAACAAGGCAGAAGCACAGCCCACTCTCATTGTAATGCTTTTAATTATTTACCTGATGACTGTAGTTGGAAGTCTGGGCTTGATCGCATTAATAAGGATTGTCTCCCCAAACCACCCTCCCAAATAGCTTTTCCTTAGCCATTTGGCAGTCTTAGAGCTCTGCTGCTCAGGCATCACCCCCAGGATGGTGGCCAGTCTCTTAGCAGAGAGCAAAGCTGTCTCGTTTGGTGGCTGTGCTGCCCAGATGTACTGTTTCTCTGCATTTTGCACCAACGAATGTTTCATTCTGGCTGTGATGGCATATGACCAGCTGCAAACCACTGCTATACAAAGCTGTCATGTCATGAAGCCTCAGCATCCAGCTGTGACTTGGTTCTTACTTTTGTGGGTCTCTAATCTCAATGATACACAGCAGCTGTGCCTTTGGGGTGTCCTTCTGCCATTCCAGCATCACCAGTCACTTCTGTGGTGTGGTACCCCTGATCTGTGGTATCTCCTGCTCTGACATCGGGTTAACAAGATCATCCTCGCAGCATTTTGCATCTTAGGTGACATCTTCGTCATGCTGCAGGTACGCATTTTGCTACATCTACATCATCTCTGCCATCCTGAGGTGTCACTCCAGCGAGGGAAGGCACAAAGCCTTCTCCACCTGTGCATCCTGTGCACTTGATAGTTTTTGCCATATTCTTTGGCACTCCAGCTACACACCCCACAGCTCTGGCTCCTTGCCTGACCAAGACCAGGTGATATCTGTGTTTTATACAATGGTAAGCCCCGCAGTCTACAGCTTGAGGACCAAGGAGGTCCTCAAAATGAGGCACTGAACAGAGTGTTACATGGAGAAAATTGTTTGTCAGTCAATAAAACCTCCAAAGGAGTTGGAACAGGTGCTTAAAAAATTAAAATGATGAGTACAGCTGTTCATGGATGAATTTACTCTGAAATAATTGCTCATTATGCAGCAGAAGTAGGAGAAAAGTGAATGCAGAAGTGAAGAAAGAAATAACTGTAATATTAAAATCTTTTCTGTAATAGCAAGAGCTACAGCTTTACTGTGAGAAAGTACAATTGTGACACTTTTGAAGGCGATTAGTTTCACCTAAGTTTTTACTTTCAAGTTGGATGCCTTGAAGACATCCCAGCTTTGTTTTCAACTGTTGCTAACTAGTACCAGTTCAGCAGTATCACTTCCATGTTCTGTTTCCATTCCCTTACCTCATACATCCTTGTAGTCTTTTTTTTCCTGACTCCCAGTCTGAAGGTGATCATTAACCTTTTAGCAAAAGTGGGTCACATTCATCAGGCACCTTAAACTGTTTACAGTATTAGTGATGTGGGCGACTCGAGTCCTCGATGCAAGAACAAAGTTACCACACAGCAGGTGGTCCTGAGGGACAGCCTACCCTCTTTTGTTGTGGGTGAATATCCTTGAACCAATTCACATTCATCGCAGGCTAAAAATGTGCGCACAGAAGAATTTTTTACAAATGCTGAGGCTGGGATTCATCTTACCTAAGTTTAGACTTCTGTTAATGAGCTGCCAAAGCATAAACCAAACTTGTAGGCTCTTTCTATAGCTCATGAAGGCAAATAAAAGTCTGTTTGCCTCCATAGTTTTGGAAGAGAGATTGATCACACCTGTCTCTGTCTCCCTTGAAAGGTCTATATTTATATCTATGAATTACAGGAAGAGTGTAGAGTGACCAGCTCAGGTTTATGGAATTATTTCAAGTCCAACGTTAATGCAGCTTAATGCTGCCCTGAGTTCTGGTTTTGGATCACATTCCATCTGACTCAGGGAGCTGGCTCGTAGAGAACAAAAAGCCACTGGCTTCAGTAGAGAAAGACTTCAGTCACATGGCCATGGAAGTAGCACAGAGAAGGAAACGGAACCTGCTATAACACTGCCTCAATACACAGAGTTATTAGACAAATGGGTGTAAGACCATTTTTCCCTATCCTTCGGAAGGACTGCAAGTAAAGGTCCCATAAAAAGCTACACTCCCTCTCACTGGGGGTCATCACTCAGAGCAACCCATTCTGCCCATCCTGAACCACTTAGAGCCCTTAATGTGTAAACGTAGTGTCTGAGGAAGAAATATGTTCCACTCTTCCATATCCATAGCTTTATCATTAAGACTGACAGGTGTTATTAAACAATAACCAGTCAGTTCCCAGAGCAACTCTGGCAGCATCTAGAAGTACAAATTTTCTGCAAGCAAACATTTTCATGCTTCCTCGAATACCGTGGAGGTTTCAGATATTCCTGACTAAACTGTGAGAGAGGACTACAGCAAAGAAAGATAGATAACCCAGACAAGCAATACCTGTTGATCCACTTTTAACCCAGCTATCTCCTGAACACCATGGCTTTCACGTAGTCTAGACGAGAACTCCGGAAGCCATTACATTGCCAGTCTAATCCAGTCTGGAAGAGGACTCAGTCCAATGCAGATACATTGCAGACCTCATGGTGCAGCCCAAAGAGACGAGCTTCCCTCACTCGTCATCTTACACATGGCACTGCACATTCATTGTCCCGGGAGTCGCCCCCACTCCACAACACGAGCAGCCACTGTAAGCACAGTCTAACCGGGGCTGCGTTACCTGGGACATTTCTGCCTGCCTAAGCCCCACTGATGACTTTCCCTGCTAGGGACAGTCAGAGCAGATCACTCTTCAGCTGAGCAACCCAATTCAGCTCTCTGCTCTGAAGGCCAACAGTTTGTTGAACAACCTCTAAGCCCTCGAAGCAGCACAAGAAAGCTAGCTTTCCTGGCAGGTAGAGATGTCCTTAAACTCATGCCAGAATCAGGGGAAGGGTCTTTGTTCATATGTCTCAAAGGCTCCTCAGCTTCCCAGAACAGCTTTCTTCATCATCTTATCGTAAAGTAATTTCAATAAGTGTCCAGTGATATTGCAAGAACAGAGAGAGGTTAATGGCAAACTGTTTACTAAAGCATGATATCTATGTCAACATCTTCCAATAGACCATTATTTTTCTTTTCTTCAAAAGAGTTAATTATTCAAGGATCTTAGAAGAAAAATATATGTGGGATTAGGTGCAAGTGCAAAGGCAGTGTTAAGGCAGAGGCACCAGAACTCTAAGCAAATCACCAGCGATTACCTACTTGAAGATTTTTCTATCTGCATTTGAATTAAAACCTACCCCGATGGATGGACACATAATCTGAGCCTGGATGGTCCACAGATGAACAGGTTATCACAGCAAAATATATGCTCCACCGGTGAGCAGGCTGTCTGAAACTAGATGGTCCATGAGACAAAGAGGTTATCTAACAAAAGGACACGAGTCCAAGGGTGGATGTGTTATTAGAGACAACAGGAGTCTTCTGTGGAAAAAACAGCTAACTGTGTATCAGGAGTGTGCATTTTAATGAGAGGAAGAATTATCAAGTTTGGTCATAATTAATAACAGAGGTGGATTCACATCCAGATGGCATACTTAAACTCCACGGAGTTGCACTGCAGTTCTTCAGAGTCAGATAAGCAGAACTGATTGCTCTGATATCTTACACTGTACTGCTATTTACATGAATATGGTCTTATTATTATTAAAAGAATTTATATTCAAGTTTGCAGTCTAAAGCTTTGTTAAGCTTTGTTTGTGAGTTGATAGGGACAGACAGGTTCACTGAATTTGCTAGGATACAGTATCTACAGTATCTTCTCTTGCCTTTCTGGATGAAACAGGTCAGTAAGAGAATAGTTTTGTACATATGCAATACCTTGAAGCCTATGCTAGAAACAGACCTCAGCAAGAATTGAAACCTCCATTCAGTCACCCACATGATAAGAACTCCGCTTTGAGAGCGTCAGCCAGGTTACTTTTAACCTCCAATAGATGAACAATAATTTTTCATGTGAGGTGAAGCTGGTAGAACCTTTACAGGGATGACTGATTCCCTTTTTGTTCAGGATTCCTTCCCTTTTAGCATGAGATTTTTCACCCTCTAAATGGAAAGTATTTCATTTGGTGACTCTTCCCAATTTATTCCTGAGCAGAAAATGGCCACTTTTCCTTGACAACAGGGATGCAAGCAAATGAGAAATCCTTTCTCAGCCAAACCTGGAGGATCTTGTGGTATCTCCTCCTCTTTGGGAAGATGCAAAGCTGGGTTTTCCCGCTGCTGTTGCCATTTAGTGCTTGCCGCCATTTCTTTCAAGAGAGGAAACTCTTACTTTCTTCTGCCAGGATGTGGGTTTGTTATTTGTATGTTTACAAGTTGCAGTCCCAAAGGTCAGGCTGGTGGAGGTCCATGTAATTAAGGCAGGTCTTACCAAGTTGGCACAGCTGCAGCCTAACCATTATATTCCTATTTCAGCAAGGCTGAACGGGGGCTGCTTTGCCCTGTTAACAGACTTTGTGGCCAATATTGAGCTCTAACTACCCTGCTACCAATGCTCGGGGGAGTTAGCTGATAGGCAAAAAATGTATTGGTGATTGCAATACAGAAAGAATGATGTCTGAACTAGTGTCAAGACCATGTATCTTCAGGAACAAGCGGGCCATTGCCCTTGGAGTGGGCCATTTGCATGATACTGTACACCCAACCCTGGCCACAAGTGAGGGGAGAAGAGTGCTCCATAGATGTCCTCAAGAAAAGCAGACTTTTTTCCTTAAAAAAGGAGAAAGAGGGCACACGAAAACCATTGTAGTGCCAGACTAGGACTTGTGTTTCACAGTGCTGCTGTTGCCTTTTGAATAAATTATTTTATCTTTCTGCGCTTTCTTATCTGACCTGAAAAACAGGAACAGTACTCCCTTGTATCACAAGTCATTTCAATGCGTAATTAAAGAAGTCTAGTCAGAAGCTATGATGAAAATGTGCCGTACTTCCTTGTGGCTACTGAGACAATCCATTGTGTGTTGCCAGTTTCCCATTACTTCTAGGTGTTGAACCAGTTTCCTGTCGGGAGATAATATGAGTGTACTAGCAACATGCCTGAGAGGAATCACTGTGTGGCCATTGAGTTTATCCTCTCTGGACTAACAGAAAGCCAAGAGGTGAAGGTGGCCCGCTTTTTTTTAAGCACATTAATAAGGAATCTTGGAATGATCATGTAGATGAAGGTTGATCGCCCGGCTTCACACACTGTGTACCTTTCCCTCAGTAACTTGGCTTCCGTGGATTTCTGTTACTCCTCAGCTATCTCCCAAGGTGGCTGGTGAACTCTTCAGCAGTGAGGAGAGCCACTTCAGTCAGTGCCTGTGTGGCACAGCTATTCACTTTTTTCCTCATGGCTAGCGTTAAGTGTCTCCTGCTGGCAGTAATGGCATATGACTACATGTGGCTCTCTGTAACCCTCTCCTTCATGCAACTGTCATGTCCCCAAAAGCCTGTACACAGATGGTAATCATCTCCTATTTCATTGGCTTTGTCCATGCACTTGCGCAAACTATCTCCACCTTCACATTCTCTTTCTGTGACTTCGGTGTTATCAGTCATTATTTCTGTGACATCCCCCTAGGATCCAGCTTTCATGCTCTGACACCTATAGCAAAGAATTGGTACTTCACATTTTTGGTGTGTTTCGTGGCACCTTCACACCTCTGGCAATTCTAATCTCCTCCATCTACCTCATCTCCACCACCCTGAGGATACACTCCTCCAAAGGCAGATGCAAAGCCTTCTCCACCTGTGCTTCCCATCTGAGAGCTCTCTTCTTGTTTTATGGGAGCACCGTTTTTATGTGCGGTAGCCCAATATGCAGCTACTCATTGGACTGAGATAAACGTGCCTCTCTGTTCTCTACAGTGGTGACTCCAGTGCTGAATCTTATCAGCTACAGCCTAAGGAATAAGGAGGTGAAGGATGCTCTGAGGAGAGTTTTAGGTCATATTAGAGAAACTTCAGCAGACTCGTTAGAAAGAGAACTTTGTTTGGGGAAAATTTATCAAAACCTTGATACAAAGAGTAGGACTTCCAAGGAAGCTTTGATCGGCTTCCAAGGGTGAGATTCAGAAAGGTACTTAATTGTTAGAAGTGATTTTAGGTGGACTTTTAACTGGTTGTATCTGCAACTTCTATCTTGAAAGACTGTGTTCCTCTGCTGCTGAAAGCTGGAGGAATCCTGACTTTTAACTTGCAAGTTCCAAGCACAAACAGGACTCCTGCCTGAGGAGTGCGTGGCACAGAATTGCAGTTCTCTGTTCTATTAGGAACGTTTGCTCATGTAGGAAAACCACTGGTCCGTCAAGATGAGAAAAAGCTTTCAGAGATATTCAAGAGGAGAAAAGCAATGTGATTTGAATTTATGGCCATTTCTGCTACGTCTTCAGTATTTGAAAGGCGTAGCCTCTTCCAGTGCAACACACAGAACCTGAAGTTCTGGAAAGGAAATCTTGGAGAACAGACACCTGTGTTTTTGCCCCCCAAACACTAGGGAAAGTAACTGTCCCTCTTCTGTTAAATCTCCCTCTTCTGTCACTCATTGCTACCTCCTTTTTCCCCTTCTGCCTGGAAACATGAAAAAACTACAGAAATGCAAAAAAGATTGACTTCTAATTTTGCTACCATTATGAAGTAACAAGAACTTATTCCTGCTTTTCATCTCCACATATCAGCAATCCACTTGAGGCAACTGAGTGAACTGGTAGTTATTTTAAGGACATTGGACATAATCTGAAAGTTAATGAAGCTAAAGTATTCTTTCACTTAAAAGAATGCTGGAATAAGATGGTGACTTACCAACTACATGTCTGTCATCAATGTGATTTTGAGAATAAACGACCAATCATTTCTGGGAGATGAGAAAGCTGGGAAAGGCTTTGGAATCCTTCTATCGATTCAACTAAGCTAGCTCTAAGGATAGGTGTTCTAGCGCTAATAGATGTTTCATTCCTTCTGTCTGAGTTTACAAATACTGTCCCTCAGTTGGCAGAAGGAGTTGAAATCTTTATTGAGCTGAAAGTGACAGAATTAATCTCAGACAGGTGAGAGGTTCCTGCCTCTGCATAAGGTTTACAGTCAAAGTGGGATGGAAAGATGTCTTGCGGATTCCCTTCGCAAGTCTGTTAGGGCTGTTATTTCCCCTGACTTCCTCTCCTTAAAGCTGTGCATAACTATAGCAAAGATTGTGTCCCTGTGATCATCTATGGCACCCTAAAGAAGGATTTTACAAGTCTCAGGAAAATGTAGCCTTTTGGTCCTGCTAGTTGTCATCTTTATGTTGCTGCAGAGGCTGAAGCTCATGCGCCAATGTGTAGAGGAATCGAATGTTGTTGTTGTTGTTGACGCCTTCCATAAGCTATGGTCCCACTGTTGCCTGCTAGCATCCAGCACCCGGAAGAGAAATCAGAAAAATCATGGCGTTCTTCCCCAAAACATTAAAAAAAACCCCAAACAAACAGTTTTTAAATTATAAGCCTTAGCTTGAACTGGCCGTGTGCCCTAACCCCTCAGCAGTTTCAGTACGAAGGGGGTCAGTGGGCCCCGTCTGCCTTTCTACCTGCCCCACCTAGGGTGAGACAGACCAACCTCTGAAGGCGCCTGTCCCTCTCTGTTGACAATGGTGCTGAGCTCGACAACTGTCCTTCATTGCATGAAGAATTTAGACTGCTACAAATAGGTGGGGATGATCCCACCTTTAGCTGTGTCCACAGAGTGTGAATGCTGGGTGAGGGACATGCTGGCCCAGGCCTGAGGGACACTATCCCTCTAAGCCTTGAGAATCAGGATTTATCCCAGTTCCGTCCTGCTGGCTGCCATCCACATAACCCACCATGGTGAGGAGAAGACACTGAGACTTCTGCAGTGTACTGGTGCGTGCCTGTGAAATGGGAACCCACTCTGCCACCCCCTGCATAGAGCAGAGGACATTCGGGGAAGCAGAGCATTTCCGACATTGTCCCAGGGTTTGGTCCGTAGATCTGCCGCTCTCCTGTGCAGGGAACACCTTCTTATCTTGAATCACACTTAAGCCACGTTAAGGTGCAACACAAGTGCAAGCAAGTGTTTATAGGGAACGTGAAGTGAAGGAAGAAAAAAGAAAGTGCTTTAGTTACTTTCGGAGTGCATTACACAGATGTCTTTCTCCCTCACGCAGCTGGTTTGCTCTTTTCCTCCTGGAAAGGTAGGAGTCAGGGTCCCGTGGCTCCTCGTGGCTCCTTCGTCCTTGTGGAGAACCTTAGCTGCTACAACTAACCTCCCTGTGGCAGCTTTGGCTGGGTCTGAGATGATTTAATCTTCCATCTTCACATTTCTTCTCTTCCCTCCTGCAGTAGTAGCTGCTCCAGCTATTCCCTTGGAATACGTTTCTTCCTTTGCCTGGGCCTGTAAATGTGCCCTGTTGGGCTAGGAGTTATCTTGCGTATAGGAATTATTCCCAAATAACTCTTTTTTTTCATTGACACATAAAATTGTGCCCCCCAATGCTTTCTTTGGTGGCGACAATTTCCTATGGTGAGCAATTTATCTTTCATTTGGATCTTTGATTCTCTATTAGTCTAAACAGTAAAATGCAAAATCTGAGGCAGAGATGAAGGGCAGAGGGGATGGTTAGGAAGGAGGGCATTAGCGATAGGTGAACTACTGCAGAAAGGCAGAGAGTTGCACTGGAATGGGAAGGGGAGAAGCTTCTCCTCATATCATCTGCATCAGCAAATGACCCAGCCAGCATCTAATATCAGCAGTTTACTTGCTAACCCATGGATTCAGCATACGACAATGCAGTGCTCATAAGAAGGCATTTACTCCAAAGTAAAGGGGAAGGAAGCCTTTGGCACAATTGCTTCCAGCAGCAGGTGACCTTCCAGGTCTTGCAGACACCTTGGGCCATCGTTTCCTAGCTGAGTAGACTGCAGAGTAGATGGAGTTTGTCTGACGGAAAGTTTACACCTGGGAGAGCTCGGACTAACGGGATGCTCTGCCTGGAACACATTTTAGTATTTTTGATAGCATTCATTTATTTATTTGCTGGTGTCTCCACAGTGCTTGGAAGCCCCAGTCCTGGGCCTGTGCTATTCAAAAAGAGAACATAAAGGGAATCCCTGCTAGTCGCAGAGTTTGCAATGCCATTCCAATCAAAACATGAACTTTCAGTGTCTTCCTAATTACTGCAACAGCTAAAACCAAGCTTTTCTTCAAAAGGGAGCTTTCAGTAAATTTTCCAAAATGGAATTATAGTGAGAGAGACTTGATTTTCTCAGCTCCTGAGAAAATGTTACCACAGTTCTCCACCTCACCCTTTTCACTCCAAACTTTTCTATTCCACAGTTTTCTCATGGCACTTTTCATCTCCTCATTTCTCAGCGTGTAGATGAGTGGGTTCAGCAGGGGCGTGATGACAGTGTAAAACACAGCTGCCCTCTTGTCCTCTGAGAGATTGCTGGATGGGCATATGTAGGTGAATATGCATGGCCCAAAGAGGAGAATCACCACAGTAATGTGGGACCCACAGGTGGAGAGGGCTTTGTACCGCCCTTCGGATGTTCGCCTTTTCAAGGATAACAAAATGACAATGTAGGAAATGACCAGGATGAAGAAAGAAACCAAAGCAATCATTCCACTATTGGCAACGACAATGATGCCCGCAACATAGGTGTTGGTACAGGCCAGTTGTAGTAGGGGATGGACATCACAGAAGTAGTGGTCAATTTTGTTGGGACCACAAAAAGGGAGGCTAACGGTTATGAGGGTCTGCACCAGGGAGTGCACAAAGCCCCCCACCCATGAACCCATCGCCATCCAGCCACACACACGCCTGGTCATGAGGGTGGTGTAGTGGAGGGGTCTGCATATGGCAAAGTAGCGATCATAGGCCATCACTGTGAGGATGAAGATCTCAATGCAGCCAAAGAAATGTTCCATGAATAGCTGTGCCATGCAACCCCCAAAGGAAATGGTTTTCTTTTCAACAAGGAAGCCAGCAATCATTTTGGGAGCTGTGACAGAAGAGAAGCAAAGATCTGCAATGGACAGGTGGCAGAGAAAGAAATACATGGGGGAGTTCAGATGTTGACTGCTAATTACAGTGACAACGATGAGCAGATTTCCTGCCACAATAACAATATAGAAGAACAAAAACACCACAAAACATATTTTCTGCACCCCTTGGTTCTTTGAAAGGCCCAGGAGAATGAATTCCTTCACACTGCTTACATTCTCCATGTTGATCAGTCGGGTGCCAATATGCAATATACAGCTTATACACCTGGGAAAACAAAGACAGACACATGATTCATCAGCATTTTTTTCATTATTAATAATGAGTTCTACATCAGAAGTGGATACAAACCAAGAAAGATATAGCATTAGTATTAAGCTTATGAAGTGTTTAGTTTCTGTCATGTATTTTTTTTTAACAGCTATTTAATTCTCCACAGTACAAAACTTCTGCCATGGCTTTGGTGGCATGGAGATAGGTGCACTCTGTGATATGTTCCTTAATCCTGGTCCTCCAGGATTTTGAAGGATTGTCTCCATGGCTGGTAGCCTTCCATGCACTAAGGACAAGGCCAGAGTGTTCACCTTGGGCACTACAAGGCAGATAATGCAGCATGTTTGCCCTCAGGGTAGACAAAGTCCCTGACAGCAATCTTTGTAAAATGGGTGTCTTTAAGAATACCTGGAAATATTGCTCAGAATGATGATTTCTTTTATAAGTACACATGATCTTTGAATTCTTGTTTAGAAGGGAAACGTACCCACATGCAGAGAAAAGAACTCTCTTGTGTATATACATTTTGAAACGTAAACATGAAATGTCACGGGCTGAAAAATGAGTTCTGGGAAGGTTATCTATCATGGAGGGGAAAAAAATTGCACATATGACTTAATGTAGTATTTCACATTGTTCTAAATCTCAGCATTGCTTCTATCCGAGGAAGGAAGAATGAAAGACTCTTGTGAGATCTTCTGTCCCAGCATTGTACTGATTTTACCTAGTGTGATTTTTGATACGCTCTGCGTGATGCTTTCAAGGGTTAACTTAGCTTAATGAAGCTAATCTAACTAAACTCCTTCAACAGCCAGTATAAGTCTCTCTATAGGCTGATTCAGAAAGACTAAATTAGGGTCCATTGCAGAACCCTTTTTTCCCCCATTCACTATGAGGAGCTTAAGTAAATTAGCACCACCAGGTTAGAATGAACTTTAGAGAATAATCCCTTTTGGTCCCTGAAAGTAGCTCAGAGCTTTTTGTAATGCCATCCACCTGTTTTAGGTTATGGCTGAGCTCCTTGTCCCTAGGCATTTCTACATCCATACAGTTTCTCATTCGAAACAAGGTCACATTCCAGCA
Source organism: Apteryx mantelli (assembly GCF_036417845.1). Taxonomy (NCBI): domain Eukaryota; kingdom Metazoa; phylum Chordata; class Aves; order Apterygiformes; family Apterygidae; genus Apteryx; species Apteryx mantelli. The sequence continues at coordinate 26,526,811 of NC_089991.1, forward strand.
TAAACATGGGACTTCTTTGGTTCACCCTGTACTCCAGCTACAACCCATTGAGCATTACATGTCACTGATAAATGAGTAGCCTACATCTTTAGAAAGAGTGTAACATCTCTAGCTTGCCATTATGCACCCAGACCACCAGAATTCCCTTGGTCAAAGAAGTCTGGGAACCGCCAGATTAAACTCTTCACAGAGAGTTTAAGGTCAGCCAAAAGCAGGCACTCTTTTAATAACAATATCCACTGTATGGGCTTCCTTCTAGTATCAAAACATTCCCAGTCAGCTGGTGTTAAAATGCACCATTTTAAGTCCTGCAGAATTACACCACAGCCAGGTCTTCTCATTTGTGTTGGTGATCTGTGAGCAAATCTGTGGAATGATTCAGTTAATCCAAGTTATCTACCAACTACTTCAATCTGCAGCATAATCAGAAACTCTCGTGCAGGCACAAAGTGATCAAGCAACCACAGGAAACACTGAAACTGAGAAAACCCAAGATTACTTTCAAACCCACAAAGTGAAGCCGAGAGAGGAAGTGGGGAAAGTTAGGGACTTTTCCTATGCTTACAGCTGTACTTACACTAGATGAAAGTTTTTCAAGCAGAAGGGTAAAATTTACACGGATGGTTCCCTTTCAGATATTTCTACAAGGAGAAGGATCAGTAAGAACAACGTGAGGTCAGTTTCTCCCTCGTCTTACCAAGTCGTGATCCTTTCTACCCCTCTTCCTTCTACTGAGCAATGACGTAGACTTCTCAACAAAATAAATGACAGGGATGAAATGGGCACACCTTTATGGCTGTGCAGTACCCAGTCCAAAAGAAATAGCTGGGCTCCATCCAAGCCAGAGCATGACTGGAAGCATACCACAGCAATCCCAGGGCCATATTTAGGCAGCTGGAAAGGAGTGACCAAGAGAGAAATGATCAGGGGAAACTATGTGCCTGAATACCAGCAGGTGGCAAATTCCTGAGCTAAAAACAAGGTGTGCATCTACAAAAGGACCGATTCACAATTCAGACAGCTCGACCATGTATCTTGCTTTCCATCACCACCAAACTGCATTTAACAAACTACCCATCTGTCTGATCTCATCTCATCGACTTAAGTCATGTAGGCATCTGTACCTAAGCTAGGCATATTACACCTGACCAGTCTACTTGTAGATGTGATGAATCATGTGCTGCCGGTACCCGTTTCTTACTGTTGACTCCAAGAGGATTACTAGAATGACTAATGCAGTAGAGGATTCCCACCAGTTATGGCTTATCTCTTAGTGCCTTTGCAGGGGTAGACCTGAGGTATATGACATAATGCAATCAGCTGCAAAATAAAATGAGTCTCATGTGTACTCTTAACATCTCAGAAAGGGTGAGAAATTGCACCATCTCCTTACTGCATGCATTCTTCCCTAAAATCTCAGGTGGTTATGGGAAACAAAAGAATAATAACGAAGCAATCTAATCTGCGGCTGTAGAACTAGCTCTGTATATGATTCTAGCCAAAGATAACTAGAGACAGTTGATAACTTCAGTGGAAGTTTCTTTCTGTATTTTCACATTTGTGCAAGAAGAAAGGAAAAGGAAGAGGAAAGCAAAGTAAAACAAAGCAAAGCAAAGCAAAGCGAGAAGCCAGAGAAGCTGCAAAACTTACCTCGCCTGTATTTAGAGATCTAATTTTTTGTGTAAGGGCTGTACAACTTTATCTCCTCAACTTCTGTCTCCCCTGGTATGAATGTGTTAGAGCACAGCGCCTTTAAAGAACATAGAATGGCTTCTGGAAAGCTTCCAAGACTTGCTTAGGAGGTGGCTGTTAGTGTATAATCCAATCCCATCTAATTTATTACTTGCTTTCGTGTGTGTCACAAGTGTATCTTGATGTTTCCTGCCTATGTGAGAAGTGGTTTAATAGGCTGTGTGGATGATGTGACCTGGGTGTCCTGAATGATGCTTTCATACCCCAGCAACTGCAAAAAGGGCTGAGAAGAAAACCATTTAAGTACCAACCTTTAACCCTCTCCCAGGAAACCTTCCACCTGAAGGGCTCTTGAGGCTGGGGAGGGAGGGGTGGAGGCTTGGTGAAGGGAAGGCGTGAAAGAAAGGGGCAAAGGAGGAGAATGAGTTCTGTCTTGACTGAAAAGTTTAAGTAAATATATTGTAAAGAAACAGTTGTCAGTCAATGCTTTTATAATGATATCACAAAGGCATTTCAGGGTTTCTCCATAAGAAATAACAGTCAAAGGAGTAGCTGAGTATTCAACTGGACAAGCATATGCATGGAACTATCCAGTTAACGCTTCTCGGAGTTCTTCCTTACTCCAAGCTGATAGTTTTATGGATTTCCCATGTGTAAAGGGCCATTAGGTCCACTGCTCTGGCTTCCTAGCATTGTGAATGCTAAAATAGTCCATTTGTAATCTAGATATTTTCTCTCCTTTTTTAACTTCTGTGTATTCCAAAAAACAGGTAAAAGAGAAATCTTCATTAAAGAAAAAAAAGAAAGAAACCTCAAGCTGTAGGAAGAGTCACCATCCTCCAGGGATGGTAAAGAATTAATATCACAGGAGTCTTTTAAGGACAGGTTGGGCTCATTTCTCTCAGGAGTGGTTACGATTAAGTTTTTATAGGGACAGAAGATGTCCTGGGTGACCTCTTGATGACCCTCCAAGTCCTATCTCACCAGAAATTTCATCACTGGAAATCCCGTGAATAAAGCCTCTTTGCAAGAATTTGCATGTTTTAACAGAGGTCAGTGAATTACAAAAAGTCAGTCAAAAAAATCCTTCATTTACAAATTGGGAAACTGAGGGAGGACGTCACCTATTTAATGCCAATGGAAGTCAGCAAATTTAACCCTGACTTAGTCACTCTAGGCTCTTCTGCGGAAAAAAATGAATGTCTCTGGAAGCAGATGCATCTGATCCACCTCAGAACTGATTTTAGGATGCGATTAGGTCTGAAATAGACACCTAGCTTTTAAACAAAATAACTTAGGGCAGACAAATCTCACTGTCATGATGGGCCCCATCTTTCTTAACCTGAGCAGCTGCAGTCAAAGTTGAACCTATGAAATGAAACAAACGAAGGAGGACAGCAGAAAGGTATCATGGTTTCTAGTGAAATCTCTGCTAAAGCAATATTGTAATCAACCATTAAAGGGCTTCTCCAAACCTTGTTAACTGACTTGAAATGGCTTCAGGAATACTGCTACTCCATAGAATTAAAACAAACAAAAAAGAAAAGTTTTGACACCTGTTAGTTCTTTGAATGTTCTGGTGCAGACATTTTCCCTTCTTTCTCTGCCTTCAACTTAATTTCAAAAAATCAGATTTAGATCCATTCCTTTTAAATCCAGCCCTTCACTTGCTCACAAACTGTTTTAGTGTTAATTAGATCCACGCACCAGCCAACCCAGAAAGAGTAATGGAGAAACAAAGGAGGGAAGGATTGAGGGCAGGAGCCAAAAAAAAATAAAATAGAAAGTCTGGAGAGCTGGATGGAGAGGCAGAGAAACGCCCTTTCAGCCCTGCAGCAACAGGCAAGTGCCAGTGCCAGGAAGAGAGGTGACCCTCACAGCAGCTACTGGGAAGACAGTGAGATAAGGTGCTGTGGCTGGGAGCTGAAAGCTTTCTCAGAAGCACTAGGGTGAGAGGACTTGCATGGCACTGCGTAAGGGGAGCGAGGCATCCCCAGTGTGGGGCGAGACGGTGGTGGGGAAGAGATTTGGCACAGGGACAGGAGGGGGGCTGATGGCTCAGCAGGAGCTGTGTGCTGCAGCCACATAGGGAAGGGAAAAGTTCCTTACAAGCACCTTTCTCTCCACTGCCGGTACAGACAGCCTAGGGCAACTAACTCATCTGGAGATGTCCATCTTGGGCGAAAGCTGGGAGAGATGAGTTCCCCCTCCAGCCCTCTGGGGACAGCGATGGAGAGGCTCAGGGTGTAGGTGAGGAATTGGTGCTCTTCTCTACACACACAGAAACACCACGCATCGCTCCAGGACCCCTGTCTGTTGACCAGAGCAGCCGTGGCACCAGCTGAACGGTCCCCTAGGTGTTCAGACCTGAAGGATGTTTCTATACAAGCCCAAAATAGCCAGGATGAACTCATCCCTGCTGAGAATGGCCTCCCAGGAGCTGCCAGAATGCACTGGAGTCCTGCAGGCTTGACCTCAAGTCAAAGTGAGGGATAGGACTCCCTGTAAGGTTCAGGGTCCCAAAGACATGCCCAGCATCCTGGGTCATTCTTCCGCCCTCCATTCTGCATGCTCTGCATAGCCATGCTCTGTGCACCATGTCCCCTTCCACAAGGGGAGACCACGTAATGAGAAGAGGCACTGGCATGGCGTGCAGACAAGGATCGCTCTCACCCAGCTCCCTGGTCCCCAGCACAGCCCTGCTCGGAAGGGGCACATCACCAGCTGAGCTGCTCCCACCACAGTGGAGATGCCCTGGCTCCACTGGGGGCTGAGCACTGCTGCCCACCTCCCCTCAGTCCCCTCTGCAGGCTGCCCCACCCTCCCACACCTCCTCGCCAGCAGGGATTTATACAGCAGTCTCTGCAGCAGTGTCTCTGGGCACTTGGCTTCCTTCTCCGCATGTTGCTTTCTCTGCAAACGCTTGTTGGAAGGTGACTTTCCCAGAGCCATGGAGCCGGTGGTGACAGTTCCTCCTGACCAGAAAGTAAATGACTGGGTTGGTGCTGCTGTCCCAGAGAGATGAGCCAGGGACCATCAAAAATGGGAATTTACCAATGTTTGGCATGCAATGGTAATGCTTTTTCACTACTTCTCCCTTCTTCAGACAGTCTTGCGATATAAAGAACACAAGAACTGTCTGTCCAAAGTTATAGCTTGACTCTTGCACTGATGCTTTGCTTCCCAGCTGCATCCATGAGCAGCTCTAGTTTCACAGACCTTGCAGAAGATGCTCTACTGCTGCTCAGGGTCACACAGATTGAGAAATTGTCAGTCTTCTTCCCTAATGCCTGCTGCTGATTTCACAACCTCCCTCAACACAACTTCTCATTCCCCAAGGGTCCACTGTCACTGCAGAACCTCCCTTAGCACACTCATCACTACCGAGTGTCCTCTTCTGACCTCAAAACCTCTCCCAATACAAGCTGTCACCATACATTGTCCCCTACTATTCACACTACATGTTCTACAGTAGGGTCTCCTTGAACTCTGTAGCCAGCCTTATGACACCTCAGCAGCCACAATTTTGCAACCTCTCCTAGTGTTACCCTTCAATAGCACCTGTTCCAACTCCTTTGGAGGTTTTATTGACTGACAAACAATTTTCTCCATGTAACACTCTGTTCAGTGCCTCATTTTGAGGACCTCCTTGGTCCTCAAGCTGTAGACTGCGGGGCTTACCATTGTATAAAACACAGATATCACCTGGTCTTGGTCAGGCAAGGAGCCAGAGCTGTGGGGTGTGTAGCTGGAGTGCCAAAGAATATGGCAAAAACTATCAAGTGCACAGGATGCACAGGTGGAGAAGGCTTTGTGCCTTCCCTCGCTGGAGTGACACCTCAGGATGGCAGAGATGATGTAGATGTAGCAAAATGCGTACCTGCAGCATGACGAAGATGTCACCTAAGATGCAAAATGCTGCGAGGATGATCTTGTTAACCCGATGTCAGAGCAGGAGATACCACAGATCAGGGGTACCACACCACAGAAGTGACTGGTGATGCTGGAATGGCAGAAGGACACCTCAAAGGCACAGCTGCTGTGTATCATTGAGATTAGAGACCCACAAAAGTAAGAACCAAGTCACAGCTGGATGCTGAGGCTTCATGACATGACAGCTTTGTATAGCAGTGGTTTGCAGCTGGTCATATGCCATCACAGCCAGAATGAAACATTCGTTGGTGCAAAATGCAGAGAAACAGTACATCTGGGCAGCACAGCCACCAAACGAGACAGCTTTGCTCTCTGCTAAGAGACTGGCCACCATCCTGGGGGTGATGCCTGAGCAGCAGAGCTCTAAGACTGCCAAATGGCTAAGGAAAAGCTATTTGGGAGGGTGGTCTGGGGAGACAATCCTTATTAATGCGGTCAAGCCCAGACTTCCAACTACAGTCATCAGGTAAATAACTAAAAGCATTACAACGAGAGTGGGCTGTGCTTCTGCCTTGTTGATTAGATCTAGGAGGAGGAACTCAGCTACTGTGGTGTAATTTTCTCCTGCCGTTTTGCTCAGATATTTGTTCACATTAGGTAAGCAATCTTGTCTTGATACGCTCCGGAGAACAACTGGCAAAAACCGATCATGATCATATGCTCCCGCTAGCGGTGAACAGCTTACTTCCTTTGGTCAACGAGGACAATACTGATTTCATCCAACATGCCATTCTGAAATGTAATCACTTGTCTGTGTTATCCCAAACCAGCTGTAACATACATTATCTACCTAGATTGTTCCAGTGTGAAGCTGGAGCACTATGAATGCCACCAAGTCACAGTCTAATAATGGGAAATACATAGGTATCAATGTTCAAGAGCTGTTAGTGGCAAGTAGGCTAAATGAGACTGGAAACAGAAGAAATAGTCTCTGACAGATCTTAAAGAGGTAGTAACATTTCCCAGTTCTTTGAATTCTTAAATCAAAATTACATATGCTAGTGAGCATTTCAGTTACTACTGTTTCCAGGGTCTGAGGGCACTAATAGGCCTTAATGGGCCTGATCATCCTCGCCTGAGGCAGCCACTTGCACCTCCTGCCCATGGGCCCAGGAGCCCCATTTAAGCTCAACCCTGGGCCTTCAGTTTCTCTCTGAGCTACCCTAGAGGCGCACTGATCTCCAGCTCAGCTCAGCTCAGCTCAGCGTGCAGACTCCATTGCTCTGGACCCTGCCCCGTGGACTGACTTCCCGGCTTGACCCTGGACCTATCTTGTCACTTTGGGCCTGCCCAGTAGGCACTGGACTGTCTCTGTCCCTGGTTACCCTCACCAGGCCTGATCCTGACTCTGACCCGCAGGCTGACTTCTCAGCTTGACCTCATACCTGCTTCATCACCATGAACTCTCCTGGTCATCCGGACTCTTGGCTGAACTCAGCTACCATCTCTAGGTCTTCTCTGCCCACCTGGCTCAGGGCCAGAGGGACAGGCCCTGGCTGCAGCCTCCTGAGCTTATCATTCTACACATCCTGAATAGGGAAAAGGAAGGAAAAAATGGGCACTTCTATGGCATCACTCATCTCATCATGTAGCAGATGTCTAAGATACTCACATGAACCATTCTGTAAAAATACCTGTTACTTTTTTTTTTCTCCGCCTCCCTATTGAGAAGAAACTAAGATGGAAGACAGAAACGAAGGCATGCTTAAAGGTATATCTCTAGGTGAGATGAATTCCATAAGCAGGCATATGCATGTAGAGCTACTCCAGATTTATTACAAATAAACCAACTATTCCTTCACTGCCGTATTTATAACTGTGATACTAATATTTGTTTAATTCAGAAAAGGATATTAAAGTCCACTGGTTGGATTCCAACTGTTTCCAGTCAACTTGATAGCATTCTGCTAGACAAATGTCTGATAGAAAACACTCTTTGATTAATTCTGCTCATTCCTGCACCAAACCAAGCTCCATTCACACTCATAACAAACTGACTGTCTGACTAGTAGGTACATGGACGTATGAATTCATGAGCTGACTTTTGAAGGTGTGCAGGATATACAGAGTTACCTGGGAAGACAGAAATGGATGGTCAGCATCTTTGGGGAAAATAAGGTTTCAAATGCATTTGTCTGCATGGGATTACAATGATATTCCAGAGTAGATGTCAGCTGCACTTAAACTCCACGACTATGAAAAGAGTTAAATTCATATCCATTTTCACTTATCATGTCTTTATTAAACCAAAGGTAAGTAGCTGCAATTTGTTTGCACAGAAGAATACATCACTACAATCTGCTGCTGCTGTATCAGTTCTATCAATAAATTGGACATACAAGCCACAAAGAACACGTGTGAAAATGAGGCTATTCTAGGATTCCTAGACTGTAACATTCTAGTTCCACATTGTCCTGAAATGATGTTTTGCTAAATTTCAGTCTACTTTTAAATAGAAACAGACTTTATCTCTGTTATTTCTGTTTTGTATAACAGAGATGGTCTCTTTCCAAAATGTTGAGAAGATTTGGATTTATTCCACTCTTGCTAATACCCAGCACTCTGAAAAATAAGGAGAACAGGCTTTTATCTATCTGGTTAACGATGGAGCTTCTATATGTGTGGATAGACATCTGGAGATCAAGGGTCTATAAGCAAATCTGGTAAATAATCCAGTCCTTATTGGGGAAAAAAAAAAAAAAAAAAAAAAACCTTGCAAGCAATTACATAGCAACTTATGCTTGGCTCATACAAGAACTTCCAAAGTGAACCCAGATGTTCCTTCCCAGTTGAGAAAGCAAGCAACTCCACCTGTGTTGAAATCCAGTGTTGTAGCAGGCAGGATTAAGCAGTGGGTGTAAGAAAATGAATGGCCATCCTTCATAGCAAAGAAACTAGAGATGGGAAATAGATCTTTCAGCTACTAATTTCTAAGGCCAGGAAAATGCAAATTTCATACTATCCAGTGCAACTAGTAAATTCCTTCCTATGCAATGTAAGAGTTAGAAAAAAGAAAAAGAGAAGTACTTTTTTTTTAAAATTTGATCTTAGTATGTAATATGGCTCAGATATCTTTCTCAGCTCCAATATTTCAGGATACATGAGAAAGTAACCGGGTTATAATTACACTCACTGACTTGGATTCCCCAGTTGGAAGGACAAGATGTGAGGTTTTTGCTGTCTGTGCTTTGGCTGTCTATGATATAAGGTATATGATCTCAGAAGTAATCGCCTTCACCTAAGCTCTGCATCTCGTGTTCTTCATAGTTTACAAAGAAGATTCATGGATCCCGGGCTATGAAGATGTCTCTTCTAAGAAAAGATGAATGGTGCCCAAGAAGTGCCCTCCCCTTTTTTTTTTTTATTAACCTTAAAGGAAGATTAGATTGGTGAGGTCAGATGGACTCAAATCTGCTGCAGAGGTTTAAATTTGGGTAAGATAAATCCATGTGCCCACCTATGACTGGAATAAGCCGGGACAGCCTTTTGCTCAAGCCTATGACTAGATGCATAGTCAACTATCTGAAAAGAGCATGTCAGATATTTTTGTGCCACAACACTCAGATATGATGCAATACAATGTTGGTCAGTACAATACAATACAAGATAATACATTAAAACAAGTAGCAGCAGTAAACAGTAAGTATCACCTATTTACAAAATAGAAGCTCTCCAAATGATGTGTATATATAACTGATGGTATTATCAATAAACATTGAAAAAGGGAAGCTTTCTCAACAATCTTACTTATTTAGAATCCCCATTTTCAAACAAATAGATAGGGTCCAAAAACTTTCTCGGCTCTGACATGCTATGATCGTGCTTTGCCACCAGATGGCGAAGGCACAAACCTGAGTGTGTATGAATGCGTATACACCGGTGCTGATGTTTTTAGGTAAATTGAAGATGGCTATTTTATTTGTTGAATTTTCTTTAGCCATAGTAGGGCGCTATTTAAAAAAAACAAAAAACAAAAAACAAAAAACAAACTTTTCTGAAAATTGTTATAATTCTCCTGCACAGGTTAATTATGAAAAATCATACAAGGGGACATCCATAGGTAAAGGAGGAAGTGACACAATCCAGTATTATAGCTGGGGAGGCAGCACAAGTATTTTGGGAAGCAGAGTAAAGGGAAGACAAGAGGATTGTCTTCTGTGAGGTGAACTGAATAACTGTGAAACTTCCACCTTGCAGTAATTAAGTTACTGTGCTCCTTCAGCAAATTATCCATTATGAATGTATTAATTATGTCACCAAATACGTCAAAAGTTCAACATCTGCCAACAAGAGAAATACAGGGAGTTACATTATCTGTTTGTGTTAGACTAACTGACTCTTAGGATTCAGTTCATCTCACCTAAATTCAGGCATCCTACTGAAGTACCTCATGCTAGTGCCTGGGTGGTTGGAGATCTCTCAGTAGAGATAAAAGGGAGAAATTAGGGAGGACTGTGGGTGAAAACGCTCATGTCATCTACCAGGAAGCACGTAAAAGCTTTGTCTGAATCTAATCTAGTCATCTAAACCCCCTCTGTACTCAATGGAGAGAGACAGGCAGCTCCTGGAGATGATTCAACTTGTCCTAAGGAAGAAGCGCTCTGTGAAGATGCTAACTTCTTTCTCTCTGATGAACACAGAGGAAGCCTGATTAGCTTTAAATAGGTCACTTGCATACAGCTAAAGCTCAGTAAGGAAGTCTTCCTGTATGTTTTCCCCAAGTGTTTCACACCTATGAGCATTTGAAAGAGTAATCATGGAGCCTGGCCTCCTGCATTGCTGTGGTATGGAAATACGGTGTGATGGCATGGCGCAGAACTGCAGGCTTGGGAGGGTAAGGCTGGTGGATTTCCGGGGCAGGATTTTTTTTTTTTTTTTAACACATGCACGTGCAATTTCACACATGCTTTCTCCATGTCATGTTGATTAGACTCAATGCATCCCAGATTTTGGGATATGCATAGTTTACTGTGCACATAAAGACAGTCAGAACAGCACACGGTGCAGCTCAGTGTGATATTTCAGAGAATGTGAAATGCATCTCCTGGACATAGCTGTGCAGTAGATCCGGACCCATCATGGATCTTGAGCACATGCCACATGTCTATACAGCAGATGGGATTCATCTCCCTGCAGTTAAGCTATTTAAAAGTTAGGTGACTAAATCTAATCTAGTTGTCTAAGCTGCCTTTGTAGTAAAGGAAGGAGACAGGCCGTTCAAGAAGATAATTCATCATCTCTCTCTCTTGCAAACTCATCTTACAGGGAAGTGGGACATTTTCCATTTCCACTCATTTCCTGCTGGTATTTTAAATGCTATCTTAAATTTGCCCTCACTCCCACACCTGCAGAAAGAGAAGTAAGGTCAGAAGCAGCGGGGGAGTCACTGATATTCCCGGTGGAGGCTGCTCTCCAAAGATCTCCCATCTTTGGGCAAATAGTGTTTCTCTTCAATGGTGAATTCCTACTTCTCTAATCTTCCTTTTGCATGAGAGAGCAATGTTGAAACATTGAAATGTCTTCTGGGTCAATTATGCTAAATTTCAATTGAGAAAAATCAAAATGCTTCACTTTGATCATTTTGAATCATTTAATTTCAATAAAGAAATTATTAGATACTTCAGAATGTATACCATAGACATTGCGATACAGTCATATAGTATGTAATAACAGAGTGTGTTTTGAATTAAATGAAACCAGACAAGAAAGTAGGTATGAAAAATGCTTTGGAAACTGGAAGTGCTTCTCCATTTCAAATGTAACGATGGATCAAAGTCAAACTATACGAGCTGACTAGCTGGGCAGTTGGTTTAAAAGGAAGTGCTAAAAACCTGGGAATAGGAGCACTTACAGAGATGAGTTATTTATTTATTTATCTATTTTTTTTTTTCCTTGGGAGATGTTGTGCTGGAAGCGGGAAGGGGACCTGTGGGAAGATGGAGGCACTGTGGGATGCGTGGAGGAATACCGGGGCTATTAAGGTAGTGGTAATTCCGCATGTGTGTCCATCGCATGCATCTCTAAGCACACGAGGTTTATCAACTGGAAATAACTGAGTATGTAATTACCTCACAGGAACAGCTTTTGGGAAAGAGGTCTTCAGATATGCATGGGGGTGAGGGCAGACTGAAATAGCAGCAGGTGGCTATGGCCCAAAACTGAAGGGGCTCAGCTGGACTTCAGGGAGAAAAAGCAGAATGGTGGAAACAGTGAATTTAGGAGCAGAGTTAGCCAGCTACAAACGAGGGACATGTCTGCAGAGGATGCGCAAATGACTTTTTTGCAATTTCTGATCGCCTCACAGCCTGTCATTGCTTGAAACAAGGTAAACCCTGGCCTCAGCTCAGTTCTGCCATTACGAGCATTCACAGTCTGTGTCATTGCCTGTGGAGGCTAGGTTGAGTGCCAGTCTGGACTTCCAGCTGCTTGAGCTTATCTAGGTAGTGCCCTAAACTGCACTTCTCACGCTCGCTTCTGTCACTTGCTCCAATTACTCATTTCTTCTCCTCCTGCTACGCTGAGCCATGTCTCCTTTTAGTCCTCTCCTCCCTTCCTCTGCCTTCCCTCCATCCAGAGTCAGCGTCCTCACGCACAACCTAACCAGGCCACCACAGCGGGACCATTCTTTCCCCAAACAGCCCCTGGAGTCTTCCTCAGCTGAGTCCCTTGCTCCAGGAGCTCAGCCAGACCTTGGCACTTACTTCACAGACCCCCTCGGTGTTGGCTGTAGCCTGTCCGGCCACCAACACATCCAGGTTCCCCCACCCCCTGGACTCTACCTTCTTCAGCCATGGCCTTGCAAAGGAGGCCACAGAGTTGTGCGGGGACAGCCCTGAAGAGCTGGAATTTACTACCCGCTGCTAAGGATACAGCAAAAAACAAGGACACAAGTGCCACTTTGGGGAGGGGGCTGTTCTTCCTTCCCTGCCCCACTCCTTCAGTGATCATCTCCATTTATGCTCCACTGAAATTTTCCAGGGTTCTGCTCTGTTGGGGTCTTGGCAATTTTGCTGCCATTACTTAGAAACCCAATTTTTAATTTAGTTTTAGAATAAAGAACATTCTGAGGAAGCCTAGCAGGGAGGATGGAGCCCACCTGCAATGTGAGCTGCAGTGAGGGATTATTCCCTTGCAACAGAACTACCTCAGAGCATCTTGTCTCTATGTCTGAAACACAAATGGCCGTGAAAGAAAAAAGGCTCGTTCTCAGCCCCATGGCTGAAGGCAGCAGCTAAGTCTGTAATTGGCCTGGGGTCATAACGAGCATCCTTAGTTGGACAGCTCAAGACCTGACAAAGCTCATTAATCCCACAATTGGTCAAAATCAGATTGCTTTGATCGCGTTACTCCAGGAACATAGCCCTGGTGTGGCATGAGAGGGCTGAACAAAGCCCTTCTCCAGACAAACACTTGCCCCTCTGCTGCCTACATAAACCCCACGGTGACGGCTCCTCAGCTATAAGGCCGACGACCCTCGGTGGAAGCACCAGTCTGCAGGGTTACACAATGCAGTAGCATGCACAGTGCAAAGAAGAGGCCTAAACAAATCTCAACAGCAGTATGGCATGCATAAAAAGACTTCTCCTCTCCTTCCAAGCTTTCTATTTGCTTTGAGATCCAAAGCTAGGATGAAACGAGGCAGGGGCTGCCTGACACAAAGCTTCGTTAAGCCAAAAGGCATCCTCCCAGGACTGCCTTTGGCTCCTGCATCTCCAGAGCTCTGGGGATACCCATGAACGGACAAGCTCTGCTGTGAACACTGCGGCTCTCCAGATTTCATATGGGCAGCCCCCTTTGCCCACAACACCTTGCCTGCTCTTCAGGAGCGATGAACTGCTAAGAGGAACAGTGCTGGCTGGTGCTCAAACGGGTGTAAAGGCTGCCAGGTGAAAGCCAGTCTGCTGGTTTTGGAGAGCACAAGTCATCACTTTGACCGGGGGCTGAAGGACACAGAAGTGCACCCCTGCACACTGGCGCCATCTGGTCCCAGCTGTCTGCATGCTCACCTCTCAGCCCCACTCCCCCCTGCAAACCTGCCCTTGCTCATGTCACGCTGCACACTCTCTGCACAGGCTTTTCACAGAGGCCACGGTGGCAATGCAGCAGGCAATGTGGGCATGCCTGAAAACCGAGGGGTGCCTCTCCTTCCACTTCCCACCCCTGGGCTGGAGCCTGCCGTTCCCGACAAGCATGAAGCCTGAGCACTGTGCCATGGCGTCCAGCCCTGCCACGTGACACGTCCCCACGACTCACCAGCAAGTGTCAACGCACGTGCCGGAGGGCCAGAGGAGGATGAGGGAATTCCTGCTTCTGGGGCACAATTCCTCCTCCGCCAGCTTCTTCCTGCCCAGGCACCTCCTTCGCACCGCAGAGCATCTGCAGCTCCCGGGGCCCCAGCCAGTGCTTCAGGCAGAAGGTGCTGCCTCCTCTGCAGAGAGGAACAGCAGGGGCTGACGTGGAGGCTGCTTTCTTGGGGGCCGTGCTGGCAATCCCCCGGCAGAGTCTCGGCAACGGAGGCCAGAGCGCACGGTGCTCGAAATCTGCCACGGTCACTGCCCCTGTGGGCCCCTGCTGTGGAGGTTCGAGCTGGGGCCGTGGGGCAGGAGGTCTGGGCTGGGGCTGTGGGGCAGGGGGAAAGAGCTGGGGCCTTGGGGCAGCAGGTCTGGGCTGGGGCTGTGGGGCAGGGGAAAGAGCTGGCCCCGGGGCTCCACGGGGGCAGGGGCCGCGTCTCCCCGGGCGGAGCCGTGGTGCCCCATAGCAGCCCTGCTCCCAGCAGGCCGTGGGGATGCCCCAGGGCATGCTGGGAGGGTGGCTGCCGCCAGCCCGGCCCTGGTGCGGCGGAGCCGAGGTGCTGGCAGCCTGAGGGCGCTGCCTTCCTGCCAGCTTAAAGCCATGGGCTCTACGCAGCCAGTGCGTCGCTGTCTGCTTTCCGGGGGCGTGCAGTCGTGTGCCTTGCAACCTCCTCGATCGCCTCCTTGGCACTCTCCAGGCTCCTTTGTGCGACCTTAGATCCCTTCTCCATGCATGCTCTGATGCTCTGGTCCCCTCACACCTGCTAAAGTCTCCTCCAGTCCTCTCCCTGCATCCTCAGGTTCCTTCCGTTTCCCTCCGTGAGCACCTGAGCCCCCCTGCTTTCCCCGCCCGCAGCACTCTCCTCCCTTCCATTTCCCCCAAGGCTTCCTCTGATCCCCTCCGTTGCTCGCCACGCGCACCCTCAGCCCCTCCATCCCCTTCCCTCGGTGCTCCCGTCCCCTCCGTTCACCTCCCGGCATGCTCGCATCCCCTCCCTTTCCCCCACTCACACTCGCTTCCCCTCTACAGCTTCTCTCTTCTGCAGGCAGTGCTGCTGCCGAAGGCACCGTGCCCCTTCCACAGACCTCTGCAGCTGCAGAGTTGGGGCGCGGGGGTCAGTAGGAACTCAGCTCTGCTCCCACTGTCTCGCTCACTCCGTTGCTTCCTTTGAGGCTCCCTCAGATTTGCAGGGCGGAAAATAATGTGCAGGGGATGCCTTTCGGGCACTCGGTGTAAAGCCACTCTGCTTTCCATGCAGCCATCTCAGCTATCTGTTCTGCTTCTGCAAGGGGTCTCCCAGCCTGCAGTGCTTACCAAGCAGGTGAGAAAGCAAAGACCTCAGGCATCGTTTCCTTCCGAAGAGGCCAGAGGGCCGGCCGCTCCTCGGACCACCCTCAGGGCAGACTGAGAAGTAACCAGAGAGGGTCACCAGAATGTACTGCGTGCAGGCATTATTCCCGTGCCTCGTTCGGGTGTGTGATACTGCACTGTCACGCTGTAGATGGGAAGCTGCTCTCAGTCTCCTCCACTGGGAACCCAAGCGGTGTGATGGCACTGCGAGTGTTGCAGGCTCCATCTGAGCATCACATTTTTCTTCTGCAAAACGAGTGACTTTAGAATGGAAATGGGCTTTTGGGGCTCCAGTGATAATCTCCACCTGGCGCCACCCTTCTTTCTGTTTTGCCCTGTTAGGACCACATCTTCAAAACCCCTCCAGTTAGAACCCACCCCAAGACCAGGATTCCCAGACGTCGTCTCTAACGCAGAGAGAATTTAGTGCCGAGGGAAAGAAATGACCTTTCCGATAAGCCTTTTTTTTTTTTCCCCCCCCAGGCTTTGACACCGTTTGGAGGCATTCATGGTGGATTTGCCTTAACACAGTTTTCAGGGTGAGAGAGCAAACCCCTCTGCTCCTTCGCTAGGCCATGCCATCTCCATGCCTGTGGCCTAGGGAAGCAACAGCTAGGAGTTGGCCCTTCCTCCCCAGAGGCTGAGAGAGTGCAGTCACAGTCTTCCTCTTTATTCATTCACTTGCTCATTTAGGCCTTCCTTCCTGAGCAGAGCCTCTCCCTGCCAGCAGTTGTAGCCCCGCAACCCTGATCTGGGGACACTGCGGGAGTGGCATGCCTGAGGTGAGTCCCAGCCTGGGGGACCCCTCCTGTGGCTCCCCGTGCCCCCTGTTGTCCTTGGGGAGTGGGCAGTGAGGTGCGGGCAGCTCCCTAAAGTGCCCCAGGCAGCTCCCCTTGCCCTTGCAGGGCCCACCTTGGCAGCACCTGGGGGGTCAAGGGGACCCTGCAGCCCCTCTGTGACATGGCCTGGGGCATCACGCAGTGCATCGCAGCAACAGCTGCGCCCTCCCCATATGGCCCTGGGAGCCTGAGCTGAGCCCAGGTGCTTGGGGCTGCTCTCGCCACGACTCTGCCCTTGCCCTGCTCTGCTCTGGAGCAGCTGCTGTGCAGCGAGCAGGAGAAGGCGAGAGGAGGCGGTGGGACAGTGCGAGACGCTGTTTGGTGACCTTCCCCAGAGGTCGTTGGAGAGGAGCGTTTCTTCCTGGCCACAAGAGCTCTTTGGACTAACTCGGTAGGCTGGGAATTCCCTCTGTGCCCCTAGGGAAGTCCTCGGTGCTGCTGGGAATTGCTGCCTGCGGGAGCCCTCCATAATATGGCGCTGTCAGGGCTGCAGAACTTGCACATTTAGAATCTTTGCTCCCCGGCAGCGCGTCCACCCCCGTGTTACTAGTCCCTTGTCAGCTGCGGTCATAGGACCTTTGGTCCTCGCTCCAATAACTCTTTCCTCCTTTGCCGCTGTCACACCTGTGGTCCTTGGCACTGTGGAGCCAACCTGGTTTGACAGGAGTGTTTTGGAGGTGGACAGTCATGGCTACTGGAGTCTTTGAGCACTGGGAAGGTGCATGAGAGGAGGACTTGTAAAGGTGCTTCATGTCTGAAGAATTTGCAGACAGCTCCTGTGTATTTCCCTGTTGCTGCTGTCTTCAGTTTTGGATCATCTTTCCAACCACACCTTCCAACTTCTGCCCCTCATGTCTGTCGGCTCAGTAATTTACGTATTCTCTTGTGAACCAAACTCTTGCTTCACTCACAAGAGATTTACCTTGTCCTCTTCAGCAATTTTCTTTGCCTGAGAAACTTCTGCAAAAGTAAAGAGCTTTACTTCCGTGCTTACAAAAGTTCATTTGTGGTTCATATGCTCTTTGAGTTCAGGTTCTGAGGAAGAATGGACCTCAGGCAGACTGAGCGAGTCCTTGCAGAAGTCAAAATGACTTTACCTTACTCCTTTTCGGTAAGTAATGGATTTCACACAGCACAGTGATGCCACTGCACTTTTCGCTCAGCTGAGAAGAACTTCCTCCAAAGTGTACCACAGTCTAAAAGAACCTGTATCTTTGCTCCCTATAGGCACGCTATAGCATGAGAGAAAGGAAGCCTGTTGTATGCTATCAAGCTCCACTGGAAAGTAGGTTATAGGCACAGCTTCTCGGAAGGGCTAATCTCTCGTGTATAAGGGGGATAGAAGACGTTAAATGAAAATGTAGCTACACACAGCGCAATCAGAAACTATGTCTAGGTTCTGTAATTGTAGGGCCATCAAAGGCCGGTGGACACCAAGAAGGGGAAGATGGCCAAGATGCTCACAAGGAGTATAACCTTCGGCGCAGGAATACTGTTGTCCAGTATCAAGAGCCTTTGGAATGTGGGTTACGCTCACAGTTTGTCAGAAGGGCTGATTGCTTGTGCTTAAGGGTGGGAGCTATAAGTTCTTGAATGAAAATGTGCATACGCAGAGACAAACAAGAAATGATGACTTGGTACTGTAATGACAGGGTCCTCAGAGGACGATGAAGAGCAGGAAGAGGATGACGGCGAAGATACTCCAAAGCCATCTAACCTTAGGCAAACTGCTGAAGACACTCAAGCCCCACTGGAAGGTAGGCTATATGCAGAGCCTCTCTGAAGGGCTAATTTCTTGTGCAGAAGTGGCATACACGTTGTTGAATGAAAAGCTATACGCGCACAGACAAATAAGAAGTTCTCGCTAGGTTCTATAATCATAGGGGCAACACAAGAAGGTGAAGGCCGAGAAGGGGAAGATGGCAAAGATCCCTGCAAGGAGTATAACCTTCGACCCAGGAAGACCATCACGTACTTCCAGGATCCACTGGAAAGTAGGTTCCATGCACAGTTTCTTGGAAGAGCTGATTTCTTGTGGATAGTGGGCTAGAGGTTGCTAAATGAAAAGACATATACCTCCCCCCCCCACACACACACACCTTTCATTTAAATTCCTGCCTTCTGCAGGTAAAACTCTCCCTTTGGGATCGAGATGCCTGTATCCTGCGCACACTGCAGTTCTTGGCCAGTGTGCATGCTCACTGCTGCTTTTCATTTCTTCAGGGCCGTCTTCTCCTGACAGGCAAAGGGCTGCTCCGTCGCAAAGCCCATGCTGCAGAAGAACAAACAGGTTGGTGTACGGATAGTGATAGTTCTCAGGGATCCAGAGTGCTGCCACTCCCATCACTCAGTAATGCTTGAAAAGATTTTCCGATTGACGGCCGTGATGGGAAAATCGCAGCATTGTAGCTGGGACAGCTGGAGGGTCTAGAGGAAGCAAGGCTTTTCCTTTGGGAGAGAAGATAACTTTCATTAGCCCACAGCTTTTAGAAAGGCAGGATTTGGGGGTCAGCGATGAGATGATTGCGGATTGTCCTGGCTGAGATTGGGGATCTGCAATTCTTCTGTTCTGCACTTGAAGCCAGAATCCCCTTCCACAAATTGTCATTAGACGATTTCATCGTGCAGTATAAAAATGCCCACCTGCCTTTCTTCACGCTTGCATAGTGAACGCCAATCAAGTCTAGGGAATATTTCATGGTTTGGGAAGTTTATGCCAGTGTATAAGCGCTTCTGCACTCGCTTGCCAACATGAAAACCACAGCAATCCCGCTAACTGCATGTTCAGTTAGAAAGCCCCTTTCCCTTTCTCCTCCATTCACATCTGGTGTCTTCCCCAAAGCTCTGGGAAAGACGAATTCAAGGGAAAGCACGTGGATGGAAGGAAAACCGGAACCACCCTGCCGGAAGCTGATCCAGTGCAAATCCAGAGTTCGGTAAGCAGTGGTAACTCACTGTGTCAGGGGGGACTTTTCCAGGGGTCATGAAAACCTTCCCTGCTGTGCTGCCGACAGCTCCCGGACTTTACACTTTCCTCTCAGGGAACTTCAAGATCGTCCTGAGCCTTTCCTTTGTGCTGGCATAGGAAAAATTTGGAGGAAGCCTTTTTTTTCCAGGTGGCAACTTTCTCTGACCTCTGACACGTCTTCTGTTGCATGTCTCTTTAGGTATGCTTTGATGGTGTGGGTGGTCTCTCTCACCACATTTCAGCCTTAAAGGAGATGGTCCTGTTCCCACTGCTTTACCCAGAATTCTTTGAGAGATTCCAAATCCGACCCCCCAGGTAACGGGCAGTGCATTCGAACTACAGAGCTAACTGCTGCAATATGCTTTTCAACATGAAAAGTATTCTCCTTTTTTTTTTTCTTTTTTTTTTTTGGAGGGGCAATATCTCAAGACGTAATGCTTAGCTTTATATATTCTTGGCCAACAAAGCTTGACTCACTGGATGTTGAAATATGACTTGAAATCCTTCCCTTTCCATACCTTTAAAAGTGTGCAAATCTTCAGATGCTTTGCTGCTTTGTTCACAGGAATTCCCTTTTCTGGCTGATGTTCTAAGTAGGGTGTGGAAACACAGAAGACCTTTTTTGGCCTCCCAGCTTAAGGCTTCCTCCCCAGTGCTTCCAACAAATTCTGGGAGGCACAGTCCAAGAGACTCCAACTGTGGCAGGGAGAAAGACAGGCTTTGCTCTCAAATCTGTCTAAGACGGGAAGTGTTTTGGTTAGGAGGGAAGGCCGCTTTGCTTTCACAACAGGGGCTGTCATGGGCACTTTTCCATGTTTTTGTTGTAGCTACGTAAATCTCTTTTTTTCATGTTGCAGAGGCTGTCTGTTCTATGGCCCACCAGGCACTGGAAAGACACTGGTGGCTCGAGCGCTCGCAAATGAATGTAGGCAGGGAGACAAGAGAATAGCGTTCTTCATGAGAAAAGGTGCCGACTGCCTCAGTCAGTGGGTGGGAGAATCCGAGCGACAGCTGCGCGCATTATTTCAGCAGGTAAGGAGGAAATGCGCAGTAGGTTGGGTCAGAGTTGGACCTCTACTTTTCCGGGGTGGACGTCTTCCAGGAGGACTTGGCCTCTTGGGCAGTTTGGCAGTGTCTCCTGTTGAAAAGGGAACATCAGTGTTTCCTTTTCCCGTGCCGTGCTGCTTTGCCTGAGGGGCTGGAAATCTTGCAGATGTTGGGTCCAGCACAGTGCCAGTGCCTTTGCAGCCATAATGTTTATCCTGCATGTTCTCGCTGCGTGGTGCTCGGTTTCACATACGTCAGTATGCCTGCATCTGTACTTCCCTTCCAGGCCTATGAGATGCGGCCTTCGATTATTTTCTTCGATGAGATCGACGGTCTCGCTCCTGTGCGCTCCAGTCGCCAAGACCAGATTCACAGGTACTTCCTTTCGCTTCCATTTCCATGTCATCTGCTTCATCTCTAGGAAAAGAAGACCCACCTGCTTCCCTTTATAGGACGCACACGCACACCCACACTCTGAACTCCTCGAGTACAATGACACAGAGCTTCGTAGCAGTTTAAAGGCAGGAGCTGAAATCAGGTCACTAAGCTTGGTGTCCGGACAAGGTCTCTCTCGAGACCTTGCCTCGGTTTTTCTGTCTTACCATGAGTCCTTTCGCTAACAACAGCTCATCCAGAAAAGCTTATCCTTTCTGAGCGACGTGACTTTGGAGAAAGTCGTGCCAAAGGTAACAACAGCTACTAACCCAGGGAATCCAAACAACATTTTTTTGGTAGCTCTATTGTCACAACGCTCCTGGCGCTTATGGATGGCTTAGACAGCAGAGGAGAGATCGTGGTCATTGGAGCCACCAACAGGCCAGACTCCCTGGATCCTGCTTTACGAAGGCCTGGACGCTTTGACAGGGAGTTCCTTTTCACCTTGCCAAACAAAGAGGTAAGGCTGTTTTGGCAACCTTCCTGCTACCGGCACAAAGCCTTGCTTGACAAGAAAACCAGCTTGCCCCACAGCATCTCCGAGATCGAGCAAGGAAACAAGTGGCATATGTGCTGCACACCTCCCGGTTCCCCACACAGAACTGGCAGGAAGGCTGCAAACAGGAGTTTCACTCCGGCTGGAGCACATGGACATTCTTCCTTGCCCAAGGGCTTGCTCTTTGCTTAGTTAGTGAGTCCACCTAGGCTCTTGCCTTCTGAGGTTGCCGCCTTGTTCTCAGTTCTCCAGCTGGGAAAGCCTCGGGGGAAAACTTGGGCTTGAGTGTGGCTGGGCTTGGAATCCTCGGAGCCGCCCAAAAGCATTTAGGGAGCTGACATTGTTACTGGTATTAGCAGGGAGCTCGGGCTCTTTTTCTTTTTCTTTTTTCTTTTTTTTTTCTGGCTACCCCAGATTCTTTTGTCTTTAGTTCGCATTTTGTGGGGAAAAGGAGAAAAAGGTTATTGGATTGAAGGCTAGGAAAAATGCACAACACACTATACTGGACAGAAACAGGAAACACTTCACTGAAGCTCTGGCAAAGAGCAGCGATGAACATAGGCACAGCTTGACATTTGCTCGTTCAAGGATAGCAGCTGGAGTCAGAATTCTTGCTCCTGCTACTCTACTTACTCTTCCTATCTACTTGAAAAGTACTGAGCTTTGAAAAGCAGGCAGTGTGTTACTAGAATGTAAACATTTCTTAATTTTAGCAGAGGAAGACAAGCAATTACGGGAATGTGACGGGGGGAGGGGGACTGCGCATTGCTTATTTTCTTTTTGAGAAAGAGGCTTAAGACAAACCACAGCGTGACCACCTGGTTTGTAGGCTCGAAAAGAGATTTTCAAGATCCACACCAGAGACTGGAGCCCTAAGCCCCTGGACGCATTGCTTGAGGAGCTTGCTGAAAAATGCGTCGGTAAGATGAAAAAACACACCGGGTTCCTGCCTGTGGCTGGCTCCTGACAGAGTCTGAGCTTGTGCCAGGCAGTACCCAAGCTGCTTCTGTCTCCTTGCCTTCCCTTGCCTCTGAGAACATGGAAGGCTCTGGGGGGCGTCTTCCTCAGGAGCTAAGGTTGGCTCAGAGGCCTACTTCCGAAGCACAGGCTGTAGGGCGCTGGGCCTCCCGTAACGCAAGCTCCCCATCAGGGCACTGCTCTGCAGTGCAGGAACTCTTTTGCCATTGCCCATGAAACTCTTCCCCTTTGGGCCACATGCAAAGACTTTGAGAGTGTCCCTTTGCAAAGCCTGTCCTTGACTCCCTTCTGCTGCCTGAGACTGACATCCCTTTGGATTCTGCTCTTGTTGCTCAGGATACTGCGGGGCCGATATTCAAGCCCTCTGCGCTGAAGCTGCCCTCTGTGCTTTGCATCGACACTATCCGCAGATCTACACAAGCAGTCACAAGCTGCACATCGATGTTGCTGCCATTGAAATCACAGCAACAGATTTTCTTGTGGCTATGCAGAAGACTGCACCAGCTTCACAGAGGGCTGTGGCTTCCCCTGGACAACCACTGCCACCCCTTTCCAAGCCACTGCTTCAGAACACACTACAGAGACTCCTAAGAGGCGTGCAGAGGGTATTTCCCCATGCAGCACTTGCACTCCAGCAGGACCAACAGCCAGGTAGGGCTTCACTGCCTTCACCGCCATAAAACTCTCCCAAAGCAAACACTGCTAGTTTGTGCAAGCAACAGAAAAAAACCTTTCAGTCAGGATGAGGTGAAACTGAATGGTAGAGAGGGCAGAGCCGGGAACTCCTCCCACTTCACAGTACAGAACTCTATGTTCTCCACTCGAGCATCCAGTTTCTGAAGGCTGTCAGCATCATCTTTCCCATTTGCAAGGAGAAAAGGAGCTTTCACCGCTAGCAAAACATAGCTTGCGCAAATCCAGACACTTAGGAGAGCTCTGTAGAGACTGAAGGCTTTGGAAAATGGCATTCAGCGTATGCCCCTCAGACGAAGAAATACAAGGCCCCGGGTTTCAGCTCACATTCAGAAGCTGTCTTAGCGCAAGAGAAGGTTGCAGACTCTTCGGGAAAGTTAACAAGCCTCTCTTGCCTTCTCATGGTACCACTCATTTCTTAGAAAATGACTGCATGGACAGTGATGAGGAGTCACCTTCTGGTCCTGAAGATGAGCCGTTTCCTCCAAGGCCTGGCCGGCAAAAGCAAACCTTCCTTAACTGTAACAGGTAACTGGCCGTGTCCTTTCATTGAAATTCTTCTGATTGCTGGGGCTTTCCAAGCTGTCGTGGCTGTTGCAAGTGGGAGGGGCGTTAGATGAGGGAGGACAGAAGAGTTAGTCCAGGGTGCTTTGGTATCAAAAACTGCAAGCAGGAAGCACGGAGATATAACTAGGTGCTACAGTTGTAGGAAAGCAAGTAGCTCCAGCCGATCATCCGGAAGGAGCCAGCCTCCTTTTCCTCCACCAAAGACATCCACAGACAATTAGGACATGCTGATTTCATGCATGCTGTTCTTCAAGGATTCAAGGCCAAAGAAATGTGTTGTCTCTCCTCTTAGCTAAAAAAATGCAACGTGGGTTTGTGGAGTCACCTAGCTTCCCAGATTGGGAATGCAGGAGTGACTCACTTCGTAGGAAGAAAACTGAGGAATGGCCGGCTAAAAGGGCATAATAAAAACCCTGCAAAAAAGGGCTTCATTTGCGATCTTTAAGCCACTATGCTTACATTCATATTTTGATATTGCAATGTGAAAGTAATTCAATCCCACAGTGGAGAAGTTAGCTTTTGGGGTCCCAGCTGCATCAGTAATTTTTCTCACTCTCTCTTACTGTGCTGCTCAGGAAGGTTTCTGACCCACAGAACTTGGTCCAGTCTCTAGGCTCCTTGGCCTGAGCCAGAAAAGGTCCTGCAGTACTGAGATGGCCAAAAAAAAAAAAAAAGAAAAGAAAAAAAAAGGTGCTATTCACAGACATATTCCGTGATAACAGAGCAAAAACCACGAGAAAGTTGTATTTGCAATCTAGGAGACAGCACACAAGGAAAGATGAAACCATCTGAATGAAGGAATCTGATAAATATCCTCCAGTTCTATGGACTCACAGGAATGTTTTGCACTTTGTTAGATACAGCTAAGGCCTTTCAGAGCCCACGGCATTTCTTTTCCCACAAGGTTCTTCTGCTCCTTCCTGACCACCTTCTCCATTTCCAGTGGACCCCCTGCACCTAAACTTGACCAAGGCAGAGGCCTCAAGGCTGCTCAGTCAAGACATAATGAACATAAGAGCCTCACGGCCGGGGAGAAGAGATCCAGACCAGTGTGTGCTGGACAAAGAAAGATACTTTTAACATCTGTGTCTTGATCGATCACTTCCTTTGCAAACTTCTTGTTTTGCAGTTACGCTCCTAGCAATGCTTGTTGCCAGCCAGCATGTCACAGGCCCAGGTTCTTAATCGCTGGAGAGCCCGGGTACGGGCAAAGTTCCCACTTGGCGCCTGCACTAATACACGCGCTGGAGAGGTTTGCGGTTCACGTGCTGGACCTGCCGGCTCTCTTTGCTAGCAGCACCTCACCCGAAGAAAGATGCGCACAGGTACCTCTTCTCTCTGCAGTCTCACAGGATGAATAGACTCAGGGGAAGCAGGCAGACCTCCCGCGGTTAATGGTGGTGGCCTGGCTTTCCTCTGCTTCCTGTGGTGGTTATTTCGCGCTGAAAGAACACTTTTCTTGTACGCTGACCAATGGAGAAGAAGGACGTTGTGCATGAGCATCTTTTCCATTCCCGGCTAAACAGTAAGGATGTTGCTAGCAGCTCAGGGAGCTCCAAGATGCTCTCGATAAAGCCCTCTGCATGGCAAGAGCTGCTGCTCATGACAGCGGGCTCTCCAGAGCTGTTTCCCTTGCCTCTTCAGGCTCTGTAGCTCCCAGGAGGCGCCTCTGCCTCAGCCTGACTGCACGTCCTGCCCTTTCTCTAGCCTCCCTCTTTATAACGCTGAAATGCAACCCAGGCTTGGGAGGGGGGAAGAAAAGGGTTTCTCTTCTCTCATCATACCGCAGGGAAGAGGCAAGAACACGCTTGTTGCATTCGAGCGGTGTAGCAGTGGCCCCAGGCTGATGTGGACCCTGCTGAAGGGCTGGGCCTGTTTTTTCAAGCACACTACCACTCGCACCGGGCGTGAGGCTCTGGGCGAGTTACCTGACATCTAAGCAGTTTGGAAATCAGGCGGAGATTCAGGCCTGCCTCTCGCTGTGGAGAGGCTGAAGGAACTGGCTCCAAGCAGCAATGTTACCTTATTCTTGGTGGCTTGTTTGGACACGTTGTGCACTCCCGTTTTGCAGGCAATTTTGATTGATACATTGTTGTTCAGCAGCAGCCTCTGCTACCCGCTTCAACAGTCTTCTCCAAACTTCCTTTTGACCAGTTGATCCGAGAAGCCCAGAGGACAGCACCGAGCATCCTTTATATTCCACGTATCCATGCCTGGTGGGAGGCTGCTGGACTCACCTTGAGAGCTACGCTCACAACATTGCTAGAGGGTGTTCCAGCATATGCTCCAGTGCTGTTGCTCGCTACGTCGGATGTTTGCCATGCAGATCTCCCGGCAGAGGTATTTCTCTCACTGCCTTCCCGGCTTCTTTCAGTCTCACGTTAATTTATCACTCCATTAAGCACCGAAATACTGTGCTCTCCTAAGCCATTCAACACCGGCATTACTAGGGCACCCTGCTGGCATCTCTTCCCTCTGCAGTTGCCACAAGGCTTCAACCTGAAGGGCAGCAAGGCAAGTAAATCCAAAACAGGCAACCTAGGAGATGCTCAGTGTCCTCCCTTGGAGCACTGGAACCTCGGGTCGCTTCACAGAGCTTTAATCCTAGAGGTGTTCCTTAAAGAAGATGCCCTAAGTTGCCCTGCCGACCCACTACAATCTCGCCTTTAAGGCCAAGAAGCAAACTTGTTCTAGCCTCTCCCTTATTCAAAGCATTCCTCAGCTTCACTGGAAAAGGCATTCATCTTTGTGGAGCAGAACACAAATTTGGGGGGGGCTTACGGCTGCGCTGTCTTTTCTCCTCCCACCTCAGGTACGAGCTTTATTTTCTGAGCTTTACGGAGAAGTTTTCAGTGTCCAGTCACCTAGCGAGGAGGAAGGGAGAAAGTTTTTCGAGGACTTGCTTGTCCAGCAAGCTGCTAAGCCTGCTGCACCACAAAAGAAAGCAGGTGAGGCTATTCTACAAACACAGCGTTGCTATCTCTAGCTTAGCAGCCATTCGGCTTTTGCTTTGGTAATAGATTTCCTGGCACGAAGGTTTACTCTGCTTATGTCCGAGTATCATCACTTGGCTAACCTTTTCTGGTTGACTGAAGCTTGTCAGGCACGGGAAGTCCTCCTGCCTGCGGCATCACCACCTGAGCCTCGACTGCTGACAGAGGAGGAAGAGAGGCAGCTCGAGGAGCAAGGGGATGAGACACGGCCAGCGGTGCCTGCAGAGTCCAGTACACCCCTCTCTACTGGCAAGTCCTTTCTTCCTTTTTTCTTTTTTCTTTTTTCCTTTTTTGGATAAGGTGCCAATGACATTGATATCTTCCCTCTTGTCATGGCATACCTGGTTTTGGTGATGCCGGTGGCTTTATGCCAAAGGCATTCCATTTCCAAATTAGGTGCAGCATGTGAGGTCAGTCCCCAGGACAGTCACTCAACGTGCTTATGAAATAAAGCCCAGCCACAGAGCTTGGCTCACACTGTAAAACACTGGCCTCGATGGCCCCGCAACGGCTAGCTCCTCAAATGTAACATGTTGTTTAGAGCAGTTGCTGAACACTGCACAAGTTCTTATGGTAATAGGAAACAGTGAGGATTTTCCCTTTGCTTTTGCTTCCTTTTTCTCTTCCTCTCCCTCTTGCCTTCCTGCCCGCCACCCCCGCACCAAGTAATTGCCGTCTGTCTGTGAGGCTTAGGCAACCTCTGCTTTTGGAACACAGGGGAAGGAGAGCTTGTCTCCAAAGACTTTTCTGCTTCTCACCTCTTTTACTTCCTGTGATGAGAGACGAAGCCACCTGAGCTTATGACCTTGCTTTGTGCTCATGCCTTCGGTCTACAGTCTGCTCTGTGCACAAAATCATCAAGGGCATTCTTTTATGCATGATATAATCTAACCAGTTCTTGCGCTTTTTAATTCTAATAACAATTGGACCCCCTTCACTTGCTGCCCTCTCTCCCTCAACACATGCATGTAGTGAGCCAGCACAATGGTACTTCAGTCCCTCTCACCATTTCCCTTGTGTTCCCTCGTGTAAGATGACAGTGCTAGAGTTTGCAGACAGAACTGCTTAGCTAATGCTTTGGCTTGCTTTTTCTCCTATCTCCGTGCAGCTGCCTGCAGACAAAAGCGAAGGAGGAACGCATCGCCCTCAGAGAGCCTAGCAGAGAAGAGGAGGAAATGCTCACCCCCTGCTGAGAAGGAAACCAGCCTCTCTCTCAGGGTAGGCTGGAGCTCACTGATCCACCTTTGCTTCCCGCTCTGCTGACGACCCTTGAGCTATCCGTTCTGCCAGCAGAGCTGCAGGCATGGGCAACATTCAGCTAACGGGGAGACAGAAGCACCTGAGGAGGCTCCCACTGCCAGCTGGCAGCCCTCTTTCTAGAGGCTCTGTGGCCTCTCTTCAAAAGATGCATTTCGCAGGGCCCTGCATTGCAGCCACAGAAGCTCATCCAAGGCAAGAGGGGCTTTGCTGTGGCAGCTGCTGTCCTTTACTACAAAACGGGCCATGGCAGTTCCCGCTGTTCTCAGAGAAGTTCACTTGCAGTTAGGATCGTGGAGGTGACTGATAGCCTGAGGAGCAGCACAATGCTAGCTGAAACTGGAGCCTTGCTTTTTCTCGCAAGTTGGACACAGGAGCTCATTTCCTCCATGGAAATCTGCTGCGATATTTAGTCTGTTCTTGGGCATTTCACTCCTTTTTCATTTAGCCATACAAGGAAGGAGGATGCGAGTTGTGTGGGACCATTTTCTTCTGTGTCTGAACACATCGAGAGCCTATTCAAATGATCTGGTGCTAACGTAAACTTGTACTGTCTCCCTTTTTTCTTCAGCAACTGCTGAATGTCGTTGGCGACGCAACAAAGGGCTGCAACATCCGCCACCTCGAAAAACTACACCTGGTGCTCAGCCAGTGTGTTTACCGCCATCGGCAAGACGATGACAAAATGCAGTTGATAGAGGTACTTTGCTTACACAGCACTTCCTGTCACTGTTCTGCACTTCTTCCTTGCGCACTGTGGATATCCTGCTTATTCGCTATTCCTCTCTTTCCTGCTTAGCAGTCTGTGTTACATACGAGTTGCTGACTTCCACCTGGAAGTTTGCCTGTGTTTAGTTGGCAATTATTATTCCTTTTTTATCTTTTTTTAATCTTTTTTAGGAAATGAAGGAAGAAATTGAAAACTTCTCCCGTGCTCAGTAACAGGAAGCGTGCTTCTACTCTGCCATTCTTTTTCATTATTTGCTGTTTAGTCCTCAGTGCACAATTCAGTGAAGAGAGCCTGTAGTTATAATATAAAGACATCTGTTTGTATATATATCCAAATATAGCGAGGCTATACCAATAAAGCTCATATAAATCCTTTTAAGCTTTCTTACTGGCTGTTTGTTGCTGTTGGTGTTCCAAACCTATTGCGTATACATACCTGATCTGTTGAGATCGAGGCGTTCAGCCTTCCTTTCGCATGTGCATTGCCTGAAAGTCTCGTGCCTGGCATTTTTAGGAGACCAATGGTCCTCAGTGCCTTTGACCTACACACATCTGGACGTCTTCCAAGTAATCTCAGTGCCTCTCTCAAAAGAAAGCAAGGGAAAACTCGACCATCTTTGCCCAAACGGTGACAGGCGGTTTTTCTGGCGTCGCCTGTGCTACTGCCTATGCCGTTGTCTATAAGGCAACGTTGCAAGGCAGCGCAGAGGTCGTTCTTCTCCGGACCTGCTCGCGCCCCCAGGGATTCTCAGAGAAGGAAAACAAGCCTGCAGCAAGCGTCGGGGAGGAAAACTCTTCCCCAGGCAGCGGCACTTTGCTGTGCTCGGGGCGCCCCGCGCCCGGGCACGTCTCAGCCCGCAGCGCTGCCTGCTGCCCGCCGCCCCCCCCCAGCAGCTCTCCTCCGCCCGCTCGGCGGCAAGCGGCGCTCGCGCTCTCTCGGCCCCTCGCCTCGGCCCCGGCCCCCCTTCTCGGCCCGCCAGCGCCCCCGGCAGCCGCTCCGCCGCCGGGCACGGCTCTCCCGGCACAGCTCTCCGCCCGGGCGCCGAGCCGCGCCGCGCCGAGCCGAGCCGAGCGGCGCCGAGCCGAACCGAACCGCGCCGAGCCGAGCCGAGCCGAGCCGAGCCGAGCCGAGCCGCGCCAGCCCCCGGCTCCCCCGGCGCCCACCCCCGCCCGCAGCGCCCGCTCCGCGCTGGGAGCCGCCCTCGCGGCGGGAAGCGCCCCCGAGCCCCGCCGAGGCTGCGAGCCTGCCCGGGGCTGCAGCGCCCACGGCGCCGGCTGCCCCCGCACCCTCGGCCCCGCCGCGCCTGTCGCGCTCTCGGCTCCGCGCAGCGGCCCCGCGCCCCGACGCCTCGCCGCCCGGCGCCCGCGCTCTGCCCCGCCGCTGCCCCGGCCCGCCTCGCCCGGCCGCAGCCTGTGCTAGCGCGCCCCGCAGCCGCGGCGCTCCAGCCCAGGGCGCTGCTCTTCCCCAGCGCTCTCCTGCTCGCCCCGCCGAGGCTCAGCGCCCTCGCCACGGATGCGACCGGCGTGTTCGTTGCACTGCTTTAAAGGCTCGCGTCTGGCATTGTAACACAAGTAATCGGCTTGGGGCAATGGTAACTCCCTTGCCAGGCTTGCTTACCTGGATCGGCAGCGGTAATGGGCCTTCTTCCCAACGGAGAGCTGCCAGAGGCTGGTCACAGCCTGCCCTTCTGAGCGCAGATCCAAAAGCTGCCCTGGCAGATGGCCATTGGCAGACGTCCATCGCAGAGCAAGCGGCCATGGGAGCGTCGTCTGTC
Source organism: Apteryx mantelli (assembly GCF_036417845.1). Taxonomy (NCBI): domain Eukaryota; kingdom Metazoa; phylum Chordata; class Aves; order Apterygiformes; family Apterygidae; genus Apteryx; species Apteryx mantelli. The sequence continues at coordinate 26,556,855 of NC_089991.1, forward strand.
TTTTCCTGCTTCTGCCCGCTGCAAACAGAAATCAAGCAAACAGCAGGCAAGAAAATCAGGAGGAGAGAGCGCTCCTGCCCTTCCCCTTTGTGCAGTGCAGTGCTGTGCGATGCAGCAGGAAGAGCCGAGAGCGAACAGCTGAAGGCGCCACACACACTTTACCCCAGACTTTGGAGACACTCCAAGGCAGCTAAGCACTTACAAAGGAAACAACCACCCGAGCTGTAAAATTGTGAGCATCCCTCAAGGGACACAACCTTTGCTGATCTGGTTTTACATTTGACTCACTGTGTCCCCTCAGAGAGGGCTGCTGCCCAGGCGCTCCTGCTCCTCTGCATCTTCTACCCTTTCACTTGAAAAGCCCTCCCTCCTGCTCTCTCTGCTTGCTGCTAGCACTGGTGTCGAATGGTAGTGCTCCTACGAGTAGGGCTGCTGCTTGCCTAGGTGCTTGCCCAGCACTCCCTGGCAGGGCAGCGCTACCCAATGCAGTGCACTTGCCCCGGACGACGGGAGCATCAGTGCAGCCCTCTTTGGCTTCAAGAGGTTCAGAAGCCTCTTAGCCTGGGATTTGCACCTGCATCTCAGGGAGGAGAGTGTGCTGGGAACTGACAAGTATGGACTTGGTGGTGTGGCTGTGTGTTTCCTTCCCCTTCGGAACGAGCAACAGATGAATCCTCTTGCTGAAGGGCCTACAGAAGCACTTGCCTCCTCCACAGAAGGCATCCACCACTGCCCCAGAATGAAATTGTCCCACACCAAGAAGAAGCTCTCAGCACCTCTATTTGTGGCTCAGCACAGGCCCTGGAGAGAGAAGGGTTCCAAGCCATGTGTCTGCAAAATAATTTTTCTTTTCCTGCTTCTGATGCTCTGGAAGTGCGTATGCCATGACAGCTTCCTCCACATCTGGCCCTGCCTTGCTGACCGTCTCTTCCAAGTTGCTGGCTGTAGCAGAGACTTGGCACAGCCAGAGAAAACAAGTCCTGCTGCTGCTTGTGCTGCTGGTGCTGCTGGTGCTGCTGCCAAGAGGGTTTTCTGGCTCTGGAGTCCATCTTCACTGCCCGGTGGGACCAAGGGAGGGCATTTCCACCTGCTGGCCTGCAAGAAACTGTCATGCTTACAGTGCAGCCTCTCAGCAGTAAGGGCCACCAGTGAGCAGCATCAGCAAGTCAGAAATCTGGGAGAGGCTCCAGGGAAAAAACGGAGAGAGCCGAGCATGTGCTGAGAGACTCCTGGGCCCAGGAAGGAAGCTGTGGCTCTATATCCTGCAGGGAGGTTTGTCCCAACGGGTTGTGCTGCATCCATTTTGGTGGTCAAGGGTCTGGGAGCCCAGGTCATCTTCTCCTCAATCCTGCCAGTGAGGGGGATGGATGAGAGGAGGAGGAGACGGACTTTCCAAGTTAACGACTGGCTGGCGCCGCTGGTGTTGGCAACAGGGTTTTGGTTTCTACGACCATGGGACCCTGTTTGAAGATCAACAACTGCTGGGGAGAGATGGGATCCACCTCACTAAGTGGGGCACATGTGTCTTGCCAACAGGTTGGCCAACCTGGTAAGGAGGGCCTTAAACTAGGAAAGACGGGGGAAGGGGAGAGTTATAGTGCCAGGGTAGTTGGCAAAACACACCTCAAGTCGGGACACCTCCAGCAGGTGCATGCAGCCAGGGAAGTGCGCATGGGATGTGGCTATGGGGGATCCTCTTGTATCCCTCCTGGGAAACCTGCATGCTTGATCACCTCTCTGAAATGCCTGTACACCAATGCACGCAGCATGGGGAATAAACAGGAAGAACTAGAGGTGTGTGTGCGGTCGCAGGGCCATGATCTCATTGCCATTACAGAGACATGGCGGGATAGCTCGCATGACTGGAGTGCCGTCATGGATGGCTACATGCTTTTTAGGAAAGACAGACCAGGAAAGCGAGGTGGTGGAGTTGCTCTTTATGTGAGAGAGCACTGGAATGTATTGAGCTGTGCCTAGGGGTGGATGAAGAGCGAGTCGAGAGCTTATGGGTAAGGCTTAAAGGGCAGGCTAGCATGGGTGACACTGTTGTGGGTGTTTACTACAGGCCACCTGATCAGGAAGAGGAAGTCGATGAGGTCTTCTACAGACAGCTGGAAGTAGCCTCACAATCCCAGGCCCTGGTTCTCATGGGGGACTTCAACCACCCCGATATCTGCTGGAAAGACAACACAGCTAGGCACAAACAGTCCTGGAAGTTCCTGCAGAGCATTGGTGACAACATCTTGACACAGGTGGTGGAGGAACCAACGAGGAGAGGTGTGCTGCTGGACCTCGTACTAACAAACAAAGAAGGACTGGTGGGAGATGTGAAGGTCGGGGGCAGCCTTGGCTGCAGTGACCATGAGATGGTGGAGTTGAGGATCCTGCGAGGAGGAGGCAGGGCACTAAGTAGGATCGCAACCCTGGATTTGAGGAGAGCAAACTTTGTCCTCTTCAGGGACCTACTTGGAGGAATCCCATGGGTGAGGGCCCTAGAAGGAAGGGGTGTTCAAGAGAGCTTGTTAATATTGAAACATCACTTCCTCCAGACTAAAGAGCGGTGCATCCCTATGAGTAGGAAGTCAAGCAAAGGAGGCAGGAGACCTGCATGGATGAGCAAGGAGCTCCTGGCACAACTCAACCAGAAGAAGGAAGTCTACAGAAAGTGGAAAGGGGGACAGGCCACTTGGGAGGAATATAGGAACACTGTCAGAGTATGCAGGGATTCAATGAGGATGGCTAAGGCCCGTCTGGAATTAAATCTGGCAAGGGATGTCAAGGACAACAAGAAGGGCTTTTTCAAAGACATCGGTAGCAAGAGGCAGACTAGGGAAAATGTGGGCCCTTTGCTGGATGGGGTGGGTGCCCTGTTGATGAAGGATGCAGAGAAGGCAGAGTTACTGAATGCCTCCTTTGCTTCGGTCTTTACTGCTCAGGCTGGCCCTCAGGAACCCCAGACCCTGGAGACAAGAGAGAAAGTCTGGAGAAAAGAAGACTTTCCCTTGGTGGAGGAGGATCGGGTTAGAGATCATTTAAGCAAACTTGACACCCACAAATCCATGGGCCCTGATGGGATGCACCCACGAGTGCTGAGGGAGCTGGCAGACGTTATTGCTAAGCCACTCTCCATCATCTTTGAAAGGTTATGGAGAACAGGAGAGGTGCCTGAAGACCAGAAGAAAGCCAATGTCACCCCAGTCTTCAAAAAGGGCCAGAAGGAGGACCCAGGGAACTACAGGCCAGTCAGCCTCACCTGCATCCCTGGAAAGGTGATGGAGCAGCTCATGCTGGAGGCCATCTCCAAGCATGTGGAGGACAAGAAGGTGATCAGGAGTAGTCAGCATGGCTTCACCAAGGGGAAATCATGCTTAACCAATCTGATAGCCTTCTGTGATGGAATGACTGGCTGGGTAGATGAGGGGAGAGCAGTGGATGTTGTCTACCTTGACTTGAGGAAGGCTTTCGACACTGTCTCCCATAACATCCTCATAGACAAGCTCAGGAAGTGTGGGTTAGATGAGTGGACAGTGAGGTGGATTGAGAACTGGCTGAATGGCAGAGCTCAGAGTTGTGATCAGTGGCGCAGAGTCTAGTTGGAGGCCTGTAGCTAGCGGTGTCCCCCAGGGGTCAGTACTGGGTCCAGTCTTGTTCAACTTCTTCATCAATGACCTGAATGAAGGGACAGAGTGCACCCTCAGCAAGTTTGCTGACAATACAAAACTGGGAGGAGTGGCCGATACACCGGAGGGCTGTGCTGCCATTCAGAGAGACCTGGACAGGCTGGAGAGGTGGGCAGAGAGGAACCTCATGAAGTTCAACAAAGGCAAGTGCAGGGTCCTGCACCTGGGGAAGAATAACCCCATGCACCAGTACAGGTTGGGGGCTGACCTGCTGGAAAGCAGCTCTGCGGAGAAGGACCTGGGAGTGCTGGTGGACACCAAGTTAAGCATGAGGCAGCAATGTGCCCTTGTGGCCAAGAAGGCCAATGGTATCCTGGGGTGCATCAGGAAGAGTGTTGCCAGCAGGTCGAGGGAGGTGATTCTCCCCCTCTACTCAGCCCTGGTGAGGCCACATCTGGAGTACTGCGTCCAGTTCTGGGCTCCCCAGAACAAGAGGGATGTGGCACTACTGGAGCAAGTGCAGCGAAGGACTACCAAGATGATTAGGGGACTGGAGCATCTCTCTTATGAGGAAAGGCTGAGAGAGCTGGGCCTGTTTAGCCTGGAGAAGAGAAGGCTGAGAGGAGATCTTATCAATGTGTACAAGTATCTGAAGGGAGGGTGTCGAGAGGATGGGACCAGACTCTTTTCAGTGGTGCCCAGCAACAGGACATGAGGCTACAGGCACAAACTGAAACACAGACACTTCCATGTGAACATGAGGAAAAACTTTTTCACTGTGAGGGTGACAGAGCACTGGAACAGGTTGCCCAGAGAGGTTGTGGAGTCTCTATTTCTGTAGATATTCAAAACGTGCCTGGATGCAATCCTGTGCAATGTGCTCTAGGTGACCCTGTTTGAGCAGGGGGTGTTGGACTAGATGATCTCCAGAGGTCCCTTCCAACCTCAGCGATTCTGTGATTCTGTGATTCTAAAGAAGGATTTTACAAGTCTCTTTTCTTCAAACGGCTGCCAGCATATTTTACAGAGAGGCAATATGATTGCGAAACATCATTATTTTTGCCCAAAGACACACGGCTGGGGAGAAAACTTATCTTCAGTATGTTATAGTCTGAATTTTGATCAAGTAGTGATGATTAAAGGCCATCACTATCTCAGAAGCCGTTTATCTCAGTAACGCTAAAATTAGAATATGCACGGGGTAGTAAAAGCATTTGGACTATATGCACTATTATCCCACTGGCCTGACGGTCCTAAAATGCAGGAAAAAGAATGTGAAAATATAGCCTTATGGTCCTGCTAGTTGTCATCTTTCTGTTGCTGCAGAGCCTGAAGCTCATGCGCCAATGTGTAGAGGAATCGAATGTTGTTGTTGTTGTTGACGCCTTCCAGAAGCTATGGTCCCACTGTTGCCTGCTAGCATCCAGCACCCGGAAGAGAAATCAGAAAAATCATGGCGTTCTTCCCCAAAACATTAAAAAAACCCCCAAACAAACAGTTTTTAAATTATAAGCCTTAGCTTGAACTGGCCGTGTGCCCTAACCCCTCAGCAGTTGCAGTATGAAGGGGGTCAGTGGGCCCCATCTGTCTTTCTTCCTGCCCCACCTACGGTGAGACAGACCAACCTCTGAAGGCGCCTGTCCCTCTCTGTTGACAATGGTGCTGAGCTCGACAACTGTCTTTCATTGCATGAAGAATTTAGACTGCTACAAATAGGTGGGGATGGTCCCACCTTTAGCTGTGTCCACAGAGTGTGAATGCTGGGTGAGGGACATGCTGGCCCAGGCCTGAGGGACACTATCCCTCTAAGCCTTGAGAATCGGGATTTATCCCAGTTCTGTCCTGCTGGCTGCCATCCACATAACCCACCACAGTGAGGAGAAGACACTGAGACGTCCGCAGTGTACTGGTGCATGCCTGTGAAATGGGAACCCACTCTGCCACCCCCTGCATAGAGCAGAGGACATTCGGGGAACCAGAGCATTCCCGACATTGTCCCAGGGTTTGGTCTGTAGATCTGCCGCTCTCCTGTGCAGGGAACACCTTCTTATCTTGAATCACACTTAAGCCGTGTTAAGGTGCAACACAAGTGCAAGCAAGTGTTTATAGGGAACGTGAAGTGAAGGAAGAAAAAAGAAAGTGCTTTAGTTACTTTCAGAGTGCATTATGCAGATGTCTTTCTCCCTCACGCAGCTGATTTGCTCTTTTCCTCCTGGAAAGGTAGGAGTCAGGGTCCCGTGGCTCCTCGTGGCTCCTTCGTCCTTGTGGAGAACCTTAGCTGCTACAACTAACCTCCCTGTGGCAGCTTTGGCTGGATCTGAGATGATTTAATCTTCCATCTTCACATTTCTTCTCTTCCCTCCTGCAGTAGTAGCTGCTCCAGCTATTCCCTTGGAATACGTGTCTTCCCTTGCCTGAGCCTGTAGATGTGCCCTGTTGGGCTAGGAGTTATCCTGCATACAGGAATTATTCCCAAATAAATCTTTTTTTTCATTGACACATAAAATTGTGCCCCCCAATGCTTTCTTTGCCCCCCAATACTTTCTTTGGTGATGACAATTTCCTATAGTAAGCAATTTATCTTTCACCTGGATCTTTGATTCTCTATTAGTCTAAACAGTAAAATGCAAAATCTGAGGCAGAGATGAAGGGCAGAGGGGATGGTTAGGAAGGAGGGCATTAGCGATAGGTGAACTACTGCAGAAAGGCAGAGAGTTGCACTGGAATGGGAAGGGGAGAAGCTTCTCCTCATATCATCTGCATCAGCAAATGACCCAGCCAGCATCTAATATCAGCAGTTTACTTGCTAACCCATGGATTCAGCATACGACAATGCAGTGCTCATAAGAAGGCATTTACTCCAAAGTAAAGGGGAAGGAAGCCTTTGGCACAATTGCTTCCAGCAGCAGGTGACCTTCCAGGTCTTGCAGACACCTTGGGCCATCGTTTCCTAGCTGAGTAGACTGCAGAGTAGATGGAGTTTGTCTGACGGAAAGTTTACACCTGGGAGAGCTCGGACTAACGGGATGCTCTGCCTGGAACACATTTTAGTATTTTTGATAGCATTCATTTATTTATTTGCTGGTGTCTCCACAGTGCTTGGAAGCCCCAGTCCTGGGCCTGTGCTATTCAAAAAGAGAACATAAAGGGAATCCCTGCTAGTCGCAGAGTTTGCAATGCCATTCCAATCAAAACATGAACTTTCAGTGTCTTCCTAATTACTGCAACAGCTAAAACCAAGCTTTTCTTCAAAAGGGAGCTTTCAGTAAATTTTCCAAAATGGAATTATAGTGAGAGAGACTTGATTTTCTCAGCTCCTGAGAAAATGTTACCACAGTTCTCCACCTCACCCTTTTCACTCCAAACTTTTCTATTCCACAGTTTTCTCATGGCACTTTTCATCTCCTCATTTCTCAGCGTGTAGATGAGTGGGTTCAGCAGGGGCGTGATGACAGTGTAAAACACAGCTGCCCTCTTGTCCTCTGAGAGATTGCTGGATGGGCATATGTAGGTGAATATGCATGGCCCAAAGAGGAGAATCACCACAGTAATGTGGGACCCACAGGTGGAGAGGGCTTTGTACCGCCCTTCGGATGTTCGCCTTTTCAAGGATAACAAAATGACAATGTAGGAAATGACCAGGATGAAGAAAGAAACCAAAGCAATCATTCCACTATTGGCAACGACAATGATGCCCGCAACATAGGTGTTGGTACAGGCCAGTTGTAGTAGGGGATGGACATCACAGAAGTAGTGGTCAATTTTGTTGGGACCACAAAAAGGGAGGCTAACGGTTATGAGGGTCTGCACCAGGGAGTGCACAAAGCCCCCCACCCATGAACCCATCGCCATCCAGCCACACACACGCCTGGTCATGAGGGTGGTGTAGTGGAGGGGTCTGCATATGGCAAAGTAGCGATCATAGGCCATCACTGTGAGGATGAAGATCTCAATGCAGCCAAAGAAATGTTCCATGAATAGCTGTGCCATGCAACCCCCAAAGGAAATGGTTTTCTTTTCAACAAGGAAGCCAGCAATCATTTTGGGAGCTGTGACAGAAGAGAAGCAAAGATCTGCAATGGACAGGTGGCAGAGAAAGAAATACATGGGGGAGTTCAGATGTTGACTGCTAATTACAGTGACAACGATGAGCAGATTTCCTGCCACAATAACAATATAGAAGAACAAAAACACCACAAAACATATTTTCTGCACCCCTTGGTTCTTTGAAAGGCCCAGGAGAATGAATTCCTTCACACTGCTTACATTCTCCATGTTGATCAGTCGGGTGCCAATATGCAATATACAGCTTATACACCTGGGAAAACAAAGACAGACACATGATTCATCAGCATTTTTTTCATTATTAATAATGAGTTCTACATCAGAAGTGGATACAAACCAAGAAAGATATAGCATTAGTATTAAGCTTATGAAGTGTTTAGTTTCTGTCATGTATTTTTTTTAACGGCTATTTAATTCTCCACAGTACAAAACTTCTGCCATGGCTTTGGTGGCACAGAGATAGGTGCACTCTGTGATATGTTCCTTAATCCTGATCCTCCAGGATTTTGAAGGATTGTCTCCATGGCTGATAGCCTTCCATGCACTAAGGACAAGGCCAGAGTGTTCACCTTGGGCACTACAAGGCAGATAATGCAGCATGTTTGCCCTCAGGGTAGACAAAGTCCCTGACAGCAATCTTTGTAAAATGGGTGTCTTTAAGAATACCTGGAAATATTGCTCAGAATGATGATTTCTTTTATAAGTACACATGATCTTTGAATTCTTGTTTAGAAGGGAGATGTAACCACACGCAGAGAAAAGAACTCTCTTGTGTATATACATTTTGAAACGTAAATATGAAATGTCACGGGCTGAAAAATGAGTTCTGGGAAGGTTATCTATCATGGAGGGGAAATAAAATTGCACATATGACTTAATGTAGTATTTCACATTGTTCTAAATCTCAGCATTGCTTCTGTCAGAGGAAGGAAGAATGAAAGACTCTTGTGAGATCTTCTGTCCCAGCATTGTACTGATTTTACCTAGTGTGATTTTTGATACGCTCTGCGTGATGCTTTCAAGGGTTAACTTAGCTTAATGAAGCTAATCTAACTAAACTCCTTCAACAGCCAGTATAAGTCTCTCTATAGGCTGATTCAGAAAGACTAAATTAGGGTCCATTGCAGAACCCTTTTTTCCCCCATTCACTATGAGGAGCTTAAGCAAATTAGCACCACCAGGTTAGAATGAACCTCAGAGAATAATCCCTTTTGGTCCCTGAAAGTAGCTCAGAGCTTTTTGTAATGCCATCCACCTGTTTTAGGTTATGGCTGAGCTCCTTGTCCCTAGGCATTTCTACATCCATACAGTTTCTCATTCGAGACAAGGTCACATTCCAGCATAAACATGGGACTTCTTTGGTGCACCCTGCATTCCAGCTACAACCCATCGAGCATTACATGTCACTAATAAATGAGTAGCCTACATCTTTAGAAAGAATGTAATGTTTCTAGCTTGCCTTTATGCACCCAGACCACCAGAATTCCCTTGGTCAAAGAAGTCTGGGAACCACCAGATTAAACTCCTCACAGAGAGTTTAAGGTCAGCCAAAAGCAGGCACTCTTTTAATAACAATATCCACTGTATGGGCTTCCTTCTAGTATCAAAACATTCCCAGTCAGCTGGTGTTAAAATGCACCATTTTAAGTCCTGCAGAATTACACCACAGCCAGGTCTTCTCATTTGTGTTGGTGATCTGTGAGCAAATCTGTGGAATGATTCAGTTAATCCAAGTTATCTACCAACTACTTCAATCTGCAGCATAATCAGAAACTCTCGTGCAGGCACAAAGTGATCAAGCATCCACAGGAAACACTGAAACTGAGAAAACCCAAGATTACTTTCAAACCCACAAAGTGAAGCCGAGAGAGGAAGTGGGGAAAGTTAGGGACTTTTCCTATGCTTACAGTTGTACTTACACTAGATGAAAGTTTTTCAAGCAGAAGGGTAAAATTTACACGGATGGTTCCCTTTCAGATATTTCTACAAGGAGAAGGATCAGTAAGAACAACGTGAGGTCAGTTTCTGCCTCGTCTTACCAAGTCGTGATCCTTTCTACCCCTCTTCCTTCTACTGAGCAATGATGTAGACTTCTCAACAAAATAAATGACAGGGATGAAATGGGCACACCTTTATGGCTGTGCAGTACCCAGTCCAAAAGAAATAGCTGGGCTCCATCCAAGCCAGAGCATGACTGGAAGCATACCACAGCAATCCCAGGGCCATATTTAGGCAGCTGGAAAGGAGTGACCAAGAGAGAAATGGTCAGGGGAAACTATATGCCTGAATACCAGCAGGTGGCAAATTCCTGAGCTAAAAACAAGGTGTGCATCTACAAAAGGACCGATTCACAATTCAGACAGCTCGACCATGTATCTTGCTTTCCATCACCACCAAACTGCATTTAACAAACTACCCGTCTGTCTGATCTCATCTCATCGACTTAAGTCATGTAGGCATCTGTAGCCAAGCTAGGCATATTACACCTGACCAGTCTACTTGCAGATGTGATGAATCATGTGCTGCAGGTACCCGTTTCTTACTGTTGACTCCAAGAGGATTACTAGAATGACTAATTCAGTAGAGGATTCCCACCAGTTATGGCTTATCTCTTAAAGTGCCTTTGCAGGGGTAGACCTGAGGTATACGACATAATGCAATCAGCTGCAAAATAAAATGAATCTCATGTGTACTCTTAACATCTCAGAAAGGGTGAGAAATTGCACCATCTCCTTACTGCATGCATTCTTCCCTAAAATCTCAGGTGGTTATGGGAAACAAAAGAATAATATCGAAGCAATCTAATCTGTGGCTGTAGAACTAGCTCTGTATATGATTCTAGCCAAAGATAACTAGAGACAGTTGATAACTTCAGTGGAAGTTTCTTTCTGTATTTTCACATTTGTGCATGAAGAAAGGAAAAGGAAAAGGAAGAGGAAAGCAAAGTAAAACAAAGCAAAGCAAAGCAAAGCGAGAAGCCAGAGAAGCTGCAAAACTTACCTTGCCTGTGTTTAGAAATCTAATATTTTGTGTAAGGGCTGTACAACTTTATCTCCTCAACTTCTGTCTTCCCTGGTATGTTAAAGAACATAGAATAGCTTCTGGAAAGCTTCCAAAACTTGCTTAGGAGGTGGCTGTTAGTGTATAATCCAATCCCATCTAATTTATTACTTGCTTTCGTGTGTCACAAGTGTATCTTGATGTTTCCTGCCTATGTGAGAAGTGGTTTAATGGGCTGTGTGGATGACGTGACCTGGGTGTGCTGAATGATGCTTTCATACCCCAGCAACTGCAAAAAGGGCTGAGAAGAAAACCATTTAAGTACCAACCTTTAACCCTCTCCCAGGAAATCTTCCACCTGAAGGGCTCTTGGGGCTGGAGGAAGCTGGTGTAGAGGCTTGGTGAAGGGAAGGCGTGAAAGAAAGAGGCAAAGGAGGAGAATGAGTTCTGTCTTGACTGAAAAGTTTAAGTAAATATATTGTAAAGAAACAGTTGTCAGTCAATGCTTTTATAATGATATCACAAAGGCATTTCAGGGTTTCTCCATAAGAAATAACAGTCAAAGGAGTAGCTGAGTATTCAACTGGACAAGCATATGCATGGAACTATCCAGTTAACGCTTCTCGGAGTTCTTCCTTACTCCAAGCTGATAGTTGTATGGATTTCCCATGTGTAAAGGGCCATTAGGTCCACTGCTCTGGCTTCCTAGCATTGTGAATGCTAAAATAGTCCATTTGTAATCTAGATATTTTCTCTCCTTTTTTAACTTCTGTGTATTCCAAAAAACATGTAAAAGAGAAATCTTCATTAAAGAAAAAAAAAGAAAGAAACCTCAAGCTGTAGGAAGAGTCACCATCCTCCAGGGACGGTAAAGAATTCCTATCACAGGAGTCTTTTAAGGACAGATTGGGCTCATTTCTCTCAGGAGTGGTTACGATTAAGTTTTTATAGGAACAGAAGATGTCCTGGGTGACCTCTTGATGACCCTCCAAGTCCTATCTCACCAGAAATTTCATCACTGGAAATCCAGCCTCTTTGCAAGAATTTGCATGTTTTAACAGAGGTCAGTGAATTACAAAGTCAGTCAAAAAAAATCCTTCATTTACGAATTGGGAAACTGAGGGAGGATGTCACCTATTTAATGCCGATGGAAGTCAGCAAATTTAACCCTGACTTAGTCACTCTAGGCCCTTCTGCGGAAAAAAATGAATGTCTCTGGAGGCAGATGCATCTGATCTACCTCAAAACTGATTTTAGGATGCGATTAGGTGTGAAATAGACATCTAGCTTTTAAACAAAATAACTTAGGGCGGACAAATCTCACTGTCATGATGGGCCCCATCTTTCTTAACCTGAGCAGCTGCAGTCAAAGGTGAACCTATGAAATGAAACAAACGAAGCAAATAGACATGCTGATTTATATCAGCATATCATCTCAACCAAGGCCCAAGTCAAATTCATCGTTTCTCTCAACTCTACTGTGTATTTGTAGCTTATGCCTCACGGATGTCGGGAAAGACATTGTCTCAGCTGCCGTCCTTTACTTTGTTTTGCTGAAGTTTCTGGAAATGTGGAATGGCCTGATAGCAACATAGTTAATGTCTCCATCTCCTCTGCACAGAATGCCAGCGATCTACAGAGTGAAAACAGAAATCCTACAATTAATGAGAATAAATACTGGTAAAGAAATGTCTTGGTGAAAATAGTCCCCTAACTTAAATATCCTTTTACTGTCGCCTGGAGTCTTGGGCAGCTTAATGAGGGTTATCAGTAGTCACTACAGGAAACAAGAGTATTGGGTAAGAAGGTAAACAAAGTCTTACAATCTTTGGGAAAGGAAGAGGAACAACAGATGACAGAAGCCAGAGATCAGGCCAATAGCATCTGGCCTGCTAACCTAGTATGAATCAGCCTGCCACTTTCTGTACCCAGTGGCACACATGGCAGCAACTTGGCTAGCATCGTATTCATGTCCTTTTGTTTCCCTAGCCAAATGGACTACCAGAGGTGACTTAATGCACAAGTCCAAATGAAGAATTGCTGCTACCTCCTGCTGCAAAATAATTCCCCGTAGGGCTGTGCTTAGTGCCAGCAAAGGAGAAAGGTCTTTTCTCCATTTCCATTCCACTTACCTTGGCACCTGGCTCTGGACACCACTATGGCAGCAGGTCATGCTCAGGGGAGCTGTGATTTGGACAAGGAGGGACTGTGCATGGTGAGATGAACGAGGTTTTGCAGCTGCATAGTGAATACTGGCAAGGAGTTTGTTGATAGAGCCATGGTGAATGTGTGTTGTGAATTTGATGATGGGCAGGATGGGGACAAGGCACGGTGTGGAGGGAAGTTGTGAAACTTGAAATGGATGCTACATGGCCAGGAGCTGTCTTCATGGAGTTTGTGAAATCAGAAGTGCCTGAGGTGCGGTGAGGGACTGTGCTGAAAGATCGTATGAAGTGGCAGGTAATACTGTGGGTGCTAAGCTGTGTTGAAAGACCTTGTGACATCAGAAGCGGGCATTGTGTATTGAAGGGTAACACTAGGAGAGGTTGCAGAATTGTGGCTGCGGAGGTGTCATAAGGCTGGCTACAGAGTTCAAGGAGACCCTACTGTAGAACAGGTTCTGTGAAGTAGTAGGGGACAATGTATGGTGACAACTTGTGTTGGGAGAGGTTTTGAGGTCAGAAGAGGACACTCGGTAGTGGTGAGTGTGCTAAGGGAGGTTCTGCAGTGACAGTGGACCCTTGGGGAATGAGAAGTTGTGTTGAGGGAGGTTGTGAAATCAGCAGCAGGCATTAGGGAAGAGGACTGACAATTTCTCAATCTGTGTGACCCTGAGCAGCAGTAGAGCATCTTCTGCAAGGTCTGTGAAACTAGAGCTATGCTGCTGCTATTTGATGCAGGCTTTCATTAATTAGTTTCATTAAGGAAGTAGACTCAGGTTTTGACTATGCTTTGGAGACAAGAGACCAATCTTACCAAAGCCTTATAATAGATATACGAGAACTGTGAGTGACTTTTTCAGCATGCTTTTGCACGGTCTATGGAAGTCATAGGATGGTTACTTCACTTGCATTATATGGAATGCAAAGTTTTTGATGATTCGGCATATCTCCACAGGGCGCCCATTACAACCAGTATGACAGTACATATCAATGGCCCAGGCTGATGCTATTTAACATTATGAAATCTGTTTGAAATGCCTTAGACAGAAAGCTAATCACCTGACATTCCCTGAATGCCCAATGGAGAGAGAGGCACCTCCAGAGGATGTAAACCACCATCGTAGACCCTCTCAATCACTGACAGTAAGAAATAAGCATTCTCAGAGGTGGCATCTGCCACATGTTTGCAATATATTTCTTGTGGTCCAAAAGAAGTCGGTGATAGGATGACTGCAAGGAATAGGGATCATGTGCAGAATTTTCTGCCCTGAACTAACATTAAGATAGCCAGCCCAGCCTACCATGGAGCATGCCCTCAGCAAGTGAGCTATGTTTGTCCTCTGAATTGCTCAGTATCTCTCTGGGAAGATGCCAGGACACAGAGCACTCTAGAAGGTCAGTGGTCATGGCTAAGAAGAATGCGTTCCTCGGGGGCCACCAGCACCCTGTAAGAAAAACACATTTCTGCTTTCCTGGGGACAGTTGAAAGGAGACAGGCAGCCAAGGATGTTAGTGCTGAGTGTGTTCCTCAACATAGTCCATGTACCAGTGGCATGAGGTGCCTGCAAGGGACACCTGCCGCCCTGAGGGCAGCAAACCTGACTCCACTCATCACAAGAGCTCCTAGACACCAGCGTTTGAAATAGTCTTTATTTTCTCATTGATTGCAACATAAGGCACTCACGGTACTGTTGGTATTTCTGCAATGTGGTTGAGGCCTGGAGGAAGGAATCTGTAGGTGCATATACGTGTTTCAGAGCAGTCCAATTTTCACCACATGCAGAAGGGTCAGAGAAAAACTCTAAAAAGACTTGATTTGCTTCCCTTTCCCAAGCCTCTGCCCTCAGTAGTTATCCCCACCCTTCCTTTCCCACAGCTACCCCCTTCTCAACTCCAAGAGCTCCTACTGCAGTCAACCCTCTTCTCTCCCTCACCTCAGCCTACCTCAAACATCAAACAAAAGTAGCAAACAAAAGTCACAATATCACAAAATAGGTCTAATTTGTCTAATCAAGGACAATTCCTGACTGTAGAGGCAGAGAGAGACCTTTGCTGCTTCACCACGTGATACCCAAAGTCTGAGTGAGATTTGTCCCTCTGGAGCCAACACCTGCCCATTTTGAAGCTTGCACAATCACGCTGTTAAAACTCTTTTCTTCCTCTTCATTTTGTAAGTGGCACACAGCAAGCATACTTCTGGTCTGCAGGGTTTCTGTTGTATTACTGCGAATAAATCGCTGTGTTTACTATTTTTCTGAAGTCCCTTTCAGGTCAAGCTGCTAAAATACTTTAATTCTCTGGGGCCAGAGGTGAACGACGAGTCATCAAATGCTGTTAGAGCCCTGTGCAGTTTGGGGAGACTCCTCCTATCTGCAGGAGAAAGAAATAGGCACCTTTCTACACATGTTGTCAAAGGGAGGCCCAGAAGCATTCGGGGAGGCAGGCAAAGGCTGATAATGCCCAAAGAGGATTATTGATGCCTAGCACCCAGGCTGTGAAGGCCTCAGTGTCTGATCTCCCTTTCACACCCCACGCGCAGCAGACAAGCCCTTTCTCTTTTGGGGGTCTTGGCAGGATTTGGGGCGAGACATTGCACAGGAAGTGATTTTTGAAGGAAACATTGGAAGAAGGGACATCCTCCTCGGGAATAATCCCATTCCAGCTGATTCTCATATTCCAAGAAAGAAAAAACAAAACAGAATACAGTTACTCTGAAAACTTCCCGCAATCTCTACTGACTGCTCATTTGTACATCTCCTTTATAACAGCATTTGGCCAGAGTACGAACGCACCAAGAGCCTTTCACAGATGCATGCAAAATCCCACAGCATCCCTGGGAATGGAATCCCTGGCAGGTAATTTTCTCCCCACCTACTGTAAAAGCAACCAGAGAAGTAGAGCAGAAATAGGAAACTGCCTCACAACATGAGAGAGCCCCATTCTCATCTGCTGCTGACTTCGTCCCAGCCTCCTCAGTACAGTGAAAACACTCCTTCCTGACAACACCTGCTTCATTACGCACAGGAGACAGAAACTGAATCTGCAGGCTGAAAGAACTTCCTTGTCTTTTTCACAGAAAATATTTCCCAGAAGATCCATGGGATGAATCAGAAACCAAGAGAAAGACACTAGAGCTGATGTCAGGTCCCAGCTTCTCTGAGCAGTCAATTCCGATGCACTGGGGCAGGAAGGTAAGCATTTGTGGGAAAGGTTCAGCATTTCCTTGCCATCATTAATGCTTTGGGATGTTCTCTGTCTCTGCTGTTCCATCTTCATGCCCTCTCTCACAGACATCCACACACACACGATCACTGCGTAGAGTTACCCCCTCCCCATCTCCTGCTCCTCCCTCTCTATAAGTAGCAATGTTTTCTTCTGCTTCTTTTTTTTAACTCTGTTGAACTGTCTCACCCTGTCTTCCTGCTCCAACCTCTCCAAATTTCTGCATGATTTTGCCTTCTCCTCAATATGTAGCACCTTGCTGTTACCTTCCCAGACGTCAGCCATGCATACTCCGTGAGCGACAGCTGTCCCAGGCCACAAGGCTGTAAGTATAAAAGCAGTGTATCACTCACTAAATTCCCCTCTGTCTCTTGCAGAAACAGAGAGAAGAAGAAACTTTCTCCATTTTGGTTATTTCATAGTGACTGATCAGTTCATAATGCTCTCCTTTCAAAGCAGTTCAAGCCTGGCTGAAGGGACTAATTACAGTGGGACTGTGCAAAAGGCAGAGCCGTCATATGCTCTCCTCAAGTTCATGGAGAGCTTCTGCCTCATCAGCTCTGCCTCTGGCATGGTGGGAAATGGCACGGTCCTGTGGTACCTCGGCTTCTGCATCCGGAGGAACCGCTTCACTGTCTACATCCTGAACCTGGCTGCCGCAGACTTTGGCTACCTGCTCTGCATCACCATCGAAACAGTTCAGTGCCTGATGCAGTTCAATGTGGGAGTGCAGTTTGGGATATTCCTCTTCCTGGATCTTTTCACGTACGGAACTGGCTTGTATCTCCTGACAGCCATCAGCATCGAGAGGTGCCCATCTGTCCTCTGTCCCATCTGGTGCCGAAGCCATCACCGAAAGCACTTGTCCAGCATCATTTCCGGCCTGCTCTGGAGCCTCTCGCTGCTGCTGAACATGCTGGGGTAAGTTTCTAGCACTGTTCGCCTCTCTAGCAACTGCCACATACTCCTCATCACCATTGGAGTCCTGGACTTCCTCTTCTGCACGCCCCTCATGCTGGTATTCAGCCTCACCCTCTTCCTCAAAGTCAAGTGCAGCTCCCAGCACCTCCAAACAGGCAGGCTCTTCACTGTGATTATGCTCACCGTCCTCTTCTTCTGCTCGTTCCGAAGGGGAAGGAAACACACAGCCACACCACCAAGTCCATACTTGTCAGTTCCCAGCACACTCTCCTCCCTGAGATGCAGGTGCAAATCCCAGGCTAAGAGGCTTCTGAACCTCTTGAAGCCAAAGAGGGCTGCACTGATGCTCCCGTCGTCCGGGGCAAGTGCACTGCATTGGGTAGCGCTGCCCTGCCAGGGAGTGCTGGGCAAGCACCTAGGCAAGCAGCAGCCCTACTCGTAGGAGCACTACCATTCGACACCAGTGCTAGCAGCAAGCAGAGAGAGCAGGAGGGAGGGCTTTTCAAGTGAAAGGGTAGAAGATGCAGAGGAGCAGGAGCGCCTGGGCAGCAGCCCTCTCTGAGGGGACACAGTGAGTCAAATGTAAAACCAGATCAGCAAAGGTTGTGTCCCTTGAGGGATGCTCACAATTTTACAGCTCGGGTGGTTGTTTCCTTTGTAAGTGCTTAGCTGCCTTGGAGTGTCTCCAAAGTCTGGGGTAAAGTGTGTGTGGCGCCTTCAGCTGTTCGCTCTCGGCTCTTCCTGCTGCATCGCACAGCACTGCACTGCACAAAGGGGAAGGGCAGGAGCGCTCTCTCCTCCTGATTTTCTTGCCTGCTGTTTGCTTGATTTCTGTTTGCAGCGGGCAGAAGCAGGAAAAGACAGACGACGCTCCCATGGCCGCTTGCTCTGCGATGGACGTCTGCCAATGGCCATCTGCCAGGGCAGCTTTTGGATCTGCGCTCAGAAGGGCAGGCTGTGACCAGCCTCTGGCAGCTCTCCGTTGGGAAGAAGGCCCATTACCGCTGCCGATCCAGGTAAGCAAGCCTGGCAAGGGAGTTACCATTGCCCCAAGCCGATTACTTGTGTTACAATGCCAGACGCGAGCCTTTAAAGCAGTGCAACGAACACGCCGGTCGCATCCGTGGCGAGGGCGCTGAGCCTCGGCGGGGCGAGCAGGAGAGCGCTGGGGAAGAGCAGCGCCCTGGGCTGGAGCGCCGCGGCTGCGGGGCGCGCTAGCACAGGCTGCGGCCGGGCGAGGCGGGCCGGGGCAGCGGCGGGGCAGAGCGCGGGCGCCGGGCGGCGAGGCGTCGGGGCGCGGGGCCGCTGCGCGGAGCCGAGAGCGCGACAGGCGCGGCGGGGCCGAGGGTGCGGAGGCAGCCGGCGCCGTGGGCGCTGCAGCCCCGGGCAGGCTCGCAGCCTCGGCGGGGCTCGGGGGCGCTTCCCGCCGCGAGGGCGGCTCCCAGCGCGGAGCGGGCGCTGCGGGCGGGGGTGGGCGCCGGGGGAGCCGGGGGCTGGCGCGGCTCGGCTCGGCTCGGCTCGGCTCGGCTCGGCTCGGCGCGGTTCGGTTCGGCTCGGCGCCGCTCGGCTCGGCTCGGCGCGGCGCGGCTCGGCGCCCGGGCGGAGAGCTGTGCCGGGAGAGCCGTGCCCGGCGGCGGAGCGGCTGCCGGGGGCGCTGGCGGGCCGAGAAGGGGGGCCGGGGCCGAGGCGAGGGGCCGAGAGAGCGCGAGCGCCGCTTGCCGCCGAGCGGGCGGAGGAGAGCTGCTGGGGGGGGGCGGCGGGCAGCAGGCAGCGCTGCGGGCTGAGACGTGCCCGGGCGCGGGGCGCCCCGAGCACAGCAAAGTGCCGCTGCCTGGGGAAGAGTTTTCCTCCCCGACGCTTGCTGCAGGCTTGTTTTCCTTCTCTGAGAATCCCTGGGGGCGCGAGCAGGTCCGGAGAAGAACGACCTCTGCGCTGCCTTGCAACGTTGCCTTATAGACAACGGCATAGGCAGTAGCACAGGCGACGCCAGAAAAACCGCCTGTCACCGTTTGGGCAAAGATGGTCGAGTTTTCCCTTGCTTTCTTTTGAGAGAGGCACTGAGATTACTTGGAAGACGTCCAGATGTGTGTAGGTCAAAGGCACTGAGGACCATTGGTCTCCTAAAAATGCCAGGCACGAGACTTTCAGGCAATGCACATGCGAAAGGAAGGCTGAACGCCTCGATCTCAACAGATCAGGTATGTATACGCAATAGGTTTGGAACACCAACAGCAACAAACAGCCAGTAAGAAAGCTTAAAAGGATTTATATGAGCTTTATTGGTATAGCCTCGCTATATTTGGATATATATACAAACAGATGTCTTTATATTATAACTACAGGCTCTCTTCACTGAATTGTGCACTGAGGACTAAACAGCAAATAATGAAAAAGAATGGCAGAGTAGAAGCACGCTTCCTGTTACTGAGCACGGGAGAAGTTTTCAATTTCTTCCTTCATTTCCTAAAAAAGATTAAAAAAAGATAAAAAAGGAATAATAATTGCCAACTAAACACAGGCAAACTTGCTATAAGCTGGAATAGAAATGTAAAATCCTGTAGCTAGCTGCTTTGTATGAAATGAAAGTCTGTGTAGATGCCTTCCAGGTGGAAGTCAGCAACTCGTATGTAACACAGACTGCTAAGCAGGAAAGAGAGGAATAGCAAATAAGCAGGATATCCACAGTGCGCAAGGAAGAAGTGCAGAACAGTGACAGGAAGTGCTGTGTAAGCAAAGTACCTCTATCAACTGCGTTTTCTCATCGTCTTGCCGATGGCGGTAAACACACTGGCTGAGCACCAGGTGTAGTTTTTCGAGGTGGCGGATGTTGCAGCCCTTTGTTGCGTCGCCAACGACATTCAGCAGTTGCTGAAGAAAAAAGGGAGACAGTACAAGTTTACGTTAGCACCAGATCATTTGAATAGGCTCTCGATGTGTTCAGACACAGAAGAAAATGGTCCCACACAACTCGCATCCTCCTTCCTTGTATGGCTAAATGAAAAAGGAGTGAAATGCCCAAGAACAGACTAAATATCGCAGCAGATTTCCATGGAGGAAATGAGCTCCTGTGTCCAACTTGCGAGAAAAAGCAAGGCTCCAGTTTCAGCTAGCATTGTGCTGCTCCTCAGGCTATCAGTCACCTCCACGATCCTAACTGCAAGTGAACTTCTCTGAGAACAGCGGGAACTGCCATGGCCCGTTTTGTAGTAAAGGACAGCGGCTGCCACAGCAAAGCCCTTCTTGCCTTGCATGAGCTTCTGTGGCTGCAATGCAGGGCCCTGCGAAATGCATCTTTTGAAGAGAGGCCACAGAGCCTCTAGAAAGAGGACTGCCAGCTGGCAGTGGGAGCCTCCTCAGGTGCTTCTGTCTCCCCGTTAGCTGAATGTTGCCCATGCCTGCAGCTCTGCTGGCAGAACGGATAGCTCAAGGGTCGTCAGCAGAGCGGGAAGCAAAGGTGGATCAGTGAGCTCCAGCCTACCCTGAGAGAGAGGCTGGTTTCCTTCTCAGCAGGGGGTGAGCATTTCCTCCTCTTCTCTGCTAGGCTCTCTGAGGGCGATGCGTTCCTCCTTCGCTTTTGTCTGCAGGCAGCTGCACGGAGATAGGAGAAAAAGCAAGCCAAAGCATTAGCTAAGCAGTTCTGTCTGCAAACTCTAGCACTGTCATCTTACACGAGGGAACACAAGGGAAATGGTGAGAGGGACTGAAGTACCATTGTGCTGGCTCACTACATGCATGTGTTGAGGGAGAGAGGGCAGCAAGTGAAGGGGGTCCAATTGTTATTAGAATTAAAAAGCGCAAGAACTGGTTAGATTATATCATGCATAAAAGAATGCCCTTGATGATTTTGTGCACAGAGCAGACTGTAGACCGAAGGCATGAGCACAAAGCAAGGTCATAAGCTCAGGTGGCTTCGTCTCTCATCACAGGAAGTAAAAGAGGTGAGAAGCAGAAAAGTCTTTGGAGACAAGCTCTCCTTCCCCTGTGTTCCAAAAGCAGAGGTTGCCTAAGCCTCACAGACAGACGGCAATTACTTGGTGCGGGGGTGGCGGGCAGGAAGGCAAGAGGGAGAGGAAGAGAAAAAGGAAGCAAAAGCAAAGGGAAAATCCTCACTGTTTCCTATTACCATAAGAACTTGTGCAGTGTTCAGCAACTGCTCTAAACAACATGTTACATTTGAGGAGCTAGCCGTTGCGGGGCCATCGAGGCCAGTGTTTTACAGTGTGAGCCAAGCTCTGTGGCTGGGCTTTATTTCATAAGCACGTTGAGTGACTGTCCTGGGGACTGACCTCACATGCTGCACCTAATTTGGAAATGGAATGCCTTTGGCATAAAGCCACCGGCATCACCAAAACCAGGTATGCCATGACAAGAGGGAAGATATCAATGTCATTGGCACCTTATCCAAAAAAGGAAAAAAGAAAAAAGAAAAAAGGAAGAAAGGACTTGCCAGTAGAGAGGGGTGTACTGGACTCTGCAGGCACCGCTGGCCGTGTCTCATCCCCTTGCTCCTCGAGCTGCCTCTCTTCCTCCTCTGTCAGCAGTCGAGGCTCAGGTGGTGATGCCGCAGGCAGGAGGACTTCCCGTGCCTGACAAGCTTCAGTCAACCAGAAAAGGTTAGCCAAGTGATGATACTCGGACATAAGCAGAGTAAACCTTCGTGCCAGGAAATCTATTACCAAAGCAAATGCCGAATGGCTGCTAAGCTAGAGATAGCAACGCTGTGTTTGTAGAATAGCCTCACCTGCTTTCTTTTGTGGTGCAGCAGGCTTAGCAGCTTGCTGGACAAGCAAGTCCTCGAAAAACTTTCTCCCTTCCTCCTCGCTAGGTGACTGGACACTGAAAACTTCTCCGTAAAGCTCAGAAAATAAAGCTCGTACCTGAGGTGGGAGGAGAAAAGACAGCGCAGCCGTAAGCCCCCCCCAAATTTGTGTTCTGCTCCACAAAGATGAATGCCTTTTCCAGTGAAGCTGAGGAATGCTTTGAATAAGGGAGAGGCTAGAACAAGTTTGCTTCTTGGCCTTAAAGGCGAGATTGTAGTGGGTCGGCAGGGCAACTTAGGGCATCTTCTTTAAGGAACACCTCTAGGATTAAAGCTCTGTGAAGCGACCCGAGGTTCCAGTGCTCCAAGGGAGGACACTGAGCATCTCCTAGGTTGCCTGTTTTGGATTTACTTGCCTTGCTGCCCTTCAGGTTGAAGCCTTGTGGCAACTGCAGAGGGAAGAGATGCCAGCAGGGTGCCCTAGTAATGCCGGTGTTGAATGGCTTAGGAGAGCACAGTATTTCGGTGCTTAATGGAGTGATAAATTAACGTGAGACTGAAAGAAGCCGGGAAGGCAGTGAGAGAAATACCTCTGCCGGGAGATCTGCATGGCAAACATCCGACGTAGCGAGCAACAGCACTGGAGCATATGCTGGAACACCCTCTAGCAATGTTGTGAGCGTAGCTCTCAAGGTGAGTCCAGCAGCCTCCCACCAGGCATGGATACGTGGAATATAAAGGATGCTCGGTGCTGTCCTCTGGGCTTCTCGGCTCAACTGGTCAAAAGGAAGTTTGGAGAAGACTGTTGAAGCGGGCAGCAGAGGCTGCTGCTGAACAACAATGTATCAATCAAAATTGCCTGCAAAACGGGAGTGCACAAAGTGTCCAAACAAGCCACCAAGAATAAGGTAACATTGCTGCTTGGAGCCAGTTCCTTCAGCCTCTCCACAGCGAGAGGCAGGCCTGAATCTCCGCCTGATTTCCAAACTGCTTAGATGTCAGGTAACTCGCCCAGAGCCTCACGCCCGGTGCGAGTGGTAGTGTGCTTGAAAAAACAGGCCCAGCCCTTCAGCAGGGTCCACATCAGCCTGGGGCCACTGCTACACCGCTCGAATGCAACAAGCGTGTTCTTGCCTCTTCCCTGCGGTATGATGAGAGAAGAGAAACCCTTTTCTTCCCCCCTCCCAAGCCTGGGTTGCATTTCAGCGTTATAAAGAGGGAGGCTAGAGAAAGGGCAGGACGTGCAGTCAGGCTGAGGCAGAGGCGCCTCCTGGGAGCTACAGAGCCTGAAGAGGCAAGGGAAACAGCTCTGGAGAGCCCGCTGTCATGAGCAGCAGCTCTTGCCATGCAGAGGGCTTTATCGAGAGCATCTTGGAGCTCCCTGAGCTGCTAGCAACATCCTTACTGTTTAGCCGGGAATGGAAAAGATGCTCATGCACAACGTCCTTCTTCTCCATTGGTCAGCGTACAAGAAAAGTGTTCTTTCAGCGCGAAATAACCACCACAGGAAGCAGAGGAAAGCCAGGCCACCACCATTAACCGCGGGAGGTCTGCCTGCTTCCCCTGAGTCTATTCATCCTGTGAGACTGCAGAGAGAAGAGGTACCTGTGCGCATCTTTCTTCGGGTGAGGTGCTGCTAGCAAAGAGAGCCGGCAGGTCCAGCACGTGAACCGCAAACCTCTCCAGCGCGTGTATTAGTGCAGGCGCCAAGTGGGAACTTTGCCCGTACCCGGGCTCTCCAGCGATTAAGAACCTGGGCCTGTGACATGCTGGCTGGCAACAAGCATTGCTAGGAGCGTAACTGCAAAACAAGAAGTTTGCAAAGGAAGTGATCGATCAAGACACAGATGTTAAAAGTATCTTTCTTTGTCCAGCACACACTGGTCTGGATCTCTTCCCCCCAGCCGTGAGGCTCTTATGTTCAGGATGTCTTGACTGAGCAGCCTTGAGGCCTCTGCCTTGGTCAAGTTTAGGTGCAAGGGGTCCACTGGAAATGGAGAAGGTGGTCAGGAAGGAGCAGAAGAACCTTGTGGGAAAAGAAATGCCGTGGGCTCTGAAAGGCCTTAGCTGTATCTAACAAAGTGCAAAACATTCCTGTGAGTCCATAGAACTGGAGGATATTTATCAGATTCCTTCATTCAGATGGTTTCATCTTTCCTTGTGTGCTGTCTCCTAGATTGCAAATACAACTTTCTCGTGGTTTTTGCTCTGTTATCATGGAATATGTCTGTGAATAGCACCTTTTTTTTTCTTTTCTTTTTTTTTTTTTTTTTGCCATCCCAGTAGTGCAGGACCTTTTCTGGCTCAGGCCAAGGAGCCTAGAGACTGGACCAAGTTCTGTGGGTCAGAAACCTTCCTGAGCAGCACAGTAAGAGAGAGTGAGAAAAATTACTGATGCAGCTGGGACCCCAAAAGCTAACTTCTCCACTGTGGGATTGAATTACTTTCACATTGCAATATCAAAATATGAATGTAAGCATAGTGGCTTAAAGATCGCAAATGAAGCCCTTTTTTGCAGGGTTTTTATTATGCCCTTTTAGCCGGCCATTCCTCAATTTTCTTCCTACGAAGTGAGTCACTCCTGCATTCCCAATCTGGGAAGCTAGGTGACTCCACAAACCCACGTTGCATTTTTTTAGCTAAGAGGAGAGACAACACATTTCTTTGGCCTTGAATCCTTGAAGAACAGCATGCATGAAATCAGCATGCCCTAATTGTCTGTGGATGTCTTTGGTGGAGGAAAAGGAGGCTGGCTCCTTCCGGATGATCGGCTGGAGCTACTTGCTTTCCTACAACTGTAGCACCTAGTTATATCTCCGTGCTTCCTGCTTGCAGTTTTTGATACCAAAGCACCCTGGACTAACTCTTCTGTCCTCCCTCATCTAACGCCCCTCCCACTTGCAACAGCCACGACAGCTTGGAAAGCCCCAGCAATCAGAAGAATTTCAATGAAAGGACACGGCCAGTTACCTGTTACAGTTAAGGAAGGTTTGCTTTTGCCGGCCAGGCCTTGGAGGAAACGGCTCATCTTCAGGACCAGAAGGTGACTCCTCATCACTGTCCATGCAGTCATTTTCTAAGAAATGAGTGGTACCATGAGAAGGCAAGAGAGGCTTGTTAACTTTCCCGAAGAGTCTGCAACCTTCTCTTGCGCTAAGACAGCTTCTAAATGTGAGCTGAAACCCGGGGCCTTGTATTTCTTCGTCTGAGGGGCATACGCTGAATGCCATTTTCCAAAGCCTTCAGTTTCTACAGAGCTCTCCTAAGTGTCTGGATTTGCGCAAGCTATGTTTTGCTAGCGGTGAAAGCTCCTTTTCTCCTTGCAAACGGGAAAGATGATGCTGACAGCCTTTAGAAACTGGATGCTCGAGTGGAGAACATAGAGTTCTGTACTGTGAAGTGGGAGGAGTTCCCGGCTCTGCCCTCTCTACCATTCAGTTTCACCTCATCCTGACTGAAAGGTTTTTTTCTGTTGCTTGCACAAACTAGCAGTGTTTGCTTTGGGAGAGTTTTACGGCGGTGAAGGCAGTGAAGCCCTACCTGGCTGTTGGTCCTGCTGGAGTGCAAGTGCTGCGTGGGGAAATACCCTCTGCACGCCTCTTAGGAGTCTCTGTAGCGTGTTCTGAAGCAGTGGCTTGGAAAGAGGTGGCAGTGGTTGTCCAGGGGAAGCCACAGCCCTCTGTGAAGCTGGTGCAGTCTTCTGCATAGCCACAAGAAAATCTGTTGCTGTGATTTCAATGGCAGCAACATCGATGTGCAGCTTGTGACTGCTTGTGTAGATCTGCGGATAGTGTCGATGCAAAGCACAGAGGGCAGCTTCAGCGCAGAGGGCTTGAATATCGGCCCCGCAGTATCCTGAGCAACAAGAGCAGAATCCAAAGGGATGTCAGTCTCAGGCAGCAGAAGGGAGTCAAGGACAGGCTTTGCAAAGGGACACTCTCAAAGTCTTTGCATGTGGCCCAAAGGGGAAGAGTTTCATGGGCAATGGCAAAAGAGTTCCTGCACTGCAGAGCAGTGCCCTGATGGGGAGCTTGCGTTACGGGAGGCCCAGCGCCCTACAGCCTGTGCTTCGGAAGTAGGCCTCTGAGCCAACCTTAGCTCCTGAGGAAGACGCCCCCCAGAGCCTTCCATGTTCTCAGAGGCAAGGGAAGGCAAGGAGACAGAAGCAGCTTGGGTACTGCCTGGCACAAGCTCAGACTCTGTCAGGAGCCAGCCACAGGCAGGAACCCGGTGTGTTTTTTCATCTTACCGACGCATTTTTCAGCAAGCTCCTCAAGCAATGCGTCCAGGGGCTTAGGGCTCCAGTCTCTGGTGTGGATCTTGAAAATCTCTTTTCGAGCCTACAAACCAGGTGGTCACGCTGTGGTTTGTCTTAAGCCTCTTTCTCAAAAAGAAAATAAGCAATGCGCAGTCCCCCTCCCCCCGTCACATTCCCGTAATTGCTTGTCTTCCTCTGCTAAAATTAAGAAATGTTTACATTCTAGTAACACACTGCCTGCTTTTCAAAGCTCAGTACTTTTCAAGTAGATAGGAAGAGTAAGTAGAGTAGCAGGAGCAAGAATTCTGACTCCAGCTGCTATCCTTGAACGAGCAAATGTCAAGCTGTGCCTATGTTCATCGCTGCTCTTTGCCAGAGCTTCAGTGAAGTGTTTCCTGTTTCTGTCCAGTATAGTGTGTTGTGCATTTTTCCTAGCCTTCAATCCAATAACCTTTTTCTCCTTTTCCCCACAAAATGCGAACTAAAGACAAAAGAATCTGGGGTAGGCAGAAAAAAAAAAGAAAAAAGAAAAAGAAAAAGAGCCCGAGCTCCCTGCTAATACCAGTAACAATGTCAGCTCCCTAAATGCTTTTGGGTGGCTCCGAGGATTCCCAGCCCGGCCACACTCAAGCCCAAGTTTTCCCCCGAGGCTTTCCCAGCTGGAGAACTGAGAACAAGGCGGCAACCTCAGAAGGCAAGAGCCTAGGTGGACTCACTAACTAAGCAAAGAGCAAGCCCTTGGGCAAGGAAGAATGTCCATGTGCTCCAGCCGGAGTGAAACTCCTGTTTGCAGCCTTCCTGCCAGTTCTGTGTGGGGAACCGGGAGGTGTGCAGCACGTATGCCACTTGTTTCCTTGCTCGCTCTCGGAGATGCTGTGGGGCAAGCTGGTTTTCTTGTCAAGCAAGGCTTTGTGCCGGTAGCAGGAAGGTTGCCAAAACAGCCTTACCTCTTTGTTTGGCAAGGTGAAAAGGAACTCCCTGTCAAAGCGTCCAGGCCTTCGTAAAGCAGGATCCAGGGAGTCTGGCCTGTTGGTGGCTCCAATGACCACGATCTCTCCTCTGCTGTCTAAGCCATCCATAAGCGCCAGGAGCGTTGTGACAATAGAACTACCAAAAAAATGTTGTTTGGATTCCCTGGGTTAGTAGCTGTTGTTACCTTTGGCACGACTTTCTCCAAAGTCACGTCGCTCAGAAAGGATAAGCTTTTCCGGATGAGCTGTTGTTAGCGAAAGGACTCATGGTAAGACAGAAAAACCGAGGCAAGGTCTCGAGAGAGACCTTGTCTGGACACCGAGCTTAGTGACCTGATTTCAACTCCTGCCTTTAAACTGCTATGAAGCTCTGTGTCATTGTACTCGAGGAGTTCAGAGTGTGGGTGTGCGTGTGCGTCCTATAAAGGGAAGCAGGTGGGTCTTCTTTTCCTAGAGATGAAGCAGATGACATGGAAATGGAAGCGAAAGGAAGTACCTGTGAATCTGGTCTTGGCGACTGGAGCGCACAGGAGCGAGACCGTCGATCTCATCGAAGAAAATAATCGAAGGCCGCATCTCATAGGCCTGGAAGGGAAGTACAGATGCAGGCATACTGACGTATGTGAAACCGAGCACCACGCAGCGAGAACATGCAGGATAAACATTATGGCTGCAAAGGCACTGGCACTGTGCTGGACCCAACATCTGCAAGATTTCCAGCCCCTCAGGCAAAGCAGCACGGCACGGGAAAAGGAAACACTGATGTTCCCTTTTCAACAGGAGACACTGCCAAACTGCCCAAGAGGCCAAGTCCTCCTGCAAGACGTCCACCCCGGAAAAGTAGAGGTCCAACTCTGACCCAGCCTACTGCGCATTTCCTCCTTACCTGCTGAAATAATGCGCACAGCTGTCGCTCGGATTCTCCCACCCACTGGCTGAGGCAGTCGGCACCTTTTCTCATGAAGAACGCTATTCTCTTGTCTCCCTGCCTACATTCATTTGCGAGCGCTCGAGCCACCAGTGTCTTTCCAGTGCCTGGTGGGCCATAGAACAGACAGCCTCTGCAACATGAAAAAAAGAGATTTACGTAGCTACAACAAAAACATGGAAAAGTGCCCATGACAGCCCCTGTTGTGAAAGCAAAGCGGCCTTCCCTCCTAACCAAAACACTTCCCGTCTTAGACAGATTTGAGAGCAAAGCCTGTCTTTCTCCCTGCCACAGTTGGAGTCTCTTGGACTGTGCCTCCCAGAATTTGTTGGAAGCACTGGGGAGGAAGCCTTAAGCTGGGAGGCCAAAAAAGGTCTTCTGTGTTTCCACACCCTACTTAGAACATCAGCCAGAAAAGGGAATTCCTGTGAACAAAGCAGCAAAGCATCTGAAGATTTGCACACTTTTAAAGGTATGGAAAGGGAAGGATTTCAAGTCATATTTCAACATCCAGTGAGTCAAGCTTTGTTGGCCAAGAATATATAAAGCTAAGCATTACGTCTTGAGATATTGCCCCTCCAAAAAAAAAAAAGAAAAAAAAAAAGGAGAATACTTTTCATGTTGAAAAGCATATTGCAGCAGTTAGCTCTGTAGTTCGAATGCACTGCCCGTTACCTGGGGGGTCGGATTTGGAATCTCTCAAAGAATTCTGGGTAAAGCAGTGGGAACAGGACCATCTCCTTTAAGGCTGAAATGTGGTGAGAGAGACCACCCACACCATCAAAGCATACCTAAAGAGACATGCAACAGAAGACGTGTCAGAGGTCAGAGAAAGCTGCCACCTGGAAAAAAAAGGCTTCCTCCAAATTTACCCTATGCCAGCACAAAGGAAAGGCTCAGGACGATCTTGAACTTCCCTGAGAGGAAAGTGTAAGGCCCGGGAGCTGTCAGCAGCACAGCAGGGAAGGTTTTCATGACCCCTGGAAAAGTCCCCACTGACACAATGAGTTACCACTGCTTACCGAACTCTGGATTTGCACTGGATCAGCTTCCGGCAGGGTGGTTCCGGTTTTCCTTCCATCCACGTGCTTTCCCTTGAATTCGTCTTTCCCAGAGCTTTGGGGAAGACACCAGATGTGAATGGAGGAGAAAGGGAAAGGGGCTTTCTAACTGAACATGCAGTTAGCGGGATTGCTGTGGTTTTCATGTTGGCAAGCGAGTGCAGAAGCGCTTATACACTGGCATAAACTTCCCAAACCATGAAATATTCCCTAGACTTGATTGGCGTTCACTATGCAAGCGTGAAGAAAGGCAGGTGGGCATTTTTATACTGCACGATGAAATCGTCTAAT
Source organism: Apteryx mantelli (assembly GCF_036417845.1). Taxonomy (NCBI): domain Eukaryota; kingdom Metazoa; phylum Chordata; class Aves; order Apterygiformes; family Apterygidae; genus Apteryx; species Apteryx mantelli. The sequence continues at coordinate 26,586,113 of NC_089991.1, forward strand.
GACAATTTGTGGAAGGGGATTCTGGCTTCAAGTGCAGAACAGAAGAATTGCAGATCCCCAATCTCAGCCAGGACAATCCACAATCATCTCATCGCTGACCCCCAAATCCTGCCTTTTTAAAAGCCGTGGGCTAATGAAAGTTATCTTCTCTCCCAAAGGAAAAGCCTTGCTTCCTCTAGACCCTCCAGCTGTCCCAGCTACAATGCTGCGATTTTCCCATCACGGCCGTCAATCGGAAAATCTTTTCAAGCATTACTGAGTGATGGGAGTGGCAGCACTCTGGATCCCTGAGAACTATCACTATCCGTACACCAACCTGTTTGTTCTTCTGCAGCATGGGCTTTGCGACGGAGCAGCCCTTTGCCTGTCAGGAGAAGATGGCCCTGAAGAAATGAAAAGCAGCAGTGAGCATGCACACTGGCCAAGAACTGCAGTGTGCGCAGGATACAGGCATCTCGATCCCAAAGGGAGAGTTTTACCTGCAGAATGAAGGCAAGGAATTTAAATGAAAGGTGTGTGTGTGGGGGGGTTGGGTGGGAGGTATATGTCTTTTCATTTAGCAGCCTCTAGCCCACTATCCACAAGAAATCAGCTCTTCCGAGAAACTGTGCATGGAACCTACTTTCCAGTGGATCCTGGAAGTACGTGATGGTCTTCCTGGGTCGAAGGTTATACTCCTTGCAGGGATCTTTGCCATCTTCCCCTTCTCGGCCTTCACCTTCTTGTGTTGCCCCTATGATTATAGAACCTAGCGAGAACTTCTTATTTGTCTGTGCGCGTATAGCTTTTCATTCAACAACGTGTATGCCACTTCTGCACAAGAAATTAGCCCTTCAGAGAGGCTCTGCATATAGCCTACCTTCCAGTGGGGCTTGAGTGTCTTCAGCAGTTTGCCTAAGGTTAGATGGCTTTAGAGTATCTTCGCTGTCATCCTCTTCCTGCTCTTCATCATCCTCTGAGGACCCTGTCATTACAGTACCAAGTCACCATTTCTTGTTTGTCTCTGCGTATGCACATTTTCATTCAAGAACTTATACCTCCCACCCTTAAGCACAAGGAATCAGCCCTTCTGACAAACTGTGCGCGTAACCCACATTCCAAAGGCTCTTGATACTGGACAACAGTATTCCTGCGCCGAAGGTTATACTCCTTGTGAGCATCTTGGCCATCTTCCCCTTCTTGGTGTCCACCGGCCTTTGATGGCCCTACAATTACAGAACCTAGACATAGTTTCTGATTGCGCTGTGTGTAGCTACATTTTCATTTAACGTCTTCTCTCCCCCTTATACACAAGAGATTAGCCCTTCCGAGAAGCTGTGCCTATAACCTACTTTCCAGTGGAGCTTGATAGCATACAACAGGCTTCCTTTCTCTCATGCTATAGCGTGCCTATAGGGAGCAAAGATACAGGTTCTTTTAGACTGTGGTACACTTTGGAGGAAGTTCTTCTCAGCTGAGCGAAAAGTGCAGTGGCATCACTGTGCTGTGTGAAATCCATTACTTACCGAAAAGGAGTAAGGTAAAGTCATTTTGACTTCTGCAAGGACTTGCACAGTCTGCCTGAGGTCCATTCTTCCTCAGAACCTGAACTCAAAGAGCATATGAACCACAAATGAACTTTTGTAAGCACGGAAGTAAAGCTCTTTACTTTTGCAGAAGTTTCTCAGGCAAAGAAAATTGCTGAAGAGGACAAGGTAAATCTCTTGTGAGTGAAGCAAGAGTTTGGTTCACAAGAGAATACGTAAATTAGTGAGCCGACAGACATGAGGGGCAGAAGTTGGAAGGTGTGGTTGGAAAGATGATCCAAAACTGAAGACAGCAGCAACAGGGAAATACACAGGAGCTGTCTGCAAATTCTTCAGACATGAAGCACCTTTACAAGTCCTCCTCTCATGCACCTTCCCAGTGCTCAAAGACTCCAGTAGCCATGACTGTCCACCTCCAAAACACTCCTGTCAAACCAGGTTGGCTCCACAGTGCCAAGGACCACAGGTGTGACAGCGGCAAAGGAGGAAAGAGTTATTGGAGCGAGGACCAAAGGTCCTATGACCGCAGCTGACAAGGGACTAGTAACACGGGGGTGGACGCGCTGCCGGGGAGCAAAGATTCTAAATGTGCAAGTTCTGCAGCCCTGACAGCGCCATATTATGGAGGGCTCCCGCAGGCAGCAATTCCCAGCAGCACCGAGGACTTCCCTAGGGGCACAGAGGGAATTCCCAGCCTACCGAGTTAGTCCAAAGAGCTCTTGTGGCCAGGAAGAAACGCTCCTCTCCAACGACCTCTGGGGAAGGTCACCAAACAGCGTCTCGCACTGTCCCACCGCCTCCTCTCGCCTTCTCCTGCTCGCTGCACAGCAGCTGCTCCAGAGCAGAGCAGGGCAAGGGCAGAGTCGTGGCGAGAGCAGCCCCAAGCACCTGGGCTCAGCTCAGGCTCCCAGGGCCATATGGGGAGGGCGCAGCTGTTGCTGCGATGCACTGCGTGATGCCCCAGGCCATGTCACAGAGGGGCTGCAGGGTCCCCTTGACCCCCCAGGTGCTGCCAAGGTGGGCCCTGCAAGGGCAAGGGGAGCTGCCTGGGGCACTTTAGGGAGCTGCCCGCACCTCACTGCCCACTCCCCAAGGACAACAGGGGGCACGGGGAGCCACAGGAGGGGTCCCCCAGGCTGGGACTCACCTCAGGCATGCCACTCCCGCAGTGTCCCCAGATCAGGGTTGCGGGGCTACAACTGCTGGCAGGGAGAGGCTCTGCTCAGGAAGGAAGGCCTAAATGAGCAAGTGAATGAATAAAGAGGAAGACTGTGACTGCACTCTCTCAGCCTCTGGGGAGGAAGGGCCAACTCCTAGCTGTTGCTTCCCTAGGCCACAGGCATGGAGATGGCATGGCCTAGCGAAGGAGCAGAGGGGTTTGCTCTCTCACCCTGAAAACTGTGTTAAGGCAAATCCACCATGAATGCCTCCAAACGGTGTCAAAGCCTGGGGGGGGAAAAAAAAAAAAGGCTTATCGGAAAGGTCATTTCTTTCCCTCGGCACTAAATTCTCTCTGCGTTAGAGACGACGTCTGGGAATCCTGGTCTTGGGGTGGGTTCTAACTGGAGGGGTTTTGAAGATGTGGTCCTAACAGGGCAAAACAGAAAGAAGGGTGGCGCCAGGTGGAGATTATCACTGGAGCCCCAAAAGCCCATTTCCATTCTAAAGTCACTCGTTTTGCAGAAGAAAAATGTGATGCTCAGATGGAGCCTGCAACACTCGCAGTGCCATCACACCGCTTGGGTTCCCAGTGGAGGAGACTGAGAGCAGCTTCCCATCTACAGCGTGACAGTGCAGTATCACACACCCGAACGAGGCACGGGAATAATGCCTGCACGCAGTACATTCTGGTGACCCTCTCTGGTTACTTCTCAGTCTGCCCTGAGGGTGGTCCGAGGAGCGGCCGGCCCTCTGGCCTCTTCGGAAGGAAACGATGCCTGAGGTCTTTGCTTTCTCACCTGCTTGGTAAGCACTGCAGGCTGAGAGACCCCTTGCAGAAGCAGAACAGATAGCTGAGATGGCTGCATGGAGAGCAGAATGGCTTTACACCGAGTGCCCGAAAGGCATCCCCTGCACATTATTTTCCGCCCTGCAAATCTGAGGGAGCCTCAAAGGAAGCAACGGAGTGAGCGAGACAGTGGGAGCAGAGCTGAGTTCCTACTGACCCCCGCGCCCCAACTCTGCAGCTGCAGAGGTCTGTGGAAGGGGCACGGTGCCTTCGGCAGCAGCACTGCCTGCAGAAGAGAGAAGCTGTAGAGGGGAAGCGAGTGTGAGTGGGGGAAAGGGAGGGGATGCGAGCATGCCGGGAGGTGAACGGAGGGGACGGGAGCACCGAGGGAAGGGGATGGAGGGGCTGAGGGTGCGCGTGGCGAGCAACGGAGGGGATCAGAGGAAGCCTTGGGGGAAATGGAAGGGAGGAGAGTGCTGCGGGCGGGGAAAGCAGGGGGGCTCAGGTGCTCACGGAGGGAAACGGAAGGAACCTGAGGATGCAGGGAGAGGACTGGAGGAGACTTTAGCAGGTGTGAGGGGACCAGAGCATCAGAGCATGCATGGAGAAGGGATCTAAGGTCGCACAAAGGAGCCTGGAGAGTGCCAAGGAGGCGATCGAGGAGGTTGCAAGGCACACGACTGCACGCCCCCGGAAAGCAGACAGCGACGCACTGGCTGCGTAGAGCCCATGGCTTTAAGCTGGCAGGAAGGCAGCGCCCTCAGGCTGCCAGCACCTCGGCTCCGCCGCACCAGGGCCGGGCTGGCGGCAGCCACCCTCCCAGCATGCCCTGGGGCATCCCCACGGCCTGCTGGGAGCAGGGCTGCTATGGGGCACCACGGCTCCGCCCGGGGAGACGCGGCCCCTGCCCCCGTGGAGCCCCGGGGCCAGCTCTTTCCCCCTGCCCCACAGCCCCAGCCCAGACCTCCTGCCCCACGGCCCCAGCTCGAACCTCCACAGCAGGGGCCCACAGGGGCAGTGACTGTGGCAGATTTCGAGCACCGTGCGCTCTGGCCTCCGTTCCCGAGACTCTGCCGGGGGATTGCCAGCACGGCCCCCAAGAAAGCAGCCTCCACGTCAGCCCCTGCTGTTCCTCTCTGCAGAGGAGGCAGCACCTTCTGCCTGAAGCACTGGCTGGGGCCCCGGGAGCTGCAGATGCTCTGCGGTGCGAAGGAGGTGCCTGGGCAGGAAGAAGCTGGCGGAGGAGGAATTGTGCCCCAGAAGCAGGAATTCCCTCATCCTCCTCTGGCCCTCCGGCACGTGCGTTGACACTTGCTGGTGAGTCGTGGGGACGTGTCACATGGCAGGGCTGGACGCCATGGCACAGTGCTCAGGCTTCATGCTTGTCGGGAACGGCAGGCTCCAGGCCGGGGGTGGGAAGTGGAAGGAGAGGCACCCCTCGGTTTTCAGGCATGCCCACGTTGCCTGCTGCATTGCCACCGTGGCCTCTGTGAAAAGCCTGTGCAGAGAGTGTGCAGCGTGACATGAGCAAGGGCAGGTTTGCAGGGGGGAGTGGGGCTGAGAGGTGAGCATGCAGACAGCTGGGACCAGATGGCGCCAGTGTGCAGGGGTGCACTTCTGTGTCCTTCAGCCCCCGGTCAAAGTGATGACTTGTGCTCTCCAAAACCAGCAGACTGGCTTTCACCTGGCAGCCTTTACACCCGTTTGAGCACCAGCCAGCACTGTTCCTCTTAGCAGTTCATTGCTCCTGAATAGCAGGCAAGGAGTGTTGAGGGCAAAGGGGGCCGCCCATATGAAATCTGGAGAGCCGCAGTGTTCACAGCAGAGCTTGTCCGTTCATGGGTATCCCCAGAGCTCTGGAGATGCAGGAGCCAAAGGCAGTCCTGGGAGGATGCCTTTTGGCTTAACGAAGCTTTGTGTCAGGCAGCCCCTGCCTCGTTTCATCCTAGCTTTGGATCTCAAAGCAAATAGAAAGCTTGGAAGGAGAGGAAAAGTCTTTTTATGCATACCATACTGCTGTTGAGATTTGTTTAGGCCTCTTCTTTGCACTGTGCATGCTACTGCATTGTGTAACCCTGCAGACTGGTGCTTCCGCCGAGGGTCGTCGGCCTTATAGCTGAGGAGCCGTCACCGTGGGGTTTATGTAGGCAGCAGAGGGGCAAGTGTTTGTCTGGAGAAGGGCTTTGTTCAGCCCTCTCATGCCACACCAGGACTATGTTCCTGGAGTAATGCGATCAAAGCAATCTGATTTTGACTAATAGTGGGATTAATGAGCTTTGTCAGGTCTTGAGCTGTCCAACTAAGGATGCTCGTTATGACCCCAGGCCAATTACAGACTTAGCTGCTGCCTTTAGACATGGGGGTTAGAACAATCCTTTTTTCTTTCGTGGCCATTTGTGTTTCAGGCATAGAGACAAGATGCTCTGAGGTAGTTCTGTTGCAAGGGAATAATCCCTCACTGCAGCTCACATTGCAGGTGGGCTCCATCCTCCCTGCTAGGCTTCCTCAGAATGTTCTTTATTCTAAAACTAAATTAAAAATTGGGTTTCTAAGTAATGGCAGCAAAATTGCCAAGACCCCAACAGAGCAGAATCCTGGAAAATTTCAGTGGAGCATAAAAGGAGGTGGTCACTGAAGGAGTGGGGCAGGGAAGGAAGAACAGCCCCCTCCCCAAAGTGGCAATTGTGTCTTTGTTTTTTTGCTGTATCCTTAGCAGCGGGTAGTAAATTCCAGCTCTTCAGGGCTGTCCCTGCACAACTCTGTGGCGTCCTTTGCAAGGCCATGGCTGAAGAAGGTAGAGTCCAGGGGGTGGGGGAACCTGGATGTGTTGGTGGCCGGACAGGCTACAGCCAACACCGAGGGGGTCTGTGAAGTAAGTGCCAAGGTCTGGCTGAGCTCCTGGAGCAAGGGACTCAGCTGAGGAAGACTCCAGGGGCTGTTTGGGGAAAGAATGGTCCCGCTGTGGTGGCCTGGTTAGGTTGTGCGTGAGGACGCTGACTCTGGATGGAGGGAAGGCAGAGGAAGGGAGGAGAGGACTAAAAGGAGACATGGCTCAGCGTAGCAGGAGGAGAAGAAATGAGTAATTGGAGCAAGTGACAGAAGTGAGCGTGAGAAGTGCAGTTTAGGGCACTACCTAGATAAGCTCAAGCAGCTGGAAGTCCAGACTGGCACTCAACCTAGCCTCCACAGGCAATGACACAGACTGTGAATGCTCGTAATGGCAGAACTGAGCTGAGGCCAGGGTTTACCTTGTTTCAAGCAATGACAGGCTGTGAGGCGATCAGAAATTGCAAAAAAGTCATTTGCGCATCCTCTGCAGACATGTCCCTCGTTTGTAGCTGGCTAACTCTGCTCCTAAATTCACTGTTTCCACCATTCTGCTTTTTCTCCCTGAAGTCCAGCTGAGCCCCTTCAGTTTTGGGCCATAGCCACCTGCTGCTATTTCAGTCTGCCCTCACCCCCATGCATATCTGAAGACCTCTTTCCCAAAAGCTGTTCCTGTGAGGTAATTACATACTCAGTTATTTCCAGTTGATAAACCTCGTGTGCTTAGAGATGCATGCGATGGACACACATGCGGAATTACCACTACCTTAATAGCCCCGGTATTCCTCCACGCATCCCACAGTGCCTCCATCTTCCCACAGGTCCCCTTCCCGCTTCCAGCACAACATCTCCCAAGGAAAAAAAAAAATAGATAAATAAATAAATAACTCATCTCTGTAAGTGCTCCTATTCCCAGGTTTTTAGCACTTCCTTTTAAACCAACTGCCCAGCTAGTCAGCTCGTATAGTTTGACTTTGATCCATCGTTACATTTGAAATGGAGAAGCACTTCCAGTTTCCAAAGCATTTTTCATACCTACTTTCTTGTCTGGTTTCATTTAATTCAAAACACACTCTGTTATTACATACTATATGACTGTATCGCAATGTCTATGGTATACATTCTGAAGTATCTAATAATTTCTTTATTGAAATTAAATGATTCAAAATGATCAAAGTGAAGCATTTTGATTTTTCTCAATTGAAATTTAGCATAATTGACCCAGAAGACATTTCAATGTTTCAACATTGCTCTCTCATGCAAAAGGAAGATTAGAGAAGTAGGAATTCACCATTGAAGAGAAACACTATTTGCCCAAAGATGGGAGATCTTTGGAGAGCAGCCTCCACCGGGAATATCAGTGACTCCCCCGCTGCTTCTGACCTTACTTCTCTTTCTGCAGGTGTGGGAGTGAGGGCAAATTTAAGATAGCATTTAAAATACCAGCAGGAAATGAGTGGAAATGGAAAATGTCCCACTTCCCTGTAAGATGAGTTTGCAAGAGAGAGAGATGATGAATTATCTTCTTGAACGGCCTGTCTCCTTCCTTTACTACAAAGGCAGCTTAGACAACTAGATTAGATTTAGTCACCTAACTTTTAAATAGCTTAACTGCAGGGAGATGAATCCCATCTGCTGTATAGACATGTGGCATGTGCTCAAGATCCATGATGGGTCCGGATCTACTGCACAGCTATGTCCAGGAGATGCATTTCACATTCTCTGAAATATCACACTGAGCTGCACCGTGTGCTGTTCTGACTGTCTTTATGTGCACAGTAAACTATGCATATCCCAAAATCTGGGATGCATTGAGTCTAATCAACATGACATGGAGAAAGCATGTGTGAAATTGCACGTGCATGTGTTAAAAAAAAAAAAAAAATCCTGCCCCGGAAATCCACCAGCCTTACCCTCCCAAGCCTGCAGTTCTGCGCCATGCCATCACACCGTATTTCCATACCACAGCAATGCAGGAGGCCAGGCTCCATGATTACTCTTTCAAATGCTCATAGGTGTGAAACACTTGGGGAAAACATACAGGAAGACTTCCTTACTGAGCTTTAGCTGTATGCAAGTGACCTATTTAAAGCTAATCAGGCTTCCTCTGTGTTCATCAGAGAGAAAGAAGTTAGCATCTTCACAGAGCGCTTCTTCCTTAGGACAAGTTGAATCATCTCCAGGAGCTGCCTGTCTCTCTCCATTGAGTACAGAGGGGGTTTAGATGACTAGATTAGATTCAGACAAAGCTTTTACGTGCTTCCTGGTAGATGACATGAGCGTTTTCACCCACAGTCCTCCCTAATTTCTCCCTTTTATCTCTACTGAGAGATCTCCAACCACCCAGGCACTAGCATGAGGTACTTCAGTAGGATGCCTGAATTTAGGTGAGATGAACTGAATCCTAAGAGTCAGTTAGTCTAACACAAACAGATAATGTAACTCCCTGTATTTCTCTTGTTGGCAGATGTTGAACTTTTGACGTATTTGGTGACATAATTAATACATTCATAATGGATAATTTGCTGAAGGAGCACAGTAACTTAATTACTGCAAGGTGGAAGTTTCACAGTTATTCAGTTCACCTCACAGAAGACAATCCTCTTGTCTTCCCTTTACTCTGCTTCCCAAAATACTTGTGCTGCCTCCCCAGCTATAATACTGGATTGTGTCACTTCCTCCTTTACCTATGGATGTCCCCTTGTATGATTTTTCATAATTAACCTGTGCAGGAGAATTATAACAATTTTCAGAAAAGTTTGTTTTTTGTTTTTTGTTTTTTGTTTTTTTTAAATAGCGCCCTACTATGGCTAAAGAAAATTCAACAAATAAAATAGCCATCTTCAATTTACCTAAAAACATCAGCACCGGTGTATACGCATTCATACACACTCAGGTTTGTGCCTTCGCCATCTGGTGGCAAAGCACGATCATAGCATGTCAGAGCCGAGAAAGTTTTTGGACCCTATCTATTTGTTTGAAAATGGGGATTCTAAATAAGTAAGATTGTTGAGAAAGCTTCCCTTTTTCAATGTTTATTGATAATACCATCAGTTATATATACACATCATTTGGAGAGCTTCTATTTTGTAAATAGGTGATACTTACTGTTTACTGCTGCTACTTGTTTTAATGTATTATCTTGTATTGTATTGTACTGACCAACATTGTATTGCATCATATCTGAGTGTTGTGGCACAAAAATATCTGACATGCTCTTTTCAGATAGTTGACTATGCATCTAGTCATAGGCTTGAGCAAAAGGCTGTCCCGGCTTATTCCAGTCATAGGTGGGCACATGGATTTATCTTACCCAAATTTAAACCTCTGCAGCAGATTTGAGTCCATCTGACCTCACCAATCTAATCTTCCTTTAAGGTTAATTAAAAAAAAAAAGGGGAGGGCACTTCTTGGGCACCATTCATCTTTTCTTAGAAGAGACATCTTCATAGCCCGGGATCCATGAATCTTCTTTGTAAACTATGAAGAACATGAGATGCAGAGCTTAGGTGAAGGCGATTACTTCTGAGATCATATACCTTATATCATAGACAGCCAAAGCACAGACAGCAAAAACCTCACATCTTGTCCTTCCAACTGGGGAATCCAAGTCAGTGAGTGTAATTATAACCCGGTTACTTTCTCATGTATCCTGAAATATTGGAGCTGAGAAAGATATCTGAGCCATATTACATACTAAGATCAAATTTTAAAAAAAAAGTACTTCTCTTTTTCTTTTTTCTAACTCTTACATTGCATAGGAAGGAATTTACTAGTTGCACTGGATAGTATGAAATTTGCATTTTCCTGGCCTTAGAAATTAGTAGCTGAAAGATCTATTTCCCATCTCTAGTTTCTTTGCTATGAAGGATGGCCATTCATTTTCTTACACCCACTGCTTAATCCTGCCTGCTACAACACTGGATTTCAACACAGGTGGAGTTGCTTGCTTTCTCAACTGGGAAGGAACATCTGGGTTCACTTTGGAAGTTCTTGTATGAGCCAAGCATAAGTTGCTATGTAATTGCTTGCAAGGTTTTTTTTTTTTTTTTTTTTTTTCCCCAATAAGGACTGGATTATTTACCAGATTTGCTTATAGACCCTTGATCTCCAGATGTCTATCCACACATATAGAAGCTCCATCGTTAACCAGATAGATAAAAGCCTGTTCTCCTTATTTTTCAGAGTGCTGGGTATTAGCAAGAGTGGAATAAATCCAAATCTTCTCAACATTTTGGAAAGAGACCATCTCTGTTATACAAAACAGAAATAACAGAGATAAAGTCTGTTTCTATTTAAAAGTAGACTGAAATTTAGCAAAACATCATTTCAGGACAATGTGGAACTAGAATGTTACAGTCTAGGAATCCTAGAATAGCCTCATTTTCACACGTGTTCTTTGTGGCTTGTATGTCCAATTTATTGATAGAACTGATACAGCAGCAGCAGATTGTAGTGATGTATTCTTCTGTGCAAACAAATTGCAGCTACTTACCTTTGGTTTAATAAAGACATGATAAGTGAAAATGGATATGAATTTAACTCTTTTCATAGTCGTGGAGTTTAAGTGCAGCTGACATCTACTCTGGAATATCATTGTAATCCCATGCAGACAAATGCATTTGAAACCTTATTTTCCCCAAAGATGCTGACCATCCATTTCTGTCTTCCCAGGTAACTCTGTATATCCTGCACACCTTCAAAAGTCAGCTCATGAATTCATACGTCCATGTACCTACTAGTCAGACAGTCAGTTTGTTATGAGTGTGAATGGAGCTTGGTTTGGTGCAGGAATGAGCAGAATTAATCAAAGAGTGTTTTCTATCAGACATTTGTCTAGCAGAATGCTATCAAGTTGACTGGAAACAGTTGGAATCCAACCAGTGGACTTTAATATCCTTTTCTGAATTAAACAAATATTAGTATCACAGTTATAAATACGGCAGTGAAGGAATAGTTGGTTTATTTGTAATAAATCTGGAGTAGCTCTACATGCATATGCCTGCTTATGGAATTCATCTCACCTAGAGATATACCTTTAAGCATGCCTTCGTTTCTGTCTTCCATCTTAGTTTCTTCTCAATAGGGAGGCGGAGAAAAAAAAAAGTAACAGGTATTTTTACAGAATGGTTCATGTGAGTATCTTAGACATCTGCTACATGATGAGATGAGTGATGCCATAGAAGTGCCCATTTTTTCCTTCCTTTTCCCTATTCAGGATGTGTAGAATGATAAGCTCAGGAGGCTGCAGCCAGGGCCTGTCCCTCTGGCCCTGAGCCAGGTGGGCAGAGAAGACCTAGAGATGGTAGCCGAGTTCAGCCAAGAGTCCGGATGACCAGGAGAGTTCATGGTGATGAAGCAGGTATGAGGTCAAGCTGAGAAGTCAGCCTGCGGGTCAGAGTCAGGATCAGGCCTGGTGAGGGTAACCAGGGACAGAGACAGTCCAGTGCCTACTGGGCAGGCCCAAAGTGACAAGATAGGTCCAGGGTCAAGCCGGGAAGTCAGTCCACGGGGCAGGGTCCAGAGCAATGGAGTCTGCACGCTGAGCTGAGCTGAGCTGAGCTGGAGATCAGTGCGCCTCTAGGGTAGCTCAGAGAGAAACTGAAGGCCCAGGGTTGCGCTTAAATGGGGCTCCTGGGCCCATGGGCAGGAGGTGCAAGTGGATGCCTCAGGCGAGGATGATCAGGCCCATTAAGGCCTATTAGTGCCCTCAGACCCTGGAAACAGTAGTAACTGAAATGCTCACTAGCATATGTAATTTTGATTTAAGAATTCAAAGAACTGGGAAATGTTACTACCTCTTTAAGATCTGTCAGAGACTATTTCTTCTGTTTCCAGTCTCATTTAGCCTACTTGCCACTAACAGCTCTTGAACATTGATACCTATGTATTTCCCATTATTAGACTGTGACTTGGTGGCATTCATAGTGCTCCAGCTTCACACTGGAACAATCTAGGTAGATAATGTATGTTACAGCTGGTTTGGGATAACACAGACAAGTGATTACATTTCAGAATGGCATGTTGGATGAAATCAGTATTGTCCTCGTTGACCAAAGGAAGTAAGCTGTTCACCGCTAGCGGGAGCATATGGTCATGATCGGTTTTTGCCAGTTGTTCTCCGGAGCGTATCAAGACAAGATTGCTTACCTAATGTGAACAAATATCTGAGCAAAACGGCAGGAGAAAATTACACCACAGTAGCTGAGTTCCTCCTCCCAGAGGTCTAGATCTAATCAACAAGGCAGAAGCACAGCCCACTCTCATTGTAATGCTTTTAATTATTTACCTGATGACTGTAGTTGGAAGTCTGGGCTTGATCGCATTAATAAGGATTGTCTCCCCAAACCACCCTCCCAAATAGCTTTTCCTTAGCCATTTGGCAGTCTTAGAGCTCTGCTGCTCAGGCATCACCCCCAGGACGGTGGCCAGTCTCTTAGCAGAGAGCAAAGCTGTCTCGTTTGGTGGCTGTGCTGCCCAGATGTACTGTTTCTCTACATTTTGCACCAACGAATGTTTCATTCTGGCTGTGATGGCATATGACCAGCTGGAAACCACTGCTATACAAAGCTGTCATGTCATGAAGCCTCAGCATCCAGCTGTGACTTGGTTCTTACTTTTGTGGGTCTCTAATCTCAATGATACACAGCAGCTGTGCCTTTGGGGTGTCCTTCTGCCATTCCAGCATCACCAGTCACTTCTGTGGTGTGGTACCCCTGATCTGTGGTATCTCCTGCTCTGACATCGGGGTTAACAAGATCATCCTCGCAGCATTTTGCATCTTAGGTGACATCTTCGTCATGCCGCCGGTACGCATTTTGCTACATCTACATCATCTCTGCCATCCTGAGGTGTCACTCCAGCGAGGGAAGGCACAAAGCCTTCTCCACCTGTGCATCCTGTGCACTTGATAGTTTTTGCCATATTCTTTGGCACTCCAGCTACACACCCCACAGCTCTGGCTCCTTGCCTGACCAAGACCAGGTGATATCTGTGTTTTATACAATGGTAAGCCCCGCAGTCTACAGCTTGAGGACCAAGGAGGTCCTCAAAATGAGGCACTGAACAGAGTGTTACATGGAGAAAATTGTTTGTCAGTCAATAAAACCTCCAAAGGAGTTGGAACAGGTGCTATTGAAGGGTAACACTAGGAGAGGTTGCAAAATTGTGGCTGCTGAGGTGTCATAAGGCTGGCTACAGAGTTCAAGGAGACCCTACTGTAGAACATGTAGTGTGAATAGTAGGGGACAATGTATGGTGACAGCTTGTATTGGGAGAGGTTTTGAGGTCAGAAGAGGACACTCGGTAGTGATGAGTGTGCTAAGGGAGGTTCTGCAGTGACAGTGGACCCTTGGGGAATGAGAAGTTGTGTTGAGGGAGGTTGTGAAATCAGCAGCAGGCATTAGGGAAGAAGACTGACAATTTCTCAATCTGTGTGACCCTGAGCAGCAGTAGAGCATCTTCTGCAAGGTCTGTGAAACTAGAGCTGCTCATGGATGCAGCTGGGAAGCAAAGCATCAGTGCAAGAGTCAAGCTATAACTTTGGACAGACAGTTCTTGTGTTCTTTATATCGCAAGACTGTCTGAAGAAGGGAGAAGTAGTGAAAAAGCATTACCATTGCATGCCAAACATTGGTAAATTCCCATTTTTGATGGTCCCTGGCTCATCTCTCTGGGACAGCAGCACCAACCCAGTCATTTACTTTCTGGTCAGGAGGAACTGTCACCACCGGCTCCATGGCTCTGGGAAAGTCACCTTCCAACAAGCGTTTGCAGAGAAAGCAACATGCGGAGAAGGAAGCCAAGTGCCCAGAGACACTGCTGCAGAGACTGCTGTATAAATCCCTGCTGGCGAGGAGGTGTGGGAGGGTGGGGCAGCCTGCAGAGGGGACTGAGGGGAGGTGGGCAGCAGTGCTCAGCCCCCAGTGGAGCCAGGGCATCTCCACTGTGGTGGGAGCAGCTCAGCTGGTGATGTGCCCCTTCCGAGCAGGGCTGTGCTGGGGACCAGGGAGCTGGGTGAGAGCGATCCTTGTCTGCACGCCATGCCAGTGCCTCTTCTCATTACGTGGTCTCCCCTTGTGGAAGGGGACATGGTGCACAGAGCATGGCTATGCAGAGCATGCAGAATGGAGGGCGGAAGAATGACCCAGGATGCTGGGCATGTCTTTGGGACCCTGAACCTTACAGGGAGTCCTATCCCTCACTTTGACTTGAGGCCAAGCCTGCAGGACTCCAGTGCATTCTGGCAGCTCCTGGGAGGCCATTCTCAGCAGGGATGAGTTCATCCTGGCTATTTTGGGCTTGTATAGAAACATCCTTCAGGTCTGAACACCTAGGGGACCGTTCAGCTGGTGCCACGGCTGCTCTGGTCAACAGACAGGGGTCCTGGAGCGATGCGTGGTGTTTCTGTGTGTGTAGAGAAGAGCACCAATTCCTCACCTACACCCTGAGCCTCTCCATCGCTGTCCCCAGAGGGCTGGAGGGGGAACTCATCTCTCCCAGCTTTCGCCCAAGATGGACATCTCCAGATGAGTTAGTTGCCCTAGGCTGTCTGTACCGGCAGTGGAGAGAAAGGTGCTTGTAAGGAACTTTTCCCTTCCCTATGTGGCTGCAGCACACAGCTCCTGCTGAGCCATCAGCCCCCCTCCTGTCCCTGTGCCAAATCTCTTCCCCACCACCGTCTCGCCCCACACTGGGGATGCCTCGCTCCCCTTACGCAGTGCCATGCAAGTCCTCTCACCCTAGTGCTTCTGAGAAAGCTTTCAGCTCCCAGCCACAGCACCTTATCTCACTGTCTTCCCAGTAGCTGCTGTGAGGGTCACCTCTCTTCCTGGCACTGGCACTTGCCTGTTGCTGCAGGGCTGAAAGGGCGTTTCTCTGCCTCTCCATCCAGCTCTCCAGACTTTCTATTTTATTTTTTTTTGGCTCCTGCCCTCAATTCTTCCCTCCTTTGTTTCTCCATTACTCTTTCTGGGTTGGCTGGTGCGTGGATCTAATTAACACTAAAACAGTTTGTGAGCAAGTGAAGGGCTGGATTTAAAAGGAATGGATCTAAATCTGATTTTTTGAAATTAAGTTGAAGGCAGAGAAAGAAGGGAAAATGTCTGCACCAGAACATTCAAAGAACTAACAGGTGTCAAAACTTTTCTTTTTTGTTTGTTTTAATTCTATGGAGTAGCAGTATTCCTGAAGCCATTTCATGTCAGTTAACAAGGTTTGGAGAAGCCCTTTAATGGTTGATTACAATATTGCTTTAGCAGAGATTTCACTAGAAACCATGATACCTTTCTGCTGTCTTCCTTTGTTCGTTTCATTTCATAGGTTCACCTTTGACTGCAGCTGCTCAGGTTAAGAAAGATGGGGCCCATCATGACAGTGAGATTTGTCTGCCCTAAGTTATTTTGTTTAAAAGCTAGGTGTCTATTTCAGACCTAATCGCATCCTAAAATCAGTTCTGAGGTGGATCAGATGCATCTGCTTCCAGAGACATTCATTTTTTTCCGCAGAAGAGCCTAGAGTGACTAAGTCAGGGTTAAATTTGCTGACTTCCATTGGCATTAAATAGGTGACTTCCTCCCTCAGTTTCCCAATTTGTAAATGAAGGATTTTTTTGACTGACTTTGTAATTCACTGACCTCTGTTAAAACATGCAAATTCTTGCAAAGAGGCTTTATTCACGGGATTTCCAGTGATGAAATTTCTGGTGAGATAGGACTTGGAGGGTCATCAAGAGGTCACCCAGGACATCTTCTGTCCCTATAAAAGCTTAATCGTAACCACTCCTGAGAGAAATGAGCCCAACCTGTCCTTAAAAGACTCCTGTGATATTAATTCTTTACCGTCCCTGGAGGATGGTGACTCTTCCTACAGCTTGAGGTTTCTTTCTTTTTTTTCTTTAATGAAGATTTCTCTTTTACCTGTTTTTTGGAATACACAGAAGTTAAAAAAGGAGAGAAAATATCTAGATTACAAATGGACTGTTTTAGCATTCACAATGCTAGGAAGCCAGAGCAGTGGACCTAATGGCCCTTTACACATGGGAAATCCATAAAACTATCAGCTTGGATTAAGGAAGAACTCCGAGAAGCGTTAACTGGATAGTTCCATGCATATGCTTGTCCAGTTGAATACTCAGCTACTCCTTTGACTGTTATTTCTTATGGAGAAACCCTGAAATGCCTTTGTGATATCATTATAAAAGCACTGACTGACAACTGTTTCTTTACAATATATTTACTTAAACTTTTCAGTCAAGACAGAACTCATTCTCCTCCTTTGCCCCTTTCTTTCACACCTTCCCTTCACCAAGCCTCCACCCCTCCCTCCTCCAGCCTCAAGAGCCCTTCAGGTGGAAGGTTTCCTGGGAGAGGGTTAAAGGTTGGTACTTAAATGGTTTTCTTCTCAGCCCTTTTTGCAGTTGCTGGGGTATGAAAGCATCATTCAGCACACCCAGGTCACGTCATCCACACAGCCCATTAAACCACTTCTCACATAGGCAGGAAACATCAAGATACACTTGTGACACACGAAAGCAAGTAATAAATTAGATGGGATTGGATTATACACTAACAGCCACCTCCTAAGCAAGTTTTGGAAGCTTTCCAGAAGCTATTCTATGTTCTTTAACATACCAGGGAAGACAGAAGTTGAGGAGATAAAGTTGTACAGCCCTTACACAAAATATTAGATTTCTAAACACAGGCAAGGTAAGTTTTGCAGCTTCTCTGGCTTCTCGCTTTGCTTTGCTTTGCTTTGTTTTACTTTGCTTTCCTCTTCCTTTTCCTTTTCCTTTCTTCATGCACAAATGTGAAAATACAGAAAGAAACTTCCACTGAAGTTATCAACTGTCTCTAGTTATCTTTGGCTAGAATCATATACAGAGCTAGTTCTACAGCCACAGATTAGATTGCTTCGATATTATTCTTTTGTTTCCCATAACCACCTGAGATTTTAGGGAAGAATGCATGCAGTAAGGAGATGGTGCAATTTCTCACCCTTTCTGAGATGTTAAGAGTACACATGAGACTCATTTTATTTTGCAGCTGATTGCATTATGTCGTATACCTCAGGTCTACCCCTGCAAAGGCACTTTAAGAGATAAGCCATAACTGGTGGGAATCCTCTACTGAATTAGTCATTCTAGTAATCCTCTTGGAGTCAACAGTAAGAAACGGGTACCTGCAGCACATGATTCATCACATCTGCAAGTAGACTGGTCAGGTGTAATATGCCTAGCTTGGCTACAGATGCCTACATGACTTAAGTCGATGAGATGAGATCAGACAGACGGGTAGTTTGTTAAATGCAGTTTGGTGGTGATGGAAAGCAAGATACATGGTCGAGCTGTCTGAATTGTGAATCGGTCCTTTTGTAGATGCACACCTTGTTTTTAGCTCAGGAATTTGCCACCTGCTGGTATTCAGGCATATAGTTTCCCCTGACCATTTCTCTCTTGGTCACTCCTTTCCAGCTGCCTAAATATGGCCCTGGGATTGCTGCGGTATGCTTCCAGTCATGCTCTGGCTTGGATGGAGCCCAGCTATTTCTTTTGGACTGGGTACTGCACAGCCATAAAGGTGTGCCCATTTCATCCCTGTCATTTATTTTGTTGAGAAGTCTACGTCATTGCTCAGTAGAAGGAAGAGGGGTAGAAAGGATCACGACTTGGTAAGACGAGGGAGAAACTGACCTCATGTTGTTCTTACTGATCCTTCTCCTTGTAGAAATATCTGAAAGGGAACCATCCGTGTAAATTTTACCCTTCTGCTTGAAAAACTTTCATCTAGTGTAAGTACAACTGTAAGCATAGGAAAAGTCCCTAACTTTCCCCACTTCCTCTCTCGGCTTCACTTTGTGGGTTTGAAAGTAATCTTGGGTTTTCTCAGTTTCAGTGTTTCCTGTGGATGCTTGATCACTTTGTGCCTGCACGAGAGTTTCTGATTATGCTGCAGATTGAAGTAGTTGGTAGATAACTTGGATTAACTGAATCATTCCACAGATTTGCTCATAGATCACCAACACAAATGAGAAGACCTGGCTGTGGTGTAATTCTGCAGGACTTAAAATGGTGCATTTTAACACCAGCTGACTGGGAATGTTTTGATACTAGAAGGAAGCCCATACAGTGGATATTGTTATTAAAAGAGTGCCTGCTTTTGGCTGACCTTAAACTCTCTGTGAAGAGTTTAATCTGGTGGTTCCCAGACTTCTTTGACCAAGGGAATTCTGGTGGTCTGGGTGCATAATGGCAAGCTAGAGACGTTACACTCTTTCTAAAGATGTAGGCTACTCATTTATTAGTGACATGTAATGCTCGATGGGTTGTAGCTGGAATACAGGGTGCACCAAAGAAGTCCCATGTTTATGCTGGAATGTGACCTTGTCTCGAATGAGAAACTGTATGGATGTAGAAATGCCTAGGGACAAGGAGCTCAGCCATAACCTAAAACAGGTGGATGGCATTACAAAAAGCTCTGAGCTACTTTCAGGGACCAAAAGGGATTATTCTCTGAGGTTCATTCTAACCTGGTGGTGCTAATTTGCTTAAGCTCCTCATAGTGAATGGAGGAAAAAAGGGTTCTGCAATGGACCCTAATTTAGTCTTTCTGAATCAGCCTATAGAGAGACTTATACTGGCTGTTGAAGGAGTTTAGTTAGATTAGCTTCATTAAGCTAAGTTAACCCTTGAAAGCATCACGCAGAGCGTATCAAAAATCACACTAGGTAAAATCAGTACAATGCTGGGACAGAAGATCTCACAAGAGTCTTTCATTCTTCCTTCCTCGGATAGAAGCAATGCTGAGATTTAGAACAATGTGAAATACTACATTAAGTCATATGTGCAATTTTTTTCCCCTCCATGATAGATAACCTTCCCAGAACTCATTTTTCAGCCCGTGACATTTCATATTTACGTTTCAAAATGTATATACACAAGAGAGTTCTTTTCTCTGCGTGTGGGTACGTTTCCCTTCTAAACAAGAATTCAAAGATCATGTGTACTTATAAAAGAAATCATCATTCTGAGCAATATTTCCAGGTATTCTTAAAGACACCCATTTTACAAAGATTGCTGTCAGGGACTTTGTCTACCCTGAGGGCAAACATACTACATTATCTGCCTTGTAGTGCCCGAGGTGAACACTCTGGCCTTGTCCTTAGTGCATGGAAAGCTATCAGCCATGGAGACAATCCTTCAAAATCCTGGAGGATCAGGATTAAGGAACATATCACAGAGTGCACCTATCTCTGTGCCACCAAAGCCATGGCAGAAGTTTTGTACTGTGGAGAATTAAATAGCCGTTAAAAAAAAATACATGACAGAAACTAAACACTTCATAAGCTTAATACTAATGCTATATCTTTCTTGGTTTGTATCCACTTCTGATGTAGAACTCATTATTAATAATGAAAAAAATGCTGATGAATCATGTGTCTGTCTTTGTTTTCCCAGGTGTATAAGCTGTATATTGCATATTGGCACCCGACTGATCAACATGGAGAATGTAAGCAGTGTGAAGGAATTCATTCTCCTGGGCCTTTCAAAGAACCAAGGGGTGCAGAAAATATGTTTTGTGGTGTTTTTGTTCTTCTATATTGTTACTGTGGCAGGAAATCTGCTCATCGTTGTCACTGTAATTAGCAGTCAACATCTGAACTCCCCCATGTATTTCTTTCTCTGCCACCTGTCCATTGCAGATCTTTGCTTCTCTTCTGTCACAGCTCCCAAAATGATTGCTGACTTCCTTGTTGAAAAGAAAACCATTTCCTTTGGGGGTTGCATGGCACAGCTATTCATGGAACATTTCTTTGGCTGCACTGAGATCTTCATCCTCACAGTGATGGCCTATGATCGCTACTTTGCCATATGCAGACCCCTCCACTACACCACCCTCATGACCAGGCGTGGGTGTGGCTGGATGGCGATGGGTTCATGGGTGGGGGGCTTTGTGCACTCCCTGGTGCAGACCCTCATAACTGTTAGCCTCCCTTTTTGCGGCCCCAACAAAATTGACCACTACTGTTGTGATGTCCACCCCCTACTACAACTGGCCTGTACCGACACCTATGTTGCGGGCATCATTGTCGTTGCCAATAGTGGAATGATTTGTTTGGTCTCTTTCTTCATCCTGGTCACATCCTACATTGTCATTTTGTTATCCTTGAAAAGGCGAACGTCCAAAGGGCGGTACAAAGCCCTCTCCACCTGTGGGTCCCACATTACTGTGGTGATTCTCTTCTTTGGGCCATCCACATTCATCTACGTATGCCCATCCAGCAATCTCTCAGAGGACAAGAGCGTAGCTGTGTTTTACACTGTCATCACGCCCATGCTGAACCCACTCATCTACACGCTGAGAAATGAGGAGATGAAAAGTGCCATGAGAAAACTGTGGAATAGAAAAGTTTGGAGTGAAAAGGGTGAAGTCTAGAACTGTGGTAACCTTTTCTCAGGAGCTGAGAAAATCAAGTCTCTCTCACTATAATTCCATTTTGGAAAATTCACTGAAAGCTCCCTTTTGAAGAAAAGCTTGGTTTTAGCTGTTGCAGTAATTAGGAAGACACTGAAAGTTCATGTTTTGATTGGAATGGCATTGCAAACTCTGCGACTAGCAGGGATTCCCTTTATGTTCTCTTTTTGAATAGCACAGGCCCAGGACTGGGGCTTCCAAGCACTGTGGAGACACCAGCAAATAAATAAATGAATGCTATCAAAAATACTAAAATGTGTTCCAGGCAGAGCATCCCATTAGTCCGAGCTCTCCCAGGTATAAACTTTCTGTCAAACAAACTCCATCTACTCTGCAGTTTACTCAGCTAGGAAACGATGGCCCAAGGTGTCTGCAAGACCTGGAAGGTCACCTGCTGCTGGAAGCAATTGTGCCAAAGGCTTCCTTCCCCTTTACTTTGGAGTAAATGCCTTCTTATGAGCACTGCATTGTCGTATGCTGAATCCATGGGTTAGCAAGTAAACTGCTGATATTAGATGCTGGCTGGGTCATTTGCTGATGCAGATGATATGAGGAGAAGCTTCTCCCCTTCCCATTCCAGTGCAACTCTCTGCCTTTCTGCAGTAGTTCACCTATCGCTAATGCCCTCCTTCCTAACCATCCCCTCTGCCCTTCATCTCTGCCTCAGATTTTGCATTTTACTGTTTAGACTAATAGAGAATCAAAGATCCAAGTGGAAGATAAATTGCTTACTATAGGAAATTGTCGCCACCAAAGAAAGCATTGGGGGGCACAATTTTATGTGTCAGTGAAAAAAAAGAGTTGTTTGGGAATAATTCCTGTATGCAGGATAACTCCTAGCCCAACAGGGCACATCTACAGGCCCAGGCAAAGGAAGACACGTATTCCAAGGGAATAGCTGGAGCAGCTACTACTGCAGGAGGGAAGAGAAGAAATGTGAAAATGGAAGATTAAATCATCTCAGAGGCAGCCACAGCTGCCACAGGGAGGTTAGTTGTAGCAGCTAAGGTTCTCCACAAGGACGAAGGAGCCACGAGGAGCCACGGGACCCTGACTCCTACCTTGCCAGGAGGAAAAGAGCAAATCAGCTGCGTGAGGGAGAAAGACATCTGTGTAATGCACTCTGAAAGTAACTAAAGCACTTTCTTTTTTCTTCCTTCACTTCACGTTCCCTATAAACACTTGCTTGCACTTGTGTTGCACCTTAACACGGCTTAAGTGTGATTCAAGATAAGAAGGTGTTGCCTGCACAGGAGAGCGGCAGATCTATGGACCAAACCCTGGGACAATGTCGGAAATGCTCTGCTTCCCTGAATGTCCTCTGCTCTATGCAGGGGCTGGCAGAGTGGGTTCCCATTTCACAGGCATGCACCAATACACTGCGGACGTCTCAGTGTCTTCTCCTCACCGTGGTGGGTTATGTGGATGGCAGCCAGCAGGACGGATAAATCCTGATTCTCAAGGCTTAGAGGGATAGTGTCCCTCAGGCCTGGGCCAGCATGTCCTTCACCCAGCATTCACACTCTGTGGACACAGCTAAAGGTGGGACCATCCCCACCTATTTGTAGCAGTCTAAATTCTTCATGCAATGAAGGACAATTGTCTAGCTCAGCACCATCGTCAACAGAGAGGGACAGGCACCTTCAGAGGTTGGTCTGTCTCACCGTAGGTGGGGCAGGTAGAAAGGCAGATGGGGCCCACTGACCCCCTTCATACTGCAACTGCTGAGGGGTTAGGGCACACGGCCAGTTCAAGCTAAGGCTTATAATTTAAAAACTGTTTGTTTGGGGTTTTTTTAATGTTTTGGGGAAGAACGCCATGATTTTTCTGATTTCTCTTCCGGGTGCTGGATGCTAGCAGGCAACAGTGGGACCATAGCTTATGGAAGGCGTCAACAACAACAACAACATTCGATTCCTCTACACATTGGCACATGAGCTTCAGCCTCTGCAGCAACAGAAAGATGACAACTAGCAGGACCAAAAGGCTACATTTTCCTGAGACTTGTAAAATCCTTCTTTAGGGTGGCATAGATGATCACAGGGACACAATCTTTGCTACAGTTATGCACAGCTTTAAGGAGAGGAGGTCAGGGGAAATAAAAGCCCTAAGACTTGCAGTGAAATGCAAAGGGAATCCGCAAGACCTCTTTCCATCCCCCTTTGACTGTAAACCTTATGCAGAGGCAGGAACCTCTCAGCTGTCTGAGATTAATTCTGTCACTTTCAGCTCAATAAAGATTTCAACTCCTTCTGCCAACTGAGGGACAGTATTTGTAAACTCAGCCAGAAGGGATGAAACATCTACTAGTGATAGAACACCTATCCTTAGAGCTAGCTTAGTTGAATCAATAGAAGGATTCCAAAGCCTTTCCCAGCTTTCTCATCTCCCAGAAATGATTGGCCATTTATTCTCAAAATCGCATTGATGACAGACATGTAGCTGGTAAGTCACCATCTTATTTCAGCATTCTTTTAAGTGAAAGAACACTGCAGCTTGATTAACTTTCAGATTATGTCCAATGTCCTTAAAATAACCACCAATTCACTCAGTTGCCTCAAGTGGATTGCTGATATGTGGAGATGAAAAGCAGGAATAAGTTCTTGTTACTTTACAATGGTAGCAAAATTAGAAGTCAATCTTTTTTGCATTTCTGTAGTTTTTTCATGTTTCCAGGCAGAAGGGGAAAAAGGAGGTAGTAATGAGTGACAGAAGAGGGAGATTTAACAGAAGAGGGACAGTTACTTTCCCTAGTGTTTGGGGGGCAAAAACACGGGTGTGTGTTCTCCAAGATTTCCTTTCCAGAACTTCAGGTTCTGTGTGTTGCACTGGAAGAGGCTACTCCTTTCAAATACTGAAGACATAGCAGAAATGGCCATAAATTCAAATCACATTGCTTTTCTCCTCTTGAATATCTCTGAAAGCTTTTTCTCATCTTGACGGACTGGTGGTTTTCCTACATGAGCAAACGTTCCTAATAGAACAGAGAACTGAAATTCTGTGCCATGCACTCCTCAGGCAGGAGTCCTGTTTGTGCTTGGAAGTTGCAAGTTAAAAGTCAGGATTCCTCCAGCTTTCAGCAGCAGAGGAACACAGTCTTTCAAGACAGAAGTTGCAGATACAACCAGTTAAAAGTCCACCTAAAACCACTTCTAACAATTAAGTACCTTTCTGAATCTCACCCTTGGAAGCTGATCAAAGCTTCCTTGGAAGTCCTACTCTTTGTATCAAGGTTTTGATAAATTTTCCCCAAACAAAGTTCTCTTTCTAACAAGTCTGCTGAAGTTTCTCTAATATGACCTAAAACTCTCCTCAGAGCATCCTTCACCTCCTTATTCCTTAGGCTGTAGCTGATAAGATTCAGCACTGGGGTCACCACTGTAGAGAACAGAGAGGCCCGTTTATCTCAGTCCAATGAGTAGATGCATATTGGGCTACCGCACATAAAAACGGTGCTCCCATAAAACAAGAAGAGAGCTCTCAGATGGGAAGCACAGGTGGAGAAGGCTTTGCATCTGCCTTTGGAGGAGTGTATCCTCAGGGTGGTGGAGATGAGGTAGATGGAGGAGATTAGAATTGCCAGAGGTGTGAAGGTGCCACGAAACACACCAAAAATGTGAAGTACCAATTCTTTGCTATAGGTGTCAGAGCATGAAAGCTGGATCCTAGGGGGATGTCACAGAAATAATGACCGATAACACCAAAGTCACAGAAAGAGAATGTGAAGGTGGAGATAGTTTGCGCAAGTGCGTGGACAAAGCCAATGAAATAGGAGATGATTACCATCTGTGTACAGGCTTTTGGGGACATGACAGTTGCATGAAGGAGAGGGTTACAGAGAGCCACATGCAGTCATATGCCATTACTGCCAGCAGGAGACACTTAACGCTAGCCATGAGGAAAAAAGTGAATAGCTGTGCCACACAGGCACTGACTGAAGTGGCTCTCCTCACTGCTGAAGAGTTCACCAGCCACCTTGGGAGATAGCTGAGGAGTAACAGAAATCCACGGAAGCCAAGTTACTGAGGGAAAGGTACACAGTGTGTGAAGCCGGGCGATCAACCTTCATCTACATGATCATTCCAAGATTCCTTATTAATGTGCTTAAAAAAAAGCGGGCCACCTTCACCTCTTGGCTTTCTGTTAGTCCAGAGAGGATAAACTCAATGGCCACACAGTGATTCCTCTCTGGCATGTTGCTAGCACACTCATATTATCTCCCGACAGGAAACTGGTTCAACACCTAGAAGTAATGGGAAACTGGCAACACACAATGGATTGTCTCAGTAGCCACAAGGAAGTACGGCGCATTTTCATCATAGCTTCTGACTAGACTTCTTTAATTACTCATTGAAATGACTTGTGATACAAGGGAGTACTGTTCCTGTTTTTCAGGTCAGATAAGAAAGCACAGAAAGATAAAATAATTTATTCAAAAGGCAACAGCAGCACTGTGAAACACAAGTCCGAGTTTGGCACTACAATGGTTTTCGTGTGCCCTCTTTCTCCTTTTCTAAGGAAAAAAGTCTGCTTTTCTTGAGGACATCTATGGAGCACTCTTCTCCCCTCACTCGTGGCCAGGGTTGGGCGTACAGTATCATCCAAATGGCCCACTCCAAGGGCAATGGCCCGCTTGTTCCTGAAGATACATGGTCTTGACACTAGTTCAGACATCATTCTTTCTGTATTGCAATCACCAATACATTTTTTGCCTATTAGCTAACTCCCCCGGGCATTGGTAGCAGGGTAGTTAGAGCTCAGTATTGGCCACAAAGTCTGTTAACAGGGCAAAGCAGCCCCCGTTCAGCCTTGCTGAAATAGGAATATAATGGTTAGGCTGCAGCTGTGCCAACTTGGTAAGACCTGCCTTAATTACATGGACCTCCACCAGCCTGACCTTTGGGACTGCAACTTGTAAACATACAAATAACAAATCCACATCCTGGCAGAAGAAAGTAAGAGTTTCCTCTCTTGAAAGAAATGGCGGCAAGCACTAAATGGCAACAGCAGCGGGAAAACCCAGCTTTGCATCTTCCCAAAGAGGAGGAGATACCACAAGATCCTCCAGGTTTGGCTGAGAAAGGATTTCTCATTTGCTTGCATCCCTGTTGTCAAGGAAAAGTGGCCATTTTCTGCTCAGGAATAAATTGGGAAGAGTCACCAAATGAAATACTTTCCATTTAGAGGGTGAAAAATCTCATGCTAAAAGGGAAGGAATCCTGAACAAAAAGGGAATCAGTCATCCCTGTAAAGGTTCTACCAGCTTCACCTCACATGAAAAATTATTGTTCATCTATTGGAGGTTAAAAGTAACCTGGCTGACGCTCTCAAAGCGGAGTTCTTATCATGTGGGTGACTGAATGGAGGTTTCAATTCTTGCTGAGGTCTGTTTCTAGCATAGGCTTCAAGGTATTGCATATGTACAAAACTATTCTCTTACTGACCTGTTTCATCCAGAAAGGCAAGAGAAGATACTGTAGATACTGTATCCTAGCAAATTCAGTGAACCTGTCTGTCCCTATCAACTCACAAACAAAGCTTAACAAAGCTTTAGACTGCAAACTTTAATATAAATTCTTTTAATAATAATAAGACCATATTCATGTAAATAGCAGTACAGTGCAAGATATCAGAGTAATCAGTTCTGCTTATCTGACTCTGAAGAACTGCAGTGCAACTCCGTGGAGTTTAAGTATGCCATCTGAATGTGAATCCATCTCTGTTATTAATTATGATCAAACTTGATAATTCTTCCTCTCATTAAAATGCACAGTCCTGATACACAGTTAGCTGGTTTTTCCACAGAAGACTCCTGTTGTCTCTAATAACACATCCACCCTTGGACTCGTGTCCTTTTGTTAGATAACCTCTTTGTCTCATGGACCATCTAGTTTCAGGCAGCCTGCTCACCGGTGGAGCATATATTTTGCTGTGATAACCTGTTCATCTGTGGACCATCCAGGCTCAGATTCTGTGTCCATCCATCGGGGTAGATTTTTCTTCAAATGCAGATAGAAAAATCTTCAAGTAGGTAATCGCTGGTGATTTGCTTAGAGTTCTGGTGCCTCTGCCTTAACACTGCCTTTGCACTTGCACCTAATCCCACATATATTTTTCTTCTAAGATCCTTGAATAATTAACTCTTTTGAAGAAAAGAAAAATAATGGTCTATTGGAAGATGTTGACATAGATATCATGCTTTAGTAAACAGTTTGCCATTAACCTCTCTCTGTTCTTGCAATATCACTGGACACTTATTGAAATTGCTTTACGATAAGATGATGAAGAAAGCTGTTCTGGGAAGCTGAGGAGCCTTTGAGACATATGAACAAAGACCCTTCCCCTGATTCTGGCATGAGTTTAAGGACATCTCTACCTGCCAGGAAAGCTAGCTTTCTTGTGCTACTTCAAGGGCTTAGAGGTTGTTCGACAAACTGGTGGCCTTCAGAGCAGAGAGCTGAATTGTGTTACTCAGCTGAAGAGTGATCTGCTCTGACTGTCCCTAGCAGGGAAAGTCATCAGTGGGGCTTAGGCAGGCAGAAATGTCCCAGGTAACGCAGCCCCGGTTAGACTGTGCTTACAGTGGCTGCTCGTGTTGTGGAGTGGGGGCGACTCCTGGGACAATGAATGTGCAGTGCCATGTGTAAGATGATGAGTGAGGGAAGCTCGTCTCTTTGGGCTGCACCATGAGGTCTGCAATGTATTTGCATTGGACCGAGTCCTCTTCCAGACTGGATTAGACTGGCAATGTAATGGCTTCCGGCGTTCTCGTCTAGACTACGTGAAAGCCGTGGTGTTCAGGAGATAGCTGGGTTAAAAGTGGATCAACAGGTATTGCTTGTCTGGGTTATTTATCTTTCTTTGCTGTAGTCCTCTCTCACAGTTTAGTCAGGAATATCTGAAACCTCCATGGTATTCTAGGAAGCATGAAAATGTTTGCTTGCAGAAAATTTGTACTTCTAGATGCTGCCAGAGTTGCTCTGGGAACTGACTGGTTATTGTTTAATAACACCTGTCAGTCTTAATGATAAAGCTATGGATATGGAAGAGTGGAACATATTTCTTCCTCAGACACTATGTTTACACATTAAGGGCTCTAAGTGGTTCAGGATGGGCAGAATGGGTTGCTCTGAGTGATGACCCCCAGTGAGAGGGAGTGTAGCTTTTTATGGGACCTTTACTTGCAGTCCTTCCTAAGGATAGGGAAAAATGGTCTTACACCCATTTGTCTAATAACTCTGTGTATTGAGGCAGTGTTATAGCAGGTTCCGTTTCCTTCTCTGTGCTACTTCCATGGCCAAAGCAGCTGAGACTGAAGTCTTTCTCTACTGAAGCCAGTGGCTTTTTGTTCTCTACGAGCCAGCTCCCTGAGTCAGATGGAATGTGATCCAAAACCAGAACTCAGGGCAGCATTAAGCTGCATTAACGTTGGACTTGAAATAATTCCATAAACCTGAGCTGGTCGCTCTACACTCTTCCTGTAATTCATAGATATAAATATAGACCTTTCAAGGGAGACAGAGACAGGTGTGATCAATCTCTCTTCCAAAACTATGGAGGCAAACAGACTTTTATTTGCCTTCATGAGCTATAGAAAGAGCCTACAGGTTTGGTTTATGCTTTGGCAGCTCATTAACAGAAGTCTAAACTTAGGTAAGATGAATCCCAGCCTCAGCATTTGTAAAAAATTCTTCTGTGTGCACATTTTTAGCCTGCGATGAATGTGAATTGGTTCAAGGATATTCACCCACAACAAAAGAGGGTAGGCTGTCCCTCAGGACCACCTGCTGTGTGGTAACTTTGTTCTTGCATGGAAGACTCGAGTCGCCCACATCACTAATACTGTAAACAGTTTAAGGTGCCTGATGAATGTGACCCACTTTTGCTAAAAGGTTAATGATCACCTTCAGACTGGGAGTCAGGAAAAAAAAGACTACAAGGATGTATGAGGTAAGGGAATGGAAACAGAACATGGAAGCGATACTGCTGAACTGGTACTAGTTAGCAACAGTTGAAAACAAAGCTGGGATGTCTTCAAGGCATCAAACTTGAAAGTAAAAACTTAGGTGAAACTAATCGCCTTCAAAAGTGTCACAATTGTACTTTCTCACAGTAAAGCTATAGCTCTTGCTATTACAGAAAAGATTTTAATATTACAGTTATTTCTTTCTTCACTTCTGCATTCACTTTTCTCCTACTTCTGTTGCATAACGAGCAATTATTTCAGAATAAATTCATCCATGAACAGCTGTACTCATCATTTTAATTTTTTAAGCACCTGTTCCAACTCCTTTGGAGGTTTTATTGACTGACAAACAATTTTCTCCATGTAACACTCTGTTCAGTGCCTCATTTTGAGGACCTCCTTGGTCCTCAAGCTGTAGACTGCGGGGCTTACCATTGTATAAAACACAGATATCACCTGGTCTTGGTCAGGCAAGGAGCCAGAGCTGTGGGGTGTGTAGCTGGAGTGCCAAAGAATATGGCAAAAACTATCAAGTGCACAGGATGCACAGGTGGAGAAGGCTTTGTGCCTTCCCTCGCTGGAGTGACACCTCAGGATGGCAGAGATGATGTAGATGTAGCAAAATGCGTACCGGCAGCATGACGAAGATGTCACCTAAGATGCAAAATGCTGCGAGGATGATCTTGTTAACCCCGATGTCAGAGCAGGAGATACCACAGATCAGGGGTACCACACCACAGAAGTGACTGGTGATGCTGGAATGGCAGAAGGACACCCCAAAGGCACAGCTGCTGTGTATCATTGAGATTAGAGACCCACAAAAGTAAGAACCAAGTCACAGCTGGATGCTGAGGCTTCATGACATGACAGCTTTGTATAGCAGTGGTTTCCAGCTGGTCATATGCCATCACAGCCAGAATGAAACATTCGTTGGTGCAAAATGTAGAGAAACAGTACATCTGGGCAGCACAGCCACCAAACGAGACAGCTTTGCTCTCTGCTAAGAGACTGGCCACCGTCCTGGGGGTGATGCCTGAGCAGCAGAGCTCTAAGACTGCCAAATGGCTAAGGAAAAGCTATTTGGGAGGGTGGTTTGGGGAGACAATCCTTATTAATGCGATCAAGCCCAGACTTCCAACTACAGTCATCAGGTAAATAATTAAAAGCATTACAATGAGAGTGGGCTGTGCTTCTGCCTTGTTGATTAGATCTAGACCTCTGGGAGGAGGAACTCAGCTACTGTGGTGTAATTTTCTCCTGCCGTTTTGCTCAGATATTTGTTCACATTAGGTAAGCAATCTTGTCTTGATACGCTCCGGAGAACAACTGGCAAAAACCGATCATGACCATATGCTCCCGCTAGCGGTGAACAGCTTACTTCCTTTGGTCAACGAGGACAATACTGATTTCATCCAACATGCCATTCTGAAATGTAATCACTTGTCTGTGTTATCCCAAACCAGCTGTAACATACATTATCTACCTAGATTGTTCCAGTGTGAAGCTGGAGCACTATGAATGCCACCAAGTCACAGTCTAATAATGGGAAATACATAGGTATCAATGTGCAAGAGCTGTTAGTGGCAAGTAGGCTAAATGAGACTGGAAACAGAAGAAATAGTCTCTGACAGATCTTAAAGAGGTAGTAACATTTCCCAGTTCTTTGAATTCTTAAATCAAAATTACATATGCTAGTGAGCATTTCAGTTACTACTGTTTCCAGGGTCTGAGGGCACTAATAGGCCTTAATGGGCCTGATCATCCTCGCCTGAGGCATCCACTTGCACCTCCTGCCCATGGGCCCAGGAGCCCCATTTAAGCGCAACCCTGGGCCTTCAGTTTCTCTCTGAGCTACCCTAGAGGAGCACTGATCTCCAGCTCAGCTCAGCTCAGCTCAGCTCAGCGTGCAGACTCCATTGCTCTGGACCCTGCCCTGTGGACTGACTTCCCAGCTTGACCCTGGACCTATCTTGTCACTTTGGGCCTGCCCAGTAGGCACTGGACTGTCTCTGTCCCTGGTTACCCTCACCAGGCCTGATCCTGACTCTGACCCGCAGGCTGACTTCTCAGCTTGACCTCATACCTGCTTCATCACCATGAATTCTCCTGGTCATCCGGACTCTTGGCTGAACTCGGCTACCATCTCTAGGTCTTCTCTGCCCACCTGGCTCAGGGCCAGAGGGACAGGCCCTGGCTGCAGCCTCCTGAGCTTATCATTCTACACATCCTGAATAGGGAAAAGGAAGGAAAAAATGGGCACTTCTATGGCATCACTCATCTCATCATGTAGCAGATGTCTAAGATACTCACATGAACCATTCTGTAAAAATACCTGTTACTTTTTTTTTTCTCCGCCTCCCTATTGAGAAGAAACTAAGATGGAAGACAGAAACGAAGGCATGCTTAAAGGTATATCTCTAGGTGAGATGAATTCCATAAGCAGGCATATGCATGTAGAGCTACTCCAGATTTATTACAAATAAACCAACTATTCCTTCACTGCCGTATTTATAACTGTGATACTAATATTTGTTTAATTCAGAAAAGGATATTAAAGTCCACTGGTTGGATTCCAACTGTTTCCAGTCAACTTGATAGCATTCTGCTAGACAAATGTCTGATAGAAAACACTCTTTGATTAATTCTGCTCATTCCTGCACCAAACCAAGCTCCATTCACACTCATAACAAACTGACTGTCTGACTAGTAGGTACATGGACGTATGAATTCATGAGCTGACTTTTGAAGGTGTGCAGGATATACAGAGTTACCTGGGAAGACAGAAATGGGTGGTCAGCATCTTTGGGGAAAATAAGGTTTCAAATGCATTTGTCTGCATGGGATTACAATGATATTCCAGAGTAGATGTCAGCTGCACTTAAACTCCACGACTATGAAAAGAGTTAAATTCATATCCATTTTCACTTATCATGTCTTTATTAAACCAAAGGTAAGTAGCTGCAATTTGTTTGCACAGAAGAATACATCACTACAATCTGCTGCTGCTGTATCAGTTCTATCAATAAATTGGACATACAAGCCACAAAGAACACGTGTGAAAATGAGGCTATTCTAGGATTCCTAGACTGTAACATTCTAGTTCCACATTGTCCTGAAATGATGTTTTGCTAAATTTCAGTCTACTTTTAAATAGAAACAGACTTTATCTCTGTTATTTCTGTTTTGTATAACAGAGATGGTCTCTTTCCAAAATGTTGAGAAGATTTGGATTTATTCCACTCTTGCTAATACCCAGCACTCTGAAAAATAAGGAGAACAGGCTTTTATCTATCTGGTTAACGATGGAGCTTCTATATGTGTGGATAGACATCTGGAGATCAAGGGTCTATAAGCAAATCTGGTAAATAATCCAGTCCTTATTGGGGAAAAAAAAAAAAAAAAAAAAAAACCTTGCAAGCAATTACATAGCAACTTATGCTTGGCTCATACAAGAACTTCCAAAGTGAACCCAGATGTTCCTTCCCAGTTGAGAAAGCAAGCAACTCCACCTGTGTTGAAATCCAGTGTTGTAGCAGGCAGGATTAAGCAGTGGGTGTAAGAAAATGAATGGCCATCCTTCATAGCAAAGAAACTAGAGATGGGAAATAGATCTTTCAGCTACTAATTTCTAAGGCCAGGAAAATGCAAATTTCATACTATCCAGTGCAACTAGTAAATTCCTTCCTATGCAATGTAAGAGTTAGAAAAAAGAAAAAGAGAAGTACTTTTTTTTTAAAATTTGATCTTAGTATGTAATATGGCTCAGATATCTTTCTCAGCTCCAATATTTCAGGATACATGAGAAAGTAACCGGGTTATAATTACACTCACTGACTTGGATTCCCCAGTTGGAAGGACAAGATGTGAGGTTTTTGCTGTCTGTGCTTTGGCTGTCTATGATATAAGGTATATGATCTCAGAAGTAATCGCCTTCACCTAAGCTCTGCATCTCGTGTTCTTCATAGTTTACAAAGAAGATTCATGGATCCCGGGCTATGAAGATGTCTCTTCTAAGAAAAGATGAATGGTGCCCAAGAAGTGCCCTCCCCTTTTTTTTTTTAATTAACCTTAAAGGAAGATTAGATTGGTGAGGTCAGATGGACTCAAATCTGCTGCAGAGGTTTAAATTTGGGTAAGATAAATCCATGTGCCCACCTATGACTGGAATAAGCCGGGACAGCCTTTTGCTCAAGCCTATGACTAGATGCATAGTCAACTATCTGAAAAGAGCATGTCAGATATTTTTGTGCCACAACACTCAGATATGATGCAATACAATGTTGGTCAGTACAATACAATACAAGATAATACATTAAAACAAGTAGCAGCAGTAAACAGTAAGTATCACCTATTTACAAAATAGAAGCTCTCCAAATGATGTGTATATATAACTGATGGTATTATCAATAAACATTGAAAAAGGGAAGCTTTCTCAACAATCTTACTTATTTAGAATCCCCATTTTCAAACAAATAGATAGGGTCCAAAAACTTTCTCGGCTCTGACATGCTATGATCGTGCTTTGCCACCAGATGGCGAAGGCACAAACCTGAGTGTGTATGAATGCGTATACACCGGTGCTGATGTTTTTAGGTAAATTGAAGATGGCTATTTTATTTGTTGAATTTTCTTTAGCCATAGTAGGGCGCTATTTAAAAAAAACAAAAAACAAAAAACAAAAAACAAACTTTTCTGAAAATTGTTATAATTCTCCTGCACAGGTTAATTATGAAAAATCATACAAGGGGACATCCATAGGTAAAGGAGGAAGTGACACAATCCAGTATTATAGCTGGGGAGGCAGCACAAGTATTTTGGGAAGCAGAGTAAAGGGAAGACAAGAGGATTGTCTTCTGTGAGGTGAACTGAATAACTGTGAAACTTCCACCTTGCAGTAATTAAGTTACTGTGCTCCTTCAGCAAATTATCCATTATGAATGTATTAATTATGTCACCAAATATGTCAAGGAAGTGCTTCAGCTGCTGCCTTGTACATCATACCCATTCAACTTCATCTGCAACATCTAAAGTTGATTGTAGAGAGGGGCACACTATTCCTGTACTCATCCTGCACCACAGGTGTCTGCCTCCTGACAATATAGAGAAAGAAGATTGAAATCAATATTCAGAGATATTACATCCCCGCTGTTGAAGGGACCATGTCTGTACTTACCAACAGTTTGTGCCATTAGGGACAAATTCAAAAGACTCTTTTGCTCTTCCCACGAGTCTGAACAATAGTGTACTAAGCTGTCACAGCAGAAAAGTCTGGCAGGTGAGCATTCCACAAGTCAGCTGGTGACCACTGTTCAAATAACCTGCACAAGACTTTCTCCAGGAAAGCAATGGTTCTTCCATGTCAAAACCATGATGCTACGGAGCCTCCCACAGAGTTCAGTGTCCTGACTGACAGTAAGGGTGGGACTCAGTTCTAAGAGACACTCACAAACACTAAGCAGCAGTGGGATGAAGGGGGTGGTCATGGCCACATATTTTTCATTCCAACGACGCACCCTCCAGTAGCCCATCTCCTGCTTGGGGTCCTCTGCATGGCAGCTGGCAGACACATAACAGACACCCAGGGCCCAGTGGGTTTCATCTCCTACTTCAGCCTCCCAGCAGTGGCAGCCTGATGAGTAGGCAGATGATCCCAGCACACAGGGGTAAGTGGTGAAACGCCGAGAGCTGTGTGGCAGCTCCTGGGGGATGTCAGTGAAATAAACGCTCTTGAGATTCTCCGAGAGCACCACACTGGCATGAGCTGTCTGAGGGTCCAGAGACACATCTCCTTTGGCAGAGCAGAGACTATGAGAAAGCAGGGAAAACCAAGGGGGAGGGAGCAATGGATTCACACACCTCACCCCAGAAGAATCAGCTAGAGAAGAGCAATTACACAGCCATTTGCCCATTGACCACAAGGCAGCTGGGCATCTGTCAACCCTCCACGCCCCATCTCCTCACCATACCACACGCTTGAATTGCCTTCTCTGAGTCCCTACCCCAAACTGTCTTAGCTCTATGCTATGCCACCTTTCTCCTGAAGTTGCTTACCTTCCTCTGATAGTCTGCACTATCATCTGTTTCATCTCTCAAGTGCCCCACTCTAGACCCCTTATTCAGGCAGGCACCAACAATACTGGGACCAGGGGTCACTTCTGCACTTTGGCAGAGTGACAGGGGTGCTGTTGAGCACATGCGCTGATATAATGGGCTTTCTCCACAAAGGGGCCCACAAATGAGCCCTCAAGCCCATTCATTGGGTTCACCAACAAGATAACCATTTAAATGAGAAGAGTCAAGTCTAGTCACTTCAACATTTTAAACCAGGCCTAGACATACAGGTGAATTCACTGCCAAACAGAAGACACTTTTCAGAGCCAAGGACTGGACTCAAGTCCCAGACCTAGGTCTCTATATAGCTTGACTACCAGTGCACTTTTTCAGCATCTTCTTAAGCTGAACTAATGGCCTAGGGAAACAGGCCATTGCCTTCTTCAGCTCAAGAGGGACAGAAGGTAGCTCCAGGTTCTTAAGTGTTTCATACCTAAGGAAAGAAGTGACCTCATCTAGCAATCAAATCAATCACAGTGTCTAGAAGATGCCATTCCCTAGTACAAAACACAGCAGCTGTTTCTAGGAATTATTGCTATGCTAAGGTTGAAATGCTGGAAGCTTACCAAAAGTCTATATTCCCACTTAGAAACCATGAGAGGAAAAAATTAAGGGGAAGAAGCTGACAGTTCATATATGTTGGGATTTGGCCCAGAGTCAGTATAACTATCCTGGTCTGAGAAAAGGCAAAGGATGGAACTGACCACCAATATATCAGGTTTTATCTTCCAGGGGTATCATTCTATTTCAGTGCAATGCAGCCAGTCTCCTAACACTGCACTGAAACACTGGCATGGCATTAATCCCAGAGGAAAGGAGCACTCCTACCAAGCAATTGCATCTTCAACTACTAACGGCTCCTTCCCTATCCCCTCCCTCCCCTCCCCCCAAATAGGAAGAGGAATAGGGTACATCACCTCTGCAGGACACTCTGCATGTCCTAGAAAAGGAGAGGGAAGACAGTAAGTCAGATCACACCAACCCCCCCCCCCCATCAGCATAAATATTGTAGGGTGTGTCTGCATGCCCAGCAATCCTTTTGCCTGTTAGTGCTGGGCTTTATCTAACCCAGGTGTCATTAATTCTGCTAATTATTTGGGGGAAATGGAAAGAAAGGCAGCACTTGTAAGGTCTGGCTCATGACATCTGGATGAGTCACACCCCATTTTTACCCTTTGAGTATAAAGTCTTGCTTTCCAAGGTGGAGACCTACCGTGACTAAGTTTAAAGCTCAGCCTTTTCCTCACCTCACCAAGAAAGATCAAAGTCATGTTGCTATCAGCTAGATCACATGGAAGAGATTAAACAGGGAGATCCAGGGCTCCTGGTTGCAGAGGGCCATACAGATTAATAGTGACCTCTAAAAATGCAAGGCAGAGCTTCACCCCTGCCCCAGAGAAAGGGACTGCCACAAGAGCTTCTTTGAAAGGCTGTCATCCACACATTGGTGGCAGGAAAAGCCCCAGCATACAAACCTTGAGCACCCCTGCTCTGGACTCCAGGCATCTTTCCATGTCCACCATGAGGGTGTTGAGAGAGCAGCACTGCTCCGAGAGGTGTGCTGTGGTGGTCTTCAGCCCCCCCAGCATCTCAATCTCTTCTGCTCTCAGGCAATGCAACTGCTGGTCCTCCTCTTGCTCTGGGAAGGAGTGCAGCTCCTCAGAGTCACAGGTAATGCGCTTATGACAGTTCCACACTAACTCCTGTGGGACAGAGAAGTCACCAGGAGATTAGAGAGCATCTCCCAGCTGGGGACTGACCTGAGGCAACACCCCCAGGAAAGAAAGAGCCCCTCTTGTCAACTCTTCTGAGCTCACCACACCACTCCAGTTCACTCCAGCTGGGTGGGCCTAAAGAGAAGGCCCCTACCCCACTCCTCCCAGCTCTGCTCCTTCTTCCACTTACTCTCAGCTCCTTGGGCTTTTTCTCCTCCATGGATAAATGTTCCTTCAAATCCTTTGCTTTTCTGCCCAGATGCTCCACGCAAGCTTGTAGCTTATCCTGGAGAGGGAAGGGCAAGAGATTCTACTCAGGCAAAATGGTCCAAGGCATCAGATGCTGAACCAGCACTGAGAAGGCTTGGATCATACCAGCTGAGAATCATATACCAATTGATCTGACATGTCACTTCACGCACTTTGCTTTCATGGGGTGTCAATTATAAATTCCAGCAATCCTCTGGCTATTCACACTGAACATCTGCATCAGGTACTACACAGAGTGTTTCTGGGTTAAAGTTCTGAACACCTGTGTGTACAGCAGCAATACAGGTTACAATAGTCCTCTGCCTTCAAAATTTAGCTTCTGAACAGCAGCTAGAAGCGCAGACAAGGAGTCAAAGCAAGATAGTTCTACACTGTATAGATTAATTTTTTCTAGGGAGTCAATCACCAGAGCAACTTTCCAGGAAACCTACTGTATCTCTGAATCAAAATGGAACTTCTGACTCCACCTTCAGATATGGGACAGCAGGAATTACTCAGTGGAACATCACAAATTTTGCTCTAACACTCCCTCCTGCCTCTGAAAACGACTAATCGAACCCTAAGTTGTGATTCCGAGAAAAAAAAAAAAAGAATGGGGGAGGGGCCTGAAAAATGCCTCCAACATTTTGGATGCAACTTGTGCAGACACCTTTGCTGGGATTCTGTCCAAGATTAAGACATCTAAATTTAGATGAATTAGATGCCTAAATTCCACTAGATGTCAGTATAGTCACAGGAGTATTCTAGAAAGCTAATTAGCTGACCATGCATCTACTGTCGGGTGAAGTGAATAAGTACACTTGTCAGACTGTTGGTTCTAGCCACCAACACAGCCACCTCAATTGGTTGAGGTTGCCTCAGAGGGTGAACCACACATCCCACTCAGCTGCTGGAATGTTTCTTCAGCTTCAAGATGGAGAGCCCGTGAGCAGTAACATCAGTTTCTGATGTCGGAATCATTACTGCAGTTTTGGGTGGTCTCACCTCAAGCTGGCCATGAGGTATAGGTACATTTCTACATACAGCTGCCTTAGTTCCTGTTCCTCCTTGCTCTATCCATTAGACTCCAGTTTCTTTACTGGATCATAGAAACGAAACCCTGAGCCCCCAGCACGTACCCTCCTCCTTCTGTAGCAGGGACTGTCTTTCTCCTCCCTGTTTGCAGAGAAGAGCGGAATCTGCTAATAAGTTCTGCTTCGCTGCTTAGAGCGGGTAGGAGCCAGTAGTCATTGGGCCTGCACTCAGCTCTTATGCCTAGATTAAACTCCTTCGCAGAACTGGGGAGGTCCTACATCCTCTTTCATAATCTACTCATGTTCTGATCCCTAGACTCCACTTCCAAACTGTGGTGCTTGAATACAAATTTCTCTAGAGCTTCTCTGGTCACCAGCACCCTTTTGAAATATTTAGCGTCAAAGTCAAACTAGAGATGCAACACTTGTTCCCAGACTGTTCTGCTGCATTCCTGTGACTTAACAAGTATTGGTGGGTCTGAACTGCCCTACTTCCTTACTTAGGATGAGATGGTTAGAAGTTTAAAGACTGGAGTGGAATGCCAGGTATCTCAAACCTTGTGAAGGAAATGCTTTCTAACAGTACCTCTGGGAGATACCACTTGCTTACCTTTTTTTTTTGAGGGCTTCATCCAGGGGCCCTCCTGTATGAGCGAAATGGCTGTGGGAGACTGCACACACCACACACATGGCTTCCTGGTCCTCCTTGCAGAAGAGATTGATGACCTCATGGTGCCGGCAGCAGAGCTTCTCGTTCTGCATCTTTTCCTTGACAAAAGGCAAGTGCCGGGCTGTCTCCACTATGCTGGCCGGCTGCCGGTTGGGGTACATGACTTGCTGAGCACAAACATGCTGACACATTGGGCAGCTGAAGTCCTTGACCACTGGCTCCCAGTAGTGGGTGATGCAGGCTCTACACAAGCTGTGGCCACCAGGAATCATGACAGGGTCCTGCAGGTAGTCAAGACAGATGGAGCAAGTGGTGTCTATGTTAAGGACCTCCAAATGACTGAGGCAAGCCATTGGTGGTAGTGCTATGAGATGGGCACAGACTTCGGGAGACAGTTCCTATATCCTGATATAGGAATAGTCACCTGGAGAAAAAAAAAGAAAAAAAAAAAAAGAAAACCACACCACAGAGCAAATAGATCACATACATGCATTATTCACCATGTGGACTCAAGGAAGCCTAAGAATCAGGCCTCATAGATATTCTCTCCTAGCTTGAGCGAGGAGAGAAGACTAGAGAAAAGACATATGGGTTATGTAACCCAGACACCAGGTTCAGCTTCACTGTCCTGTTCCTCACTGACCAAGGCAAGCAGTAATTTAAGTAACAAGCATTTATTGAATTCCCCAGTACCTTGCAGGAGAAGGAGTTCTTTCCCCATATCAGACATGGGGGGGGTTGAAGGCAGGCTGGAAATAGCATGCATGTTAGCAAGCACAGTAGTACTGAATATTTCTGCTCTGTCACCTATGTACAGACTTTTTCCCTTGAACTCAGTACATGGTAACTAGACACACAGAGAAACAGAAATGAGAGGTCCCACTTTCATACGTAGCCCACTGAAGCCAGTCTGGAAGAGGACTTATTAAAAGATAGCCCAGGTCTCATGGCATAGACTAAATAGACTAGCTTCCCCCTCTCACTGTTTACACATGGTGCTTACAAGATGAAAAATTCCAATGCAAACAAGTTTTTTAACAAAGAAAACATTTTTCATCCAGAGGGTGACAAAACGCTGGGACAGAAGCCTAGAGAGACTGTGAAACCTTCATACTTGGAGACAGGGAAAAACCAGCTGGATAAGACCCTTAATGTCAGAGGTACCCGAACTTGCTCAAGGGTGAAAGCGCTGGGCTGAGTGCAGCCGAGCTGCAGGATGAGGTCTGCAGTCACCTGGTGAGTGAGCTCTGCGCTGGGGCCCGCGTCCCTGCGGCCGGATGTCCCATGGCTCCTGCGCCGCAGGGCCGCCCGGCCGTGGGTGGGCGGAGGGGCGTTTGCAGCCGGAGACGAGCTCCCACGTCCCTGCTTTGCCCTAGGCCCGAGACTGCCCTGTGCTGCTGGAGAGGCTCTTCAGCACGACCCAGATCTGCTGCACGGGGAGCTACCAGGCATCGCAGGCAGCAGCCGTCATTATCCTGGGTGAGAGGCAACACCGAGCTCTCGCGCTCCTCCCGGCTGCGTCCCCCGGGTCGGGGTCGGGGTCCAGGGCCGGGGTTGGGGTTTAGGGCTAGGGCCATGTCCTAATGGCTGCGTTTTCCTGTGTGCCAGGCGTCCTCCGGGACACTGCGCCAGCCAAGTGGCTCCAGCAGCAGGACTTGGCATTCCTGTTGGGAGGTAGGTGATGGCGGCCGGGCTCCCGCCTCGAGGGACAGGGAGGCATCCGGAGGCCCCATGGGTGCCGGGCCAGGGACGCTGGTGCTGAAAGCCAGTGGGGCGTGGGGAGAGGGGACTCGCACGGCCCCCAGGCTCCTGGCCAGGGAAGCCACCCCCAGCTGGGCGCCGCAGGGCACCCAGGGCCGTGGCGGAAACGGCTGCCAAGCACCCATGGTGCCTCCCTGCGTTGTCTTTGCAGCTCAGCAGAGGCGGCAGCGTGCTGAGGCTTCCTGTGTGTGGCGGGCGGCAGCCCCAGTGCCCTGCTCTGGAGGACCCCAGCACCCTGGGGCAGGAGGGCAATAAAGCTCCGTCCACAGAGGGAAGGTGCCGGCTGTGTCTGGGCTCTCTGGAGGTCTTGCGCTGACCCCGGCCCTGCCGCGCCCAGAACATGGCCCTGGTGCCCCCCCACCATGCCCTGCCCAGGGACACAGCCTGGGGGTAGTAGAGACACAGGGGAGCAGAGAGACCAGGGGTGAGTGGGGGGCACTGGGGATGATGGGGGCACCAGGAAGTGCCTGAGGACACTGGGGGGCACTGGGGTGGGACAGGGGATGAGAGGGGCCCTGGGGATTCCATGGGGAGTGGAGGGACGGGGGGGCAAGTGGGGGCTAGGGGGGGCCAAGGGGCCCCAGGAGTCCCTGGGAGGCACCTGGGGGTGAGTGCAGACCCGGGGGTGGAGGTGCTCTCCAGGGGCGGCGCCAGGAGCATGGGGTGGAGCTGGGAATGGGGCCAGGGCAGGGCGAGCCCCAGGGGTGAGTGTGGGCTGCCGTGGGTGGGGAGCTCAATTTGGCCCCTCATGGCAGCTGTCCGCCCCTCCCTCCATCCCTCCATAGTGACCTGGGCGCTGGGGGCTGTGAGGGCAGCGGCGGTGGCCTCGGGTGAAGAGCGGCAGGGCTCAGCTGTGGGGCCACGCCAGGCTGGGGGCACCGGGGCTGGGGCTATGAGCACGGCCAGGGCGCAGGGCTGCCTGGCTGCAGCGGGCCGGGCCAGGCTCGGCCAGGGAATAAAGCGCGAAGGGCTGCAGCCCAGCACCCCCTGCTTCCCCAGCGCCACCCTGGCTGCCTCGCACCCGGGGCCGGGCCCTCCCCACAGGGCCACCCCAGCCGAGTTCACAAGCACGGCCCAGAGCCGCCCAGGGCCAGCCCGGGATGGGGCTGCTCCCGTGAGCCCCGCACACAGGCCAGTGGCAGGGGCAAGCAGGAGGTTGCGTTCCCAAAACAGGGATTTGGGGGGCCACGTGCCAGGGCAGGCAGGAAGGGAAGTTGTGAGGTTTGGGGGCCCAAAACGGAGACTTGGGGATGCATTTTTGAGCTCAGAAACAGGGGCCTAGCCATCTGTTTCTCTGGTTGAGAACAGAGACTAAGTTCCCCGTTTTTGAGTCAAAGATGGGGACTAAAATCCTGCGTTTCTGGGGCCACAAACACAGGCTAGTTTGAGCACTTCGAGGACCAGAAATGGAGCCTTAGTTGGCTGCCTTTGTGTCTGAAAACAGGCCGAGAAATCCTGCATTTTGGGGGTCAGAAAGAGGGGCTTTTAGTTGGCTGCCTTTGTGGTTGCAAACAGCGACCGAGGCCTGTGTTTTTGGGGCCTGAAGTGGAGGCTTAGCTGGCTGTTTTTACTACTCAAAATGGAGACTAAGTCCTCTGTTTTCGGGTCCAGAAACAGAGACTGAGACGTGTTTTGGGGACTTGAAAACGGTGGCGAGGTTGACTGTTTTGGGGACAAAAAACAGAGGCTACATCCTACATTTTGGGGGCTGTTTCTGTGGCTGAAAATGGAGGTTAAGTCCTGCGGTTTGGGGTGGCTTATTGCGCGGTTGGATAGCACGGGGATGGGGGGGGGTCCTGGGTCAGATCGAGACCGTGTCAGGCGGGGGGATCCCAGGGGCAGCACTGCGGGGGGTCGCGGGGGGGGCAGGGGCAGTGTCGGAGCTGCCCCGGGGCTGGTCGCGGCGGTGTCGGGGAAGCCCCGGGCCGGTGTCGGGGATCGCGGGGCCCCGCTCCGGGCTCTGCGGCCGCTTCCGGGTCCCGGGCGGGGGGGGCGGGACGGAGCGGAACGGAATCGCCACAGGGTCAAACCTCACTGAGCGCTGCGGCACGCAGGGAATTCTGGTCTTCCGGCACCGGGCTTCCGGGCGGCCATTTTGGCCTGCAGAGCATCCCGGGAGGCGCAGTGTTCCGGCACCGAGCCTCCGGGGGGCCATTTTAATACGCAGGGCGTTCTGGGAGATGTAGTCTTCCCGTTATGGGCTTCTAGAGGACCATGTTGCGCCTCTCGAGGTGGTGGCAGGTTACTTCTCTGCAGGCGGGTTCTCACTAGCTGGCTGCCTTGGCGAGGAAGGGTGGCTGGGACCTGCTGCTCCGCGCTGAGACCTACCAGAGGGGAGTGGGTTTGCTGGCCAGGTGAGAGCCCCCTTGTCCCCGCTCTGCCCCAGCGTTTCTCCGCTGCAGACAGGGTGCCCCGCAGGGGTGCCCATCCGTGCAAGAAAGGGGCTGCAGCTTCAGCACTTGTGATGGAGACATGGCTGAGTAGAGCGGCCAAGGCAGCTCCTGCTCCAGAGCTGCTGCCCAGCTCTGCGCACTGCTGGGGGAGAGGCAGTGTTAGGAGGCCCAAGAGAGGGTGACAGGCAGCAGCAGTCCCCTCGCAAAGCCCTAGAGTGCCCTCCCGAGGGGCCTGGGCTCGTTGCACTGAGAGCCCTGAGGTGTGTGTGTGCAGGCATCCCTGGCAAGGGCAGCGTAGCAGGGAAGGGGCAGGATGCCCGGAGGAACACTAGAAGAGCCCAGGGGGCATCAATCCAAAATGGGCAGCAAATGGGTTGTGTTGGAAGTCTGGACTTCAGGGCAGGAAGGGTGTCTTTCCAGTCTGCCCCGCCAAAAGGAGCCTGATGACGCTGGGCAGTGACTTTCTCATGGCGAGGTGTGGTGGGGAGAGACCATGGCTCCCCGAGCAAATGCTGCCAGAGCTGCGCACAAACGTGGCCTTGCCCTCCGTGTGATGGCCCATGGGGGCCTGGTGAGAGGGCTTGGGAGTGCAATTGGAGAAGAGGTTTGCCTGGGCTGCTGAGAGCTGACAGTGCCTTCTTCCCTGTGCCAGAGAGATGAGGAAGACCCCAAGAGAGCTGCGTGTCTTCCTCTTCCAACGGCTGACAGCGCTGCTGGAGAGCGAGGAGTCCTGCCGGGAGATCCCCGCCATGGCTTTCCTCGTGGAGGTGAGGCTGCTGGCAGGCGGTGCCTTGCTGGGGTGCCTCTAGCTCCGGTGCTCTCTTGTACCCACAGGTACCCACAGGTGCTGGGATGGCCAGCAGCGAGTGGAGGGAGCTGGGGCAGTGGGTGCCGTGCGATTAGTGCCCTTGGCCTTGGCCCCTGTGTGGTGGGGTAACTCTTGTCGCCACGTGGATTTGACGCCTCCTTTGTGCCAGCTCTCTAGTCAATGGCTCCTCAAAGGCCTGAGGATAAGAGGCTGCAGCTGGTGGCAAGGAGCAGAGGAGGAGGCGAGGGATCTGTGCAGTGCTCCATGAGGCCGAGGGCAGGGAGCGTGGCCCCGGGGGCTCTCGGCACTCAGTGCTGCATTTGGGCCGGGCTTTGTGTGTGCCTGGTGGCCTTGGCCTGAGCTGTTGGTGGGATCCAGCACTGCGTGACACAGGGAGTCCTGCCGCCATTGCCAGTTTGTGTGTGCTGTGTGTTTCAGCTGCTGGCCTGCAGTGACCTTCGTGGAGACGAAGACGCTTTCTTGGACCTCTTTCTTTGGACGTCTCTGCGGAGTCGCTGCTGCGTGATGCATGGGCTGGTGCTCAGAGGCCTCGTCCTGCTGTGTGAGAGACAGGAGATGGTGAGCAGGGGACAGCGGGGTGAAGGTGTGCAGGCAGCGTGGGTCTGGGTAGGGAGTGCTGTGGAACAGGGTGGCTTGGACTTTGCTGGGCCTCTGGAGCTGTGTTAGCTAGAGATCGTGGCGCAGCACCAAGCAAGGCAGCTCCAAAGGGCTTGTGTGGCGGGAGTGCTGTGGCCAGAGGGAGCGTCCCACTGGGAGGTGGAGGGGAGCCTGAGCACAGGGCCAGGCTTTGGGCACAGGCAGCTTCCGGGCCGCGAGGCAGCAGCCCCCACCCTGCAGAGGCCAGCACGTGCTGAGTGCTGCCTGGGCGGGGGGGGGGTCTCTGCGCTGCGCCGTAGCCTCTGTGCACAAGCCGTGGGTGTCCGCAGGGCCTTGGCAATGGGGCCCTGAGCCCCGGCGGGACAGGAGCCAGCTAGGGTTAGGACTGCTCATGGCCAGGGCAGGTTTCCAGGCAGCCTTGGTTACTAAGCATGGTGCCCATTCAAGTCTGGCGGAGAAGAGGGCCACTGGTCAGGTGCAGAGGAGCCTGTGCTGTGCTCTCCTCCCTCCCTGTGCCTCAGACCCCCCCAGGCCCATGGCTGTGCTGATAAGCCCAGGCAGCCAGGAGGTTG
Source organism: Apteryx mantelli (assembly GCF_036417845.1). Lineage (NCBI taxonomy): Eukaryota > Metazoa > Chordata > Aves > Apterygiformes > Apterygidae > Apteryx > Apteryx mantelli. The sequence goes on from NC_089991.1 coordinate 26,630,781, forward strand.
CTGCAGTGATTGCCGTGCCAGCTTCTGGGAAGCCAGCGGGGAAGCTGGTGTCTGACAAGGCAGGCCTTTTGGCCAGGGCAGTCTTTTATTTCTTCAGGAAATGAGGTTGTGTTTCCCCCAGGTAAGAGAACTGCAGTACCTGTTGCCGCTGCTCATGAGGTACCTGCAGGATGTGGACAGGGACATGAGCACCAAGGCCTTGCTGGTGCTCAGCCATGTGGTCCCTGTGATGGAGGGAGAGAGGATCACCCACACGGCTCCGCTGCTGGCCGAGAAGCTCCTGCCACTCTTTGATGACGTAAGGCTGTGGGGAGAGCCGGGGGTGCTGCTGGTGTGCGTGTGAGGCTGTGTGCGGGGTCACGGCTGTGGTGTGTTCCCCTGCGCGTGTGAATTTGTGCTTCCCACCACAGGCCATTTTGCAGTGTCTGCAGAGCTGGCCCACAGCTCCTTGGTGCAGAGGGAGGCTCCAAAACCTTCATCTCCCTATCAGCCACACTGCCCCCCGTGCTCCATGTGGGCTTGGAGCAGCCAGTGCTGAGGTGCCGCCTCTTCCTTCCCCCCAGGAGTCTGACTGCGTGCGGAAGCTCTCCATCCAGCTCTTCGGAGATGTGATGGAGACTGTAGCGGGCACCAAAAACCAGCAGCTGAAGATGCAAGTGCACCGGAGCCTGCTGCCCCTGTTCTTCCACCTGCATGATGAAAGCCCAAGTGTGGCCGAGGTATGGATGTGCAACGTGAGCGGTCATTTGGGGAGGGCAATGCTGACCCCCTTTGGGTGGGCGTGAGCGTGAGGAGCAAGGGCTGCTGGCAGTGGGCCCCTTTGAACGTGGGTCACCTTGAGGCCCAGGCTGCTGAGTGCCTGAGGAGGTGCAGAGCCCCAGCTTCCCAGCTGTCCCTGCAGGTGTCCGAGGATGGGGTTTGACCCCCAAGTGCTGTCGCCCCTGTGCTCTGCCCAGGGCTCGTGGAGAAGTCTGGCCTGGGGCATGCCCAGAGCAGCTCAGCAGCTCTTGGGGCTCTCTGTTGTGCTGCCAAGGCAGGACGAGGTGCCTGAGGTGCTGCTTGCTCCCCGTCTCTGCCCGGGACGTTGAAGCCCATGGCAGACCCAGGTCCCAGCTGCTGCCTCTTCCCATGGGGGGCCAGGAAAGGCCCTGAGGCTTGCTAAGAGGAGGGGGTCGCAGGGTCTTGTCGCCTGGGCTGCGGTGGCATCTCCCAGTCTCTGCTGCTGTGCAGGTCTCTCAGGAAGCCCTCGTTGGTGCTGCCGAGTTCCTCAAGTGGCAGCAGCTCAGACACCTGGCTGAGACAGCGCAGACATGGAGGATCGGCAAGTGCCTGGTAAGGACGGCCACAAAGCGCCCAGACCCAGCCCGGACAAGGCCTGTTCGCCTCCATGGCCAGCATGTGGGGCAGGCAGCTGTGCCCCTCACCACAGCTGCATCGCAGAGCCGCCAGCCTGGAGCAGCACTCACGCTGCCCTTCTCCAAGCACACTGCCCCGGCAGGCTCTTCTCCAGGCTCCTCTCCCCTTGCTGACCCATGGGATGCTAAAGCAGCCTCTGGCCCAGCTGGGCCCTACAGCGGGAGGGCACCTCAGCATGCCTGGGGAGCAGCCTGCCCTCTGCTCCCACCAAAGCTCGGCACTGCCCAGCTTGTGTGTGGGAGTGACGAGTGTCCTGGCAGGGGAAGGCCGGGGAAGCTGGTCCAGGGTGGAGGGACTGCCTGGCTACATGGGGGTGTGTGCGCCAAGGCCATGCCCTTGTGCTCTCCTCAGCTGGCGAGGGGCAGGAGAAGAGTGGACGAATACCTGCGCCAGAGCCTGTTGTACTTGGAGAGCCCCCAAGAGTCCTTGCGAGAGGCGGCTGTGAGGTTCACTGGTGAGCCCCAACCGCTGCGGTCCCTCTCTGTCCCGGGACAGCTCGGCCCCAGCCCCGGCTGCTGCGCTGGCAGCAAGAAGCAGCCTTGCGACTGTGGCTGCTGCAGCCCCGAGTGCCTGCTGGAGGGCCTGGGTGCCCGGGGGCTCTGTGTCACCCTCTGCCATCTCTGGCCACAGGTGTGGGGCTGGTGGGAGCCTTGTTCAGTGCCTCACAGCAAGGCCCTTGGGTGTCCCACTGGGAAAGCGCCCTGGGGTCAGCCCTGCCCGAGGGGAGGTGGGCGCATGGCCAGGCGGGCAGGGCTGGGGGCCGTGTTTGCTGCTGGGGGTGGGCTGTGGAGCAGGGTTTATGGGGGGCTGTGTGTGTGCCTAGGGCTCGTTGGGCAGCGCATGAGGGGCCGGAGCAGGCAGAAGCTGGAGGCCATCTGCGAGGGTGAGTGAGGGCAGCAGGGTGTCAGGCAGGGCTGGTGGGAGGAAGACAGATGCTGGGCAGGGAGCTGCCATGCCTGCCCCAGGCGAGGAGGGCTCTGCTCCCCGTGCAGAGCGGGGGCGGTGTGGGTAGAGCAGAGAGAAGATTTCAGGCACCTTTGGGACATTCCTGGCCAGCAGCTCCCAGATGTTCCATTTCTGCCCTGGCTCTCACCTGGCTGTGGGAAGAGCTGAGTGGGACTGGCTGTGTCAGGAGGCGATGCCTGGGGCCTGTGCAGATACAGGGCCTTGATCTCTGCTCGCCTCCTTTCCCTCTCAGACCTTCAAGGCTTGCAGGAGGACATCAGCCCGTCCATCCATTCCCTGGCGACACAAACCATCGTGATGCTGAGAGCTCCAGGGAGGCAGTCTGCATCTGGAGGCACCGATGAAGGCTTGTGCTACCGCCTGAGGAGAGCGTGGCAGCGGTGGCACTGTCCTCTGCGAGGAAGCTGCTGGTGCTCGGCCACGTCCTGATGCCAGGGTGCTCTGCGCACAGGGGCCACCTGAGTGTGCGGGGAAGTCATGGGGTCCCTGGCCTCTCTCGCTGCCTGCAGGACAGCTCCAGCCCTCAGGCGCAGCCCGTTGCAGACTTGTGCTGCCCGTCCACCCTCTGCCGGCCTTTCCCCAAAGAAGCAGCCCTGTCTCTCCATCATGTGTCAGTGTCTTTTCTTTGGGCAAACGAATTGGTGGAAAAGTCAGGCCATGAAGGAATTGTTCTCACCCTGAGAGGGGAAGGACATGCCCTCCCTGCAGCAGTCTGTGGCAGCCACAACGTAACCCCCCCCTCTTCCAGCAGTGAGGGAAGGCCCCCGTTTCCCCTTACAAAAGGGTCAGCAATGGCTGGAAGATGGCAGCGGTCTTTCCGAGATTCTGCCTTGAAAAGCCATGACCTCTTGTGCCTGAGGAAGGACCCAGAGCTGGGCCCTCGCCGGCGCTGGCTTCCCCTGGCGCGGCTGAGCCCAGGAGCTAGGAGGCTGCCCAGATGCTCTGGCTCCAGCAGCCAAGTCAGCTGCCGTGCTGGGAAAGTCTCCTTCGCCAGAAGGCAAGGCTGCACCCGTTGCTGTCCCCTGCAGCCTCCCCTCCCGTGCTCAGAGAGGAGGAACCGCTGGGCTCCCCTTTGCACGCCAAGGGCGGTGAGTGCCTGTGGCCAGGCACCGCAGGATTTGCCCATGCAGGCCCCAGTGCCCCAGGGCCCAGAGCTCTGCACAGGCACTAGAGGCTCCAGCCCCTCTGCAAAGGGAGCTCTTCAGGCACCATGAGTTCAAAAGCCAAATGGGGCAGCATCTGATCGATGGCTTTAAATATCTGGAGGGAGAGTGTCAAGAGGACGGAGCAGGACTCTTCTCAGTGGTGCGCAGTGCCAGGCTGAGGGGCAAGAGGCCCAAAGTGAAGCGCAGCAAGTTGTGTGGGAAGCTAAGAAAAAGCTGGTTTACTGTGAGGGTTCATGAGTGCTGGAGCAGTTGCCCAGAGCAGTTGTTTGGAGCGATGCTGTGGTGTTGCAGTGAAGTGTGAAAAGCCCCTGGTGAGGGGCAGAGGCCTGCCCAGGATGGGGAGGGAGAGAGGACGCAGGTGCAGGAGGGCATGTGGCTAAGTGCCCCAAAGCAGGGAGTGAGCAAAGCTCAACCCCACTCTGGAGGCACGAGCATCCTGGGAGCATCTGCATCTGCAAGGGGGGGGGTGTGTGCAGGCAGCCCTGGCAAGGGCAGCCTAGCAGGGAAGGGGCAGGATGCCCAGAGGAACACTAGCAGAGCCCAGGGGGCCTGACTCAGATGTGGGGAGGAGCAGATGGGTCGCCTTGGAGCTCTGACTTCAGGGCAGGAAGGGTATTTTTCCATTCTCCCCCCGCCAAAAGGAGCCTAATGATGCTGGGCAAGGGCTTTGTCATGGCGAGGTGTGGTGGGGAGTGACCATGCTGGTTCTCCGTGGCAGGCCAGGAGCTGTAGTTCCTGTGCCTTCTCAGCCCTGCAGCAGTGGCCCGTTGTGTCTGTCCTTTACTGGACATGTGCCGTTCACACCAGAGTCCCTGTAGGTCACTGGAGACAGTGGAATTTCCCTGTTTTTCCCTGGTACAGGGTTAGGGTTAGGGTTTAGGGTTGTGGCCATTTAGGGTTAGTGTTAGGGTTAGGTTAGAGGGTTAGGGTTAGGCCCATTTGTTGGCCCTCTAGACCCCTTAGCACCCTCCTAGTGCACTCTGGACTACTCTTTCAGTCTTCCTTCTGCCCCAGAGCTGCATCTCGGCCCTCTAGACCCCTTAGGACCCCTCTTGTTCCCCCAGAACCCCTCCGGAGACCTTGGTTGTGCCCTAGAGCTGTCTTTTGGCCCTCCGCACCCTGCAGAATCTCTCTTGTCCCCTCAGACCACCTCTGCAGGTCTTCCTTGCTCCCCAGTTTTTATTTTTTTGGCCCCCTAGTTCCCTTAGGACCTCCCTAGCGTGTTCTGGGCTACTTTTGGGGCCTTCCTTGTTTCCCAGAGCTGTACCTTGGCCCTCTAGACCCCTTTAGGAGCCTGGTAGTCCCCTCAGAATCCCTCCGGAGGCCGCCTTCATGCCCTGGAGCCCTTTGTTAGCCATTTAGCACCTTTAGCAGCCCTCTCTTCTGCTTTGGCCCCTCCTTTAGCCTGTTAATTTCCCCCTGCAGGCCTCTGTTGGCCCTCTACACCCCTTAGCATCCCTCTAGTGCACTCTGGACTATTCTTTCAGCCTTCCTTTGTGCCCCACAGCCGTCCTTTGGCCCTCCAGCCCCTTTAGCTGGGGCAGCCCTGACAGTGGGACGTGAAAAAGACACTTTTGACTACATCCAGCTGAAGAAATGTAAGCCGAAGGATCAGAGGAAATAACTGCTTGCCTAGGTTTGTTACCTAGCAACACATTGTCAAAGTTTTTTATGAACAATCATACTTGATCAGGTGCCTATTCATTCCATGAATATTAGCGCAAAAATGTGTACGTTACCGATCCTCTAAAGCAAGTCCATGTCACTGGGGTAGCATGTGTAGTAAATCCCATAATAACACATTTTGATGTTGTTCTCTTACATGAAAGCACTTGGAGCAGATTAAAACATTTATCGTACTCTTTTGTTTGTTGAATGGACCACGATACTAAGAGAGACCTGCAGTGAAGGAGACATAGCAGCCAGTTTCCTTACAGAAGATGTCTTGTCCTGTACTTTAGGGCTTGCTGTACATCTTAGAGAGATAGTAGTGAATGACAGGTCTCCTTTTAACCCCTGGGGAGCAGAAAGTTGTGACCTGAGGGCAAATTGTTTCTTGCAGCTGGGTTAGAAGGAGCTGGCTACCAATCAAAAGTAATGACAATTCTGTGGAGTTCCTGGAAGTTTTGAAAAGACCGTATTTACCTTTTAGAGAAGGCTATGCACTTTCATTACTAATACCTGTGGTAATCAAGCCAGGTAAGTGGTACACAGGTGATCAAGCCATTAGTCTTTTGCAGAACGGCACCCGGGGGGGGGGGGGGGCGCATGCACACTGTGCCCCGCCGTGCTTACTGCTGCCCTCGCGTGTCGAAAAGGTAGTACTGCACCCGCAACACGCGCACTGCTTCCTGCCGTGCTCGCAGCTGCCGTCGCGTTCCGAAAATATCAGTCTCTCCGTGGACAGTGTCGGGGGAGTCCCGGGCCGGTGTTGGGGGTCGCGAGGCGGCGCTCCGGGCTCTGCGGCGGCATCCGGGTCCCGAGGGCGGGCGTGCGGCGGGAAGAGGGGCGAGACGGAACGCAGTCGCCACAGGATCAAACACTGCAGCATCCCGCCCCCCCTCGGGCATGCCGGGAGCAGTAGTCTTCCGGCACTGGGCTTCCGGGCGGCCATGTTAGTCTGCAGGGCATGCCGGGAGATGTAGTCTTCCCATAGGGGGCTTCTGGGAGACCATGTTGTGCCTTCCGAGGTGGCGGGAGGTTCAGTTCTCTGTCAGCGAGGTTCCCACCAGCTGGCCGCGTTGTGCCCTGTGGCAGGCCTGGAGCTGGAGTTCCTGGTGCCTGCATTCTGGATCAGTAATTTTCATCTGTTTCTGAAGCACAAGACCTTGACAATATTGCAATATGGTGTCAGCCACAATAGCCCAGAACTGCTCAAAAATTATGTAAAAGTTTTACGTAAATATATTTATCCTGACACATGCTACATGCTACACACATTCATTTGCAGTTATCTCAATCCTCCCATCTTCCCTTGAACTTCCCCTCCCCACACACAATCCTTCAAAATCCCAGCAGCACAACCACCTCACTGTCTAAAGAGCATCTAAGATTCTGTGCTTCCCGGGATCAGCCTAAATACTATTTTCCTTTACTTACTAGAAATATTGTCCAGACATGTAAGTCACACATGGAAATCTATTACCCATTCAGCATGTACAACAAAAGGCAGTGGGGCCAGGGACACAGTCAAAATAGTGCAGCGGGTTTTATTGTTATCATGCTAATTAATAACATGATAATTAAGTACAAAAAGCTCATTACTGGAGTATCAAGGGTAGGGGCAGAGGTAGGGATGTAATAAGAGAGGGACTGAAGGGAAGGGGTCTGCTTTGCTGTCAGGTCCCATCTTCCCTCAGACTCCCATCACTTGATTCCAAATATGAGCTTATTAAGCTTGCTCTTAAAAACAGTGGGTTTTTCCTTCCCCCACTCCTCAGGGGAGACTGTTGAAGAACTTCCCTCCTCATATATCAAGGAATCTCATCCTTGCCAGCCAGAATTTCTCCTTGACCAGTTTGTTCTTGTTTCGTAGCTGAAGTCGTCTCTCCCTCACTAGGGTTCATCTCCCTCACGAACAGCAATCATCTCCTCTCTTCTCCACTGGCAGTTAATGCCTAAACATGTTTCATAGGCCACGTCCCCCCACTCCCCAGTGGCTTCTTTTCCCCCCTATATCCTCACCACTTTTCCCTGCAGCTGTGAAACTAAAACTGTCTGTGCAGAAATTCAGCAGTGATATGCACTCTGCATGCTGCGAGGACACCCTGGGCTGCAGTCCCCCTCCGCATAACCCAGCGCGCAAGAGCTCTGACTGTCCAGCAGACTCCAAAGCCAAAATCAGCCAGCAGCAGCGGCTGGGGGGCAGCTGCTGCGGCTCTGAGGCCTGGGCAAGGACACCTGCAAGGAACTGATGACAGGGGGCATCCAGGCAGCCACTCCAAATCATTTGTTTTCAGAGTGGATTCTGCCTGAGCATGAGTGGAGACAAACCAAATGATACCAGCTCATTCCAGCTAATTCTGGACAGGTGACAGGAGGCATCATCACATCTGGATGTCAAAATGACATTTCAGTCAGGCTAACGGGCCCTAGGAGCATTCCCTTCAGCAGACACTGTGTCAGCACCTCCATGACTGCCCACAGTGCAGTGCCAGTGCAGGTTTCCAGGGGAACCGTCTCCTAACGGAGGTAACACAGCTCTTTTTTCTGTGTCTTCCTTTCTTTCTCTTCTTCCCCCACTTCGCTTTACCTAGAAACTGGTGAGATTCTCAGCAGCCCCTCAGAAGTGCAAAGCAAGCACTTGATGATGATACCCACCTCAGGCCACCAGCAGTGGATCTAGAAGGAAGCTGACAGGTTCTCTATCATGTGCCGGGAGTCTGGATTGCTAATTCACAATGCAGTGCACAGAGCAACATCACAAACAGAAGCCCTAATGGATGCCAGGAAATTCTCTCATTCTTTGTGTCTTTATTAACTACATTTATTTAACAGAAAGACAGCCATGTGCAGCAGGTTTGAAGTTTGGAAGGCCACACAGAGATCTCTTTTGGCTTGCCTTTCCCTGTTAACTGTGTTATCCCAGGAACTGCTGAACATACAAAGATATCGTAATTCTCCCAGTTTGAATTTGTGCTGTCCCACTGCCAAGCTGTCAGCAAGACCAGAAGATCTTGCTTGAAACACTGACTCGGCAGACTAAGATTGTGGATTCACTCAAAGGAGCTCTGCTCCTCACAGTCCACGTTATGTTAGACCAGGTTAGGTATGTATCAAGGTCCTTGATAATATTTTTATTGCAATCCTAACTGGAAGGTCAGTTCCAGCCACAGGTCCAGAGGACTAGTCTTCCTAGTCTTCCCTATAGGGCATACCAGAAGGAGGAAGCCACTTGCCCTAGATGAGGAGAAGTCTGTGCTTCTCCTTATTGCATTGAAATCATTGGTATGAGAAAAGAGAAACCGGTACTTTAATACTTGCTCTAATCCCATTCTGCCTGGCTGATTCAACGCTGTGCAGATTTTCCTAGTGAGGAATGCTGAGGTTTTCCCATGCCCATGAAACTCCAGCCAGAGCCAGTCTGCAAAGAGCTGCATCTCTCAGGGATACGCCAAAGCTCAGATGATTCACTCACGTTGGCCAAGTGTGTGCTGCAAGACAGGTGGTACCTGGCTCAAGAACTGGAGAAGATTGGAAGTCCTTCCAAAGCAAACACAGACAAGGTGGCAGACGGGACCTTCTGTGCCATCCAGTCGGTCCCTAGTGGGGCCCTCAGGACACCAGGAGGGCACAGCACACTGTTAAGCAGTTTTGCCCTTTAGAAACTCAGACCAAGTGACTCAAAGCTCCTGGGACAGGTCTTTGGTAACAGCCAGGGGGAGACCTGTACAGCTCCCAACAGGCATTGGCTTTCAAAGGAGTGCCAGCAGGGAAGGTAAAGCTGCTTTAAGTCTTCTCCCACTTAGGATAGTTATCTGTGACTTCCCTACAGGCCATAAGAAAGATCAAGGACCTTTGGGACATGAAATACCTCTTTTCTTTGGCCATTTCTTACCAATCAGCTATGAGGAAACTGAGGAGTACAACCACTTTTATGCTGGTCCTTGCCAGTCTTGGGGGCATAACAGTAAAATAACAAAATGCCATAGCGTAGGGGATGATCGTCAGATATAGATCAATCCCATATCAGTGTGGGCTGGACCTGGCCATGCTATGTATAATGACAGACTCTAAGGCTGTAACCACCTGACAGGTACATGCACGTTACATGCAAGCTGCAACCACAGTACCAGATAAATACAGGCTCCAGCTATACAAGTCCTGCTCATTGTATCAAGACAGAGAATACCTACATGGTTGCTCTAGCTGTTTTCTCTACATGATCTACAGGTAGAAACCAATGAAGCTTTTTAGATATTTATCCATATGTCTTTTAGCTTGCATCAAAGATTAAAAAATAGGACTCTAGACGTAAGAGTTCAATAAGCGTGTTAAAGAAGGGTGTTCTGGTTCATCTTTAACATGGACATATTGTTCCCATTAATAGAGGAAGAAGAACAATTAGCCTTATAGAGTGTTACTGTGTTGAATGTGCAATATAATAAGGATTTTTATGTCAGATCTCTGTATAAGACTCCAGCAAAGTGAGACTGGGTTTTCCAAGGTATTTGCAATGCTAATGCTTGGCAATACCATGTGTCTGGTGATATTGTATGACAGGGAGAGATATGGGTACAACGTTAACCAAAGGAAGAAGAGTTATTAAATAGGGTATAAGGTCCATAGCAAATGAGTCATTTACAAATGCATATGTAATGTAAATGGTTCAAAGATTAAAAAGAATATATTTTTGGAGGGTTTTGTTAGAGGATGACTTGTTGTCCTGGGAAGACATCTCTGATCTCTCTTACTCATCTTGTTTCTACTAAGTCAAAGGTGTTGTAAGTTTGATAATAAACCGCCAGGATTTTCTTGTTAGAAGATGTGATATTAGCAATAAAGAGTACTAAATGCATGTCTGGTTGCTTTTGCTGTTCAAGGAATAAAATACTTCCTTAATAACCATTCTTTGACTGTTTGGAAGGATGGACCTTATTAAAGAACTGATATTTAAATATCTTCTCTTTATCCAACAGCTTACACTCCACCACTGCTAAATCCACAGGAGTCACTAATGATCAAAAGGCGCTGTTTTCTGATTTTTGGTGGTCTATGCAACATGATGGAAGGTGCTAATCCAGTACCCATCAGACAAGTGCCCACACAGTTCAGTCCACAACAGACTCTAGTGGCTGTAATGACATTTGCATGCTTAGGAAGAAGTGGATTAAGGAAGCTCCATACTGCTGCTCTCGGTGTATATAATTTGCAAACAGAGATAGCTGGACATTTTCCAAAAAGCCATTTCTTCAGTGAAAAAGGGCAATTCTTCAACAGAAGCCCAGACTCCCCTGTAAGAAACCAGCTCAACAGCTGTATTCACCAGGGCTTACAGGTTTTTATCTCCTTGGCGGATCATGCCATAGGCTGATCACCTGAAGGCAGTGTGCCGTAGGAGATCAAACTCAAGTTTCTGGGTCTGGACTCCCACATTTCCCAGCTGTTGAAGACAGCACATCCAGGAGACTGCCCTGGAGCTGGATCAACCTCAGTTTCTAGGTACTGGCTAAGCAGAAAACCCCTTCACCTCTCAAATCACCTCCTCTGCTCCTCTCACAACAGCCTGGGCTCCAGGAAGTCTGGGCAGCCTCCAGAAAAAAGTTTTAAAAGGTCAAAAATGAAATGTCTTCTTTAATATTTGCAAAACAACCAAACAAAAGACTTCTCTCTCATTGCAAGACAGAAGCTTTCATTCAATTTTATAATATAGATATCTTTTAAGTTCTTTCAGAAGGGAAATTCCCATCTCCAGTCAGCTGTAGTGGCTGTAAAGATGTCAGTCTCAATGGATTTTACCTGGCAAAATTTCACCAGTGCTGATTTCCATGAGCCAGTCCAAACCCCATTGAAATCAGTGGGCAGTGAGCTTAATACGCTTTGGATTTTTCCTTAAAAAGGAAATTAAGTATTACAATTGCTAAAAAAAGCCAGACCCTTCCATTCCACTATTTACTTCTCTGTTGTCTTTCCATGCACAGAATTGAAGTCATTCATAAGGCATTAATTATTTGTTTTATGTATTCCCTTATCCCTTACTTACCTTAGTAGGAAATTGTATTTAAATAGCATTTTCTTCAGCACTGTTATCACAAATGCACTATAAAGTAATTTGGTGTGCCCTGTTTCCAGAGGCGTTCTGAGAAACAATTTGTGACTCCACACTACCGACTAGTATAGCGGCTCTGTTCATACCTTACTAAACTAAAGTCTGCAGCTAAAAATAAATAAATAAATAAATAAAATTCAAACCTACAGACATCCCCAGCTGGTTGCATTCACAGATCTGGAGATTCATGAACCAGTGAATGCTCCCAATTTGCCAAGCAGATGAATTTGAATGAGTGTGCAGAAGTTCACCCCATAAACTGGGTAATGGGAGCCAGTTATTGTGGTTCATGCAGTAAATGCCCCCAATTTGCTGCCACATGAAAATAGCTCAAACCTTTCACTGCATCTGTGCTGAAGAAGAGAGTTATGTGAATTCCAGTCACTGGTGACGTAAAAGTTTTGCCCATATGCGGCTGCTTTGCAGTTTCCTACCAGTGACTCAGCCAGTTTTGCTGGTCTTTTCAAATTACTACAATTTGTGTGTCTTATTTAATGAAAGCATCAGTAAGTCCTCCTCCCGTGCCTACCCGCGCATCCCATCTGCCCATGTTCCCCAGACATAGCCAATATTGAGATACAAAGCTGCTGAGGCAAACAGATAATGATGCTCAAAATTTTTGATCCCGTTTCTTTGCAGAAGGGTCACCTTTTTCTCACATGTGATGTAAAATTAGAAAATTATGCTCTTCAGGGATCCTTTGCCAATGTGTAAAGGAACAGCCCAGGCACTTTCTGAATCTAGCTGGTAACCTTTTGATCTTTCCTCTAATCTTAGCAGCATAAAATATTTTTACTTCCTGTCCTGACCTACTATGTAGGAAGACAAAATAGTGTAAAGAGCTGTAATTTTCAAGAACATGGGCTCTTCACAGATGTCTAATACACAGACACATTAGAATCTCTCCAGAAAGGGAGAAGGCATTGAAAAAAATGGTGACATTTCTCTTTATGTTTACTTCCAGCTTTCAGTGGTGTGGGACACAGCTGAGACCAATGGGTTGCATTGGCTTGGCTTCACGTCAGGGCTTGGCAATGTGTCTTAGATGTGCTGCCTGCAAAAATGTGGTTACGCCGTACTTTTAATTAGAAGAAGAAAATGGTCCATGAGCTTGCTGTTGAAAATGAGTGTTGCAAGAATGACAGGGATTGTTTATGGCTGGACAAATCAGAGTTCCGCTATTAGCAGAACTTCAGTTCCCTCATGATTCATGGAGCAACCCTGGCTCACTGATTTTTACCATTAGAAGTCAGCTGGATTCAGGCAGTTGTGGTACAGAAGAAATAGAAAGCAAGACAGGGAAGAGAGAAATAAATCCAGACAAGTCCACCTCAGTCCGGCTCTTAGCTTTATTCGCTCCTGTCTGTAATATGTTTCACCAGACAGGCTTGACAATAGGCCACTGAGCCAAACTCATGTTTCACCATGCATTCCT